>NC_092377.1:34652781-34975781 GCF_030028105.1 Mobula birostris
TAGGGTTGTCATGGCGTTGCAACTTCATTCACCTCAATTCTTCTTCACCTGAATTTTCTTATCCAAAGGTTCTTTGGAAGTCAAGAATGAGGCATAAAACTTGTTGCTTACGGCTGTTTTACAAGATGTTACAAAAATGTAAAATAGAAAAAAGGAGCCAAGAGAACAAACAAAAGATAAAGAAAAAAAGGTAGTTGTGGTCATCTTGTACTCAGAGTGGAGGAAAAAAATTCCAATGTTAACAATTAGTCTATAAAAGTAGTCAGATTTAAGTAGTGTGACACCTGCTATAGAAAACTAAGAAGCTTCTGGAAGAATACAGTAGCAACTGTACTGTAATTGCTGGAAAATTCACTAAAATACCAGTACATAGTTGATTTTTAAAAAAATACAAGCAAGCACAAGTTAAGCTACAAGAAAAATGATAACTCTACATCCCAATCCAACAGAACTCTGACTAGACAGTCTCCTCACATAAATTAGGGGCAGATGATCTGCTTTGCTGAGACAAGCAGATGTTTGCACGCTAGGGTTAGAAGCACACTGGTGTTACTTCCAGCGTACTAACTGCTTTGGTTTTCTCTTTCCTGAAATCTATTAAGTATCCTTTGATCCTATGTGCCTTAATCATCTGGTCAGCCGACTTTGAGGGACCTTGTCAAGGATTTACAGAAGTCTATACAGACAACATCCACTGCCCTACTCTTCTCTTCAGCATAACCTTCCCCAATCTCATTTCTCCCCAGGTCCTTCTCCTTGATGAATGTAGATGCAAAGTACTCATCAAGTATCTTGCCCACTTTCTAGGCAGAATTTCCCTGTTTTGTTCTTGAATTGTACAGGTATCCTCTGCTTTTCAAAAGTTCGCTTTACTCCACTTCGCTATTACGAAAGACCTACATTAGTACCTGTTTTCGCTAACCCAAATTAATCCGGAGGATTTTTGCTTTTATTGAAAAAGGCGAAAAGTGAAAATGGCGAAAAGTGAAAATGGCGTTCAGCATTTGTTTTGCAGCAAGCCGTTATAGAGGTAGCGTGCACCCTGAGCAGCGAAAGTGGCACCGCCACGCTCCTTCCTACGGAGCTGGTGGTAGACCTGAGGAGAGCTAAGGTACCGGTGACCCCTGTTTCCATCCAGGGGGTCAGTGTGGACATGGTGCAGGATTACAAATACCTGGGGATATGAATTGACAATAAACTGGACTGGTCTAAGAACACTGAGGCTGTCTACAAGAACGGTCACAGCAAAGGAGACTGAGCTCCTTTAACATCTGCCGGACGATGCTGAGGATGTTCTACGAGTCTGTGGTGGCCAGTGCGATCATGTTTGCTGTTGTGTGCTGGGACAGCAGGCTGAGGGTGGCAGACACCAACAGAATCAACAATCTCATTCGTAAGGCCAGTGATGTTGTGGGGATGGAACTGGACTCTCTGACGGTGGTGTCTGAAAAGACGATGCCGTCTAAGCTGCATTCCATCTTGGTCAATGTCTCCCATCCACTACATAATGTACTGGGTGGGCACAGGAGTACATTCAGCCAGAGACTCATTCCACTGAGATGCAACACAGAGCGTCATAGGAAGTCATTCCTGTCTGTGGCCATCAAACTTTACAACTCCTCCCTTGGAGGGTCAGACATCCTGAGCCAATAGGCTGGTCCTGGACTTATTTCATAATTTACTGGCATAATTTACATATTACTATTTAACTATTTATGGTTCTATTACTATTTATTATTTATGGAGCAACTGTAACGCAAACCAATTTCCCCCGGGATTAATAAAGTATGACTATGACTTCGACTTCCCTGGGAACTACACTCAGCATCTCAGCATCAAGCCGCCATAGCTTTGAACTGTGTCTGTGAGCATTAGTGCTTTATCTCAATTTATTTTGTGCATCCGTTAGCAAGATGTGTCCTAAGGTATCAGAAAAGCCCAAGAGAGCTCGTAAGGGTGTTCTGCTTAGCGTAAAACTGGACGTAATTAAGTGTTCCAATCATGGTGAACGAAATAAAGACATTGTGCGTGCGTTGAACTTACCTGCGTCCACCATTTGTACTATTTACACACAGAGAGAAAGAATCTTGAAAGCTGCCGACATTACTATTGGCGTTAGTGACCTGCCTACCCTGATGGATTCAAACGATGATGAGATGTTAATAGATGACCCCTCTTCCTCTCTCTCTCTCCTACACCTCAGTCTCCTGTACCTCCTACCACCCCAACCTCTGACGACTCAGCCTAACACACCATCATCACCACCACCTCTCAACCTTCCAGTGTGCTCGCTGTCTTCCTGATTCTGGTAAGTGAAACTACACTGTACATACATTATTTCTACTTTATATAGGCTGTGTATTTATCATATCATTCCTGCTTTTACTAAACATTAGTGTTACTTTAGGTTTTGTGTGTTATTTGATATGATTTGGTGGATTATTTTTTTTGGGTCTGGGAATGCTCAGAAATTTTTCCCATATAAATTAATGGTCATTGCTTCTTCACTTTATGCCATTTCGGCTTACGAAAGGTTTCATAGGAATGCCCTACCTTCGGATAGCGGAGGAAACCTGTATTATCCTTTCAGGATTTGCGCCTTTTGTTTGCAATACAAAATACTTTTGGGACTTATCAATCCTACTCGCCAAAGCATTTCATGACCCTTTTTACTGCCTTGATTCCCTGAAGTACTTTCCTGCTTCCTTTATATTCCTCAGGGGCCGAGTTCGATCTCAGCTTCCTTAACCTTACATTTGTGTCTTTTATTTCATTGAATAATCACCTGAAAACAACCAACAATTAAACTAATGAAATATACACTATCCAGACACTAATGAATACCAGGACATATTTTATTATTACTTCTTATTACTTCTGACTTGAAAAACAATCTAAAAATATATTTTTCACTTTCACTTGATTCATGTTATTTTCTGTGAGGAACTTCGTTTGTGCAGTGGTAAGGACAACATCATAGAACTTAAGATACACGACACCACACTACATATGGTTAAACATAATACAAAATACTCACAATAGATAATAAGTACTAAAAATTAATACATGTAATTTAAAATACAAATACGCATAATGAAACTGACTGCTTTTACTGTCGAAAATGCTACGCATACAATATATCAAAATTGGGTGTTGAGGACGCAAATGGAGGAAGGCATAAAACTGGATAAGCTCTTTTGGTGCTGATGGGCAGGGACCTGTAGCGGCAGGGTTATTTATGGAAGTATGGAAGAGATCACACTGTGAAAACCAAGTGTATTACATAAGAAGTGCAACAGGAATATCAATCTATTTGGGTTGCTGGACGGTGGGACAGAAAGAAGTGAAAGGGCAGTTTTCATATCTCCTGCAGTTACATGACAAAACTTAGTGAGAATGTAAGTGGTTGATGGAGATGGAAGAATGGACCAGGGAGCTGTGGGGGAAATAGTCATCCTTGGAAGTTGTTGGTATGCAAGTGCAGGGCAAAGAAAACTCCGCATGTGTTCTGGTTGAGAAGAGAGTGACAACATAATTGTGGAAAGAGTTCACACAGTTAACTGTCCTGTCAAGTGCTATCATGTTTGCTGTTGTGTGTTGGGGCAGCAGGCTGAGGGTAGCAGACACCAACAGAATCAATAAACTCATTCGTAAGGCCAGTGATGTTGTGGGGATGGAACTGGACTCTCTGACGGTGGTGTCTGAAAAGAGGATGTTGTCTAAGTTGCATGCCATCTTGGACAATGTCTCCCATCCACTACATAATGTACTGGGTGGGCACAGGAGTGCTTTCAGCCAGAGACTCATTCCACTGAGGTGCAACACTGAGCGTCACAGGAAGTCATTCCTGCCTGTGGCCATCAAACTTTACAACTCCTCTCTTGGAGGGTCAGACACCTTGAGCCAATCGGCTGGTCCTGGACTTATTTCCTGGCATAATTTACATATTATTATTTAACTATTTATGGTTTTATATTGCTATATTTATACTCTATTCTTGGTTGGTGCAACTGTAACAAAAAACAATTTCCCTCACGATCAATAAAGTATGACTATGGACTCTTGTGAAAGCCTCATCATTAGAGCAGATGCAAGAGATGGTAAGGAAGATTGAATCACAGAGTAAGATAGCACAGAAACAGTCTCTTTGGTTTATCTGGCCACCAGAGCATCCTCCTTGCTAGTCCCAGTTGCCTGCATTCGGCCCACAACCCTCCATGTACTTATCCAAATGCTTGTTAAATGTTGCAACCGTACCACTCCTCTCGCAGCTCATTCCAGATATACTAACCACTGTTTAAAGAATTTACCTCTCATGTCTCTTAAATTTCTTTCCTTTTATATCTAGCTTTGGGTTCCCCAACCTGGGGAAAAAGACTTTGACTGCTCACCATATCCATATCCCTCATGACTTCTTAAACTTCTACGAGGTCACCTCTTTTTCTCCCATGCTCCAAGGAATAAAGATCCAATGTGGCTAGCCTCTTCATATAACTTAGGCCTTCTAGTTCTGGCACCATTCTCATAAATCTCTTCTGCACCCTCTCCAGTTTGACAAAGTCCTTCCTATAACAGGATGACTAATACTGTACACAATACTCCCAAGTGCAATCTCACCATCGACTTAAATAACTGCAACATAATGTCCCTACTCCTAAGCCTGATGCTCCAACTGAAGGCCAGCATGCTCCATGCCTTCTACACCACCGGTCTAATTTTTTTAAAAATAGAGGTAGAGGAGAAGGGGTTGCAGCTGAAATACATGAGATGAGGGAGTTGATTGGCTTAGAATGAACACCATTAACTAAACCATCCTGAGACGGGGATGGAACTGATAAGACAAGGAAGAAATGCACCATGTGAATTCTAGACTAAGGCCAATCAGAAATAGATCAAAACGAACAGAAAGTAAACTGCTGTTACTGGAAAGCCGATGTAAAAACAGACAATCCTCAAAACATAAAGCGTTTTTCTTGGAATTCCTCTGAGAGCTTGGAGTGCTTGTTTAATTCATTTGTGTTTTGAACATGTGAACAATATGATTTGCCTTTAGTACTGGGCCAAGTGCAATTAGAGATTTGATGTTGGGGACATTCACTTAGGAGAGGGTACTGAGTTGGTTTCATTTATGGATTTGAAGGATTTTACAGACAGATTGGATAGTAGTTCTTAGTATTTTTTAGTAAGTCTGCTGAAGGTAATGTATATCACTAAAGCATACTAGAGAACATATTGTCTATAAATTTTAGTAGCAAGGTTGAGGACTTATTCTTTGAACAATAGTTTCCATAAACACCCAAAAGATCTGCTGGCAAAATGGAAATGATGTGTGCTTTAACTAAAGTGTGATGAATAAGCACATTTTCCAGATACTCATTATGTACCATTATTGTTGGAGATTCAGTGTATGGCAGTGCAGCAGACCAATTGATGACTTAATTTACATATATTAGGCATAAGGTTGGTTGTCCGTCGATTCTGATGATGACAGTTTTGTTTGGGCAACTCATTTAATGTATGTTTGGAGGTGTCTGTACAGGCCAATTCTTGAATGGCATCAATGTTCACAGTGAGGACAAGAGAATTGTCCTGATTCCATAGGCACGGCTGTTGCTACTGCTTTCCTCTTCTGTTGGGCTGTCTCCAGGGCCGCATGACGCCCATCTTTTAAGCTGCTGTGAGCAGATTTAACCAAGGCGCACCCTGTCTCGTGCCCTATGTTTCAGATGCCGGGGAGCAAGCCAACTATAAACAATGCTCGCTTTCACACAGTCTTTTTAAACTCCAACAAGGTCTAACATGGCCTCTCCTTCTGAGATAACTGGCCATAGAGCAGCTGCTAAGGGAATCTGGCGTCCTCTATGCATATAACATGTCTGGTCCAATGAAGTTGTGCTTTCAGGATCATGGCACCAATATTGGTAGACTTTGACCTATTAAGGACAAACAGGTTTGTGATACGGTCATTCCAGCAAACACCCATAATGGATCTCAGGCTGCGCATGTGGAAGAGCTACAGCAGTTTGAGTTGCCTTTTGTATATGATCCACATTTCACAACCATACAGAAGGCCAGTGAGGACAATAGTCTTGTACCAGTTAATCTGCATGGACATCTGGATATTGTGCTGGCTTAGCACACATAATCACAGGCAGCCCAGGCTTTGACAAGCCTTCCAAATCCTGGCATTGATTTCTTTATCCAACGAACCGTCCCAGGGGATAACACTGCCAAGAAACACATTTAAGGTGAGAAACAGACGTAAAAGTAGTAAAACAGACATTTTCGTGAGCTATCTGGAAGATGCTGACCGGGGCAGTATTGTACGTTGGCACTGTCTTGATCATCTTGTGTATTACAACAGACACAAAAAGGATGTGAGGATTAATGGCACAGAAGGCTTTGGGGTGAATAATGAAATGGCTTTGGTTTAGTTAGCCACTTGATGGCCAGAATGGATACGAAGGACTGAAGGTCCTGTTTCGATGCTCCATGACAGTGACTCAAGTTTCAGAAAGCAGCAAAGTTTAAGAGATTCGCTACAATCCAAAATTCATGTTGAGTGCCCCAGGTCAATTTCTGCCTGCATCCCAGCTGTGTCCTTACTGCTCCAGAGTCTGCAGATCCACGTCACCAACGATTGTGCTGCTGCTCCTGAGGACTCTTCCTTCCTCCTGATCTTTGCAAGCGAAGAACCTGCCATCATCATCAATGTTGATATATGACATCCTTTGAGAACATCTTCAGCAAATTTGCCCAATTTTCCCTGATGAAGGGCCTTGGTTCGAAATGTTAACTGCTGATTTGTTTCCACAGATGCTGTCTGATCTACTGAGTTCCTCCAGCACTTTCTGCAGAACTTCTTGTGTTTATGCCCACTATCAAAACTAGTTTGCAGTTACTTAGCCTAATCCTCCTGTCTTATTAAACAAAGGTGCCACAAGTAAATTTAGGCTACGTCCACACTACGCCGGATAATTTTGAAAATGCCGGTTTCAAGTAAAAACAACAGGCGTCCACACTAAGCGTTTTTCAAAATATCTCCGTCCACATTAGACGGGTATTTGGACGAATCTCCTCCTACTGGGCATGCGTAGGGCACACAGAAAACAAGCGAAGAGAAAATGATATACTTGGTGCACGATTGTCCAATTACATAGTAGAAAAACTTAAAAGGACTTGCTCTTGGCTCTCGCGCAGGAGGACTTATAACTAAAAAAAAATACTGGAGCGTATGGAGGCAACCGACAGGGGGTTCACGGACAGTATGACACAGCTGATGACGAACATTGAAAAACTGACTAACTCTGTTGCATTAATAAAGCACCTTGTTAAATGTATAAAACGTCTGCATTGGTGTTATCTTGTATTTCCATACAATGTTACATTAGGCTGTTACATATCTATTGTCAGAGAAGTACTTGCATAAATAGGTGAACCACCTTCATACAAGCAAGGACAGAAAACAGGGCAAAATGGGTATACTTATTTATTCAGTAAGCTATGGGTCAAAGTATTTGGTGAGTACATTTCTAACTCTCCTGGCTTCAGTCTCGTTGCCGTCTGTTCTGAAGTTGTTAGCTGGTTGCGTTCAAGAAAACAATGAAATGCCGTGCTGCGGCTATCTGTTCCGGCACGTCATGACAGCGTTTTTAAATAGTCAAAAAAGCTCACTTTACAATTTAACTCTCACGCCGTTCACAACGACCACGCCTTATAACAGCTTGCGCAGTACCAAGCAGAAGCAGAAAAAGCATTGTTGTTGTGGTGTTTTCATGACAGCCTGTTTAAATCTCTCCGTTTACCCCGTACACACTACAACGGATATTAGGTGTTTTCAGATTTATTCACTCTGGAGATCGTTTCTGAAAATCTCTGTTTTCGGGGGATGAAAACGCCGTTTCAGTGTGGACAGAAGGTCAAAACGAAGAGAAAAAGCTTTGTTTTCAAAATTATCCGGTGTAGTGTGGAGGTACCCTTAATGCCCTTCAGCGTTATGCCTCAGTGAAAAAAGCTTTGGAAAATGTGCAATTTTTCTCCCTTGGTCCTTCTCATAGAGTGGGATATATTTTTAACTGGATGAAGTAATGCATCCACTTCTAAAGACATTTGCCCTATATTTGTCATTACCAATACTTCATATTCCTCTACATAAAGCCCAGCACATCAGTGAATGTGAACTTTCCTCTATTCAGAACATTTAGAGCAACAGGTGCGTAAAAAGGGCCTGGAGGATCATCGGGACTCCAGGCAGCCCAACCACAAACTGATTCAGCTGTACTGTCTGGCAAATGGAACCGCAGCATTAAAGCCAGGACCAACAGGCTCTTGGACAGCTTCTTTCACCAGGCCATCAGAATTATCAATACTCATTGATCTGATTGCGTATCTGACTGTACATAACACGTATACAAAACAATTATGTATACAATTTTAGTGTTTGGACAATACTCTCCTACATCCTCCCTCTTTATTCCTTGTACATTGCAATGGAGAGGCAACAGAAAAGATTTTTACTCCCTTGGATGTAAGAAATAAACTAAATAAATAAATAATACTTGTGCCATCTTCTTCTATTTTACATACAAATTCAACGTCTTCATTCGGAAACTTTCATGTCATCAATCACCACGTTAGGGGCGCATATTATCTTGGTAGTTCCCTGTCCCTTTAAATATTTATAACACAATGCAGTACTTCAATTTTGTTTATCATTATTTTTACATGTACTTCTCAATTTCCTTTTCAATTTTGCCCACAGCTCATTTCATTCTTCTAGCCCTGTTGTTCCGTTGGTATCTGTTCTAAACTTCACTTACTCTTAGACCTTCATTTTCCTCGACATCCACAGTGGGTCTGGAATTGGAATATATATTTATTCTCAACTTGCACTACCTCCTCCTTGCAAGCCTCCTTTGCTCTCAGATTTACTTTCAAGTAGCTATTTCCAAACCTTTTGTTTAAGATTATATCTATGACTATTAAAATTGGCATCACCCCAATTTAGATTTTTTTTTACACACAGTTTATCTTTGTTCTTTTCCATAACCATGGTAAATCAAACTGAATTATGACCACCACCGCCCGTGTTCCACTGCCAACTTTTCCCGTTGTCCAAATTCACTTCCCAAAACTAAGTCTAGTACTGCTCTTTCTCACATTGGACTTGTTGGCTAAGAGCTGAATAAAGGAAAAAAAAGTTTCCTTAAATGCATTTCAAGGATTGTGCTTCTTTCTGTACATATATTTCACTGATAATATTCTAGTTACTCGAAAGTTGATTTAATGATCATGATCATTGCTTGTTATATCAATACAAGCAATATTTGCAGAAATATTTGCCCCAGAATATTTGTCCAGCAATATGGCAGTCCCCTTTATCTGTTTCTAAATCCAATTCATATTGCCTCATTTATTTACCTTTATGTTTCATTAACATAAACTGTTACACCCCCACACATTACCCTTGTTAATTTCACCTGAAAGACACTCAGCTGCCACCTCTGCTCACCTATAGGGTTCGGTCATTCGACTGGATTTGTGGCTGGGGAATGAGGTATGGAGATGGAGGGGAGGAGTTGTGATACTAGAGCAAAGTCCACATTGTGAATTTCCATAATGCTAAGCCGTGCCATCTGCTTGGCATTATGAAAATTCATGTAACAAGAAATGTAATTTGAAAACAAAAATCACTTTTGTCCCCACATATGAATTATTATTTCATATCCTGAGTTTTTAGGTAATGAATTGTAAATTTCATCAGGGAAAATCTCTGTTATTTGAACAGCCAATTGGACAACCTGCTGAGAAGCTCAGCACCATCAAAGACATTTCTGTTTGTTACCAGAATGCAGTATGTACCATCTACAACAAGCTACTCTGGCAGAATCTCTCAAGACCATAGAGGAGAACGAGAACAACAGACACAAAGGAACACTACTGCCCACACACGCCCCATCTAAACTGTACACCATCCTGATTTGGAAAAATAATACTGGGCCTTCGTAGTTACTGGAACTACCAACCCAAGAGCATTATGGGAAGACATTCATCAGAAAGACTGCAGCAGTTCAAGGCCACAGCTCACTACTGCCTTCTCAAGACCAGAATATTATGAGACACAGCAGCAGAATTAGGCCACTAGGCCTATTGAGTATGCTCTGCCACTCCATCATTACTGATTCACTCTCCCAGTCAAAAGTTAATTTTATTATTGAAGTATGTATGTGAAATACAACTCTTGAGATTTGCCTTCTCCAGATAGCCATACAGAAAACCATAGCATTTGTTGAGAGAAAGACATCAATCCCCCCACAGGAAAAAAAAATGAAACAATAACTTGCAAACCCCAAACCCCTCCAACCGCTCTTTCACACAAAAACTAACAGATCACCCAAACCCACAGACTGCCCATCGGCAACAAGAATGGGCAACAACATGAAAAAAAAGAGCTGCAAGAGCCCATTATAAACTACAGTCTAATCCACAGTCAGACCATTCTCGTGCCTTCTCCCCAAAACTTCTGACATGCTGACTAGTCAAGAACCTATCAACCTCCGTTTTAGATATACCCAAAGACTTGCCCTCCACAGCCGCCTATGGCAATCAATTCCACAGATTCACCACTCTCTGGCTAGGGAAATTTCTCCTCATCTCAGTTCTAAATGAATGCCCCACTATTCTGAGTCTCTGCCCTCTGATCCTAGGCTCAACCACTATAGTAAACTTCCATTTTATCTAGGCCTTTCAATATTCGATAGACTTCAATGAGACTCCCCCTTATTCTTCTAAACTCCAGTGAGAACAGGGCCACCCAAGCCATCAAATGCACCACATATGTTAGCTCCTTTATTCCTGGAATCATTCTCATGAATCTCCCCTGGACCCTCTCCAATGCCAGCACATCTTTTCTTGCATAAGTGGCCAAAAATTGCTCACAATACTCCAAATGCAGTAGGACCAATGCCTTACAAAGCCTCAGCATTACATCTGTGCTTTTATGTTCTATTCATTTCAAAATGAATGCTAACATTACACTTGCCTGATTTCAATCCTGGAAATGAAAAGCAATAAAGCATGGGGAAAATGTGCTTTCCTTACCAGCAATCCTCGAAAATGAACTGAAATACTTGTAGAAAATACACTCTCTGCAATATAATCCTTATATTTAAATAGGTTCTGATAATGTCACTGGCAGGAATGTCCATGGTCTTTATATAGACTCTGAGAAGGGAATTGATAAGGTTCAGCAGAAAAGAATAAATATGAAAGTGCATGGGATTACATAGAACCCGCTTGGCATGAATCAGTTATTCATTAGAAAGTAGATGAGAAAGGTTTAACATCAAAAAGGTTAGTCTTTGACTGACGGGATGTGACATCTGATGCAAGGCAGGAATTCATACTCAGACATTAACATCATAAATATTTATGAACTCAATGAATGAATAGGCAGTCGTGTATCCAAGGTTGCAGAAGACATTGCCTCAGGGAGCATCATATATTACCCGATTGGGAGTGGTTACAAAGGGACTGTGCATAACTGTTGTACAAAGGAAGATGGTGATAATTGTTGGAGACTGTGGACTCTAAGCATGCACCTATATGCCATTTGCCTTCCTGATTGCTTGCTGCTCCTGCTTGTTCAATTATCTGTGTTCAAGGATGTCTCTGAACATCAATAATTTCATCCAATTGCCACCACTTTAAAATATTCCACTTCTTTCTTACTTTCCACACCAAAATAGATTACCTCATATCCACTGACCTTATAATCACGTGATATTCCATCTCCCATTCCTTAAGCTTGACTGTAGCACACCTAGTCTTGTTTCAGCAAATAAATCTTGGAAATGTAACATTTGGTCCCCTAAGCCAAATTGGTATTATAGATTATAAACAGCTGTAGTCCTCCACTAGCCATTGTCTGCAAAACCCAAGAAAGGATTTTTGCGTTCTATGTCTACCTAATTCTAAATCAAGCCAGTACATTATACCCAATTCCTTGTATTATAGTATTCCAGTTCAGATGCAGGCTCTCAACCCATAATATTGGCTGTCTATTTCCTTCTACAGATGCTACTGAGTTCCTCCAGAAATAAGTTTCTTGCTTCAGATCTCAGCAATTTTGTCTCATGTGCCTCCTTGCATTCTAATCTTGCTGACCAAACTACTTCGTGGAAAATTATCAAAAGCCTTCAGGAAATCTAAACATACCACGTAAATATTTATCCTCAAAGAACTCCAAACTATTAGCCCGACATGATTACCTTTTTATAAATTTGTGGTGACTGTTCAAACTTTTCTGAGTGCTCTGTTATTACATTCCACATCATAAATTCTATTAATTTCCTTCAAAATAATGTTAGCTTATAAGGTCAGTATTTCTACTTTCTCCTTTGCTCCTTTTGGAAATAGTGGACTCACATTTGCTACAGGAACATCCAGAATCTATTGAATTTTGAAAGATGGTAACAACCCATGCATCCACTCTCTCCATTACTGCTTTCAAACTTCTGGATGTGGACCATTAAATCCTTTGGATTTTTTAGCTTTTCACCTCACCTATTCTTTAATACTAGCTTCCATTAAATCCTCATTTTGTCTGGATCATTAGTATTCTCATATTTCTGACAGGTTTTTTGTCTTCTTCTAAAAAGACAAATACAGCATATATCTTTAATTTTCCTGCTTTTCCTTATTCAAATTTATAAATGGTCCAATCTCTGATTGTAAGGCAGCAAGCTCCACAGGCTTTGTTTAATGTGGGGAGGCTGGTGCATAGGCACCCACCACATGATGCAAAATGTCCAGGGACCCTTCACTGCTGTTGTGATATGTCATCAGCTTCTCCTTGCTGCACTGTTGAGGTCTTGGTTGAATTGCTCTTTGTTTGGAAATTCCACCCCCCCCCACCCGACCATACCGCCATGGATGACATCACCATTTTTCAAAACATCAATTTTTGTGTCATCTGGAGATTGACTAATTCTCCCTTCTACTTTCTCATCAAAGCTATTTAAAAAAAAAAAATCACAAAGAGCAGAGTTCCAGAATGGATTCACATGGAATACCGCCAAGTCACTGACCTCCAGGCAATAATATTTGGATTTTCATTCAAGCTTCTCAATCCATTTTATATGCACACTGCCTCATGTAGCCATATCAAAGTCAAGTGAAAACTTAACAAATTTTTACCTTTTGAACTTTATTTTTTCAAAAATTAAACTAAATGCTATGATTGCCATTGTTCAACTACTAAGAGGAGGAGTGCATATGCATCTGTGTTATTTGTGTGTGAGTGTGCACAATAGTGGGAGAGAGAAGAGAGTGCAAGCTGTAAGGATAATGCAGATTTTCCAAGCTTGATTTACACAAGGTTCAGTAAATGAGTTAATGCAAAGCAAATGTGGTTCCTTCAGGTTGTCATAGCTGGGACAGGTAGTGGCGATAAGCTCCCACTTATCTATTAAATGCTCCCAATCGCGTACAACTCAAATAGCCTCTGACAACCAAGTCCAGCTCCTGATCTTCATGTGTGGCTTAAGCCCAGTGGAACCATTTCTATTGACAGGAGGAGGGGCAAAGGTGGGTTACTGGCACATTAAAACCATTGCTTTGGGCAGATGGGGCTCATCAGCCATGGTTAGCAGTTCATTCATGAGAAGGAAAATTCTGATCTCAAACCTCCACTGCCTTGCAGCTATACTCACTCATGAGGAAGGCATCTGAGCTCAAGTCCCCAAGGCAACCCTACATTGAGTTCAACGTTGACTGTCAACGCCTGTGACACTGTTAGTGCCAAATGTTATCTGTCTCTGCCGTTCCTTGGGATTCATCAGCTGCGTGAAGGGGGCAGCTGGGTTGCAATATCCACCCCAACGATGGAGGGCTTCAGTCACAGCAGATGAATAAAGGAGATAAATGTAAGCTTATCAACTTTGATTCTACAATCAAAGTTGAGTTTTCTGATTGGAGATAGAGGAAAAAGGAATGGTGCACCGAGACCTGGGTGCCCTTGTACACCAATCATTGAAAGCATGCATTTAGTTGCAGCAATCAACCAGGAAGGCAAACGAAATGTCAGCCTTTATTGCAAGGGGATTTGAGTACAGGAGATAAGGACATGCAGTTGCCTGCACAGTTTTGGTCTCTTAATCAGAGGAAGGAAGTTTCTGCAATGAAGGCAGAGTGACTAAGGTTGATACTTCTGATTCGTAGGGTGGTAGGATTGACATACAAGTAATGATGGGCTGTTTGGGTCTATTTACTAGAGTATAGAAGATCCCATATATAAACCTCAAAAATTCCAACAAGATAACAAAAACTGTTTTGATGACTTTTTTCAGTTTCCAGATTTTTTTCATGTAGAAGATACTTCATCACAATAGTTGGAAAAGCTTAGAAGAGAATTTCACAGAATTAGAATTGAAAGGCAATTCTAAGGCAGAGCTAAGGTAGGGAACACAAGGATGCAAGTTATGTTATACACAGTTGCTGAAGGATGTATTAACATGGATGAGGATTTTGAAATCAAAGTTCAAAGTAAATTTTATTATCAGAGTACAGATATGTCACTGCACACAACCCTGGGATTCATTTCCTGCAGGCATACTCAGCCAATCTATAAAATAGGAATTATAACTGGAACAATGAAAGATCAAGCAAAGTGCAAAAGACAGTGAACTGTACAAATGCAAATATAAATAAATGGTAATAATTAACAAAAATACTTAAAATAAAGGCAGCTCAGAAAATTCAGAAATATGTTTGCGGACATGGTCAAGAATAATTAGTAGCCAAGAGAAAAGAGAGTATACGAAGATTTTGTCAAATGGATTTTTAGAGAAACCAATCCAGGTAAAAATCAGTTCAGCAGCAGGGGGATTGCAGCCCAGAGAGATATGACAGATAGTTATAGTTAGAAAGAGCAAATAACAAATCTTAGCAAAATTAAATACAGAATTTATAGATTAAGATTAATGGATTGAAGTAGCCAAAAACAGCAAAAAGAGAATTGAATAAGAGGTGCAAATTCAGCATTTCCGGCACAAGACATATGGAACACCTCTGACTTTAATGATATTGATCCAGATAAATTCTCGCTAATCCCCATATTTACAATTGACATAGAATCCAAAAGAAAAGGAACAGCGGAATAAAGCATTCCGGGATGTGCATTGCTGTACCATGGACATGCATGTTGAAATAGATGTCATAATTACAAATAATAATAATGTTGGTCAACATTTAGATGAAACAGTGAAAAGGTGGTGTCTGTCAACAAATGCCAGAAAATATTTCTGGATATGGACTGGCTATTTTAGGAATGAAACCATTGTTAAAGAGGTGGTTAACTTTGCGGGAAGGGATATACTGATGATAAGCAGTCTATTGTTTTGTCTAGCAAAGATTCTTCCAAGTAATTTCAAGGCACTGATCCAAATCCATAATTTAAATAAGATTCATAAACTGTTCTGACAGTTTTGAACATCTGCTGAACCCCCTTGGCTGGATTTCTACCTTATAACTCATTTTCCAGTTTCCACTTCTCTTTTATAGAAATAATTTTGATTATTTTACTGCTAGGTGAATCTGTGGAAATACTGATATGTTTTTATTGTTCAATCATTGACCAAATTATATTAGGATATAGTAACAAATCAGAAAAATTAGTAGACACACCTAGCAGCCAGTCATAATCTCATTCATGAACAGAAAGGCTATGGGCAAGAGACATACATACATACAAAAGCTTTTTTTTTTGCCAACACAGGAACACAATCTCTAAGGAAATAAGAAAATATGTGTTGGCATTGGAGAAGGTAGAGAGGAGGTTCACAAAAACGATTCCAGGAACGAGAGGGTTAACATATGAGGAGCATTTGATGGCTCTGGGCCTGTATTCACTAGAGTTTAGAAGAATGAGGAGCAATCTCAGTGAAACCTATTGAACATTGAAAGGCCTAGATAAAATGGGAGAGCCTAGGCACAGCTTCAGAATGGACAGACTTCCATTTAGAGTAGAAATGAGGAGGAATTCCTTTGCCAGAGGGTAGTACGTCTGTAGAATTCATTTCCACAGACGGCTGCGGAGGCAAATCATTGGATCTATTTAAAGTGGAGGTTCTCGATTAGCCGGGATATCAAAGGTTATGGGAAGAAGGCAGGTGAAAGTAGTTGAGTAGGATAATAAATCAGAATCAGGTTTATTATCACCGACATGTGATATGAAATTTGTTAACTTAGCAGCAGCAGTTCAATGCAATACATAACCTAGCAGAGAGAGAGAAAAATAGTAATAAAAAATAAACAAGTATCAAATCATCCATGATGGAATGACTCCTATCTTATGGTTTTATGATAATGATTGTGATTCATCTTTTAAATAAAACACTCTTCATAATGTTAGCTGCTTTTACTCAGTAAGTCTTGTTTGCAAATACATATTACAAAGAACCATTCAATATATCAAGAAATTAGGCTGGTTGTTAGATCACATCATTATTATGTCCCCTCAATCTTTATATCAAACTAATGCATTAATATTTATTTATATTCAGGCTGGTGGAACAGAAGGTTAGAGATATCTGATAAGGCAGACAACTAATAATAATGGTCAACTAGTGATGAAAAAAACATACAAGGGAGAAAATACTCGCCTTATTTAGGCAAGGCAGCATCTGTAGTGGTAAAAAAAATTAAAATGACTTCAAATAAAGGTGAGATAGCACTAAATTATCATGTGCTAACTTTGAGGAGACGAACAGGTGAGATTGTAAAGCTTTAAATATGGTTAAATATGGTTAACTCTCTATTTGATTTAATCAGAATTGGAATATTTCACAAACATATTTGATTGCTTAAGTAATTGTGCAATGCATATTCACGTAAAGCTACTCATGGTGACGAGCCAGCCCTTGACTGAACAGCCATCTGCACTAACCTGATACAGAAATGGAGAGCTGACCAAGGAGATCTTTTGTGCCCAAGATTCTGTTTGTAGATTTGGATTAAGCTGCTACTAGGCTTCAGGTGGCAGTTACTGAGGCCCAGCTCTCAGAAGAACTTAATGGCCTTCTAACAGTTTGCTACTGTTTTAATGCCAGAAACATTTATCAATAGCTCAAATTAATTTAATATAAAAAAATAAAATATTAAAATATATTTACCCACTTTGACTTCTGCTTTTCAGTGCTTTAACACAGAATTCAAGACGTGCTGACCAGCAAAAAAGGGATAACTGGTGTTGAAACTACCATCCATAAACAGGCACAATCAGCCAAATACTTCTATGGCCAAGGTCCTTCAGAAAAATTGCTTCTTTTTTAGAAAAATATAATGAAATATTTCACTTCCTGGATGTAGCGGGTACTCAAAGAGCAACATCTTCATCTGTTATACCACAGATACACCCAAAAGAACACTGAAGCAATAAATAGTCAATTTCTAATAACAGAGCAACCTATTTTTAGCTATTTGATATGCATGACAGGCTGCATCACTGTCTGGTATGGAGGGAGGGGGGAATACTGCATAGGACCGAAAGAAGCTGCAGATGGTTGTAAATTTAGTCAGCTCCATCTTGGGTACCAGCCTACAAAGTACCCAGGACATCTTCAAGGACTGGTGGCTCAGAAAGGCAGCATCCATTGTTAAGGATCTCCAGCACCCAGGGCATGCCCTTTTCTCACTGTTACCATCAGGTAGGAGATACAGAAGCCTGAAGGCACACACTTAGCGATTCAGGAACAGCTTCTTCCCCTCTGCCACCTGATTCCTAAATGGACACTGAACCCTTAGACACCTCACTTTTTTTAAATATATAGTATTTTTGTTTTTTGCACAATTTTTAAACTATTCAATATACCGTATACTGTATAAAGTATACCGAATAAAATTTACTTTTTTTTTCTCTTCAAGATTATGTATCGCATTGAACTGCTGCTGTCACATTCTAGTGATAATAAACCTGATTCTGATGATCATTTAACTCTGTATAGTCAAAAGGAAACAGAAAACAATGTTGAAAACTGAAAAAAATACAAAGGAGTGGGAATATTTTCTTGCAATAGTACACTATTTTATAAGAATATGGATATTCTAAACAAAATAAGGCAATGATGTAAAAGTCCAGCAGAAAATATGACACCTTTATTTTATCTAAGTACACTCACTTTACTACAAGATGAAAGTAAATCTCAAGAAAGATTTGAATGAAAGCAACCTTTAGCTTACTGGCCTCACTGTTTTCCAGCACGTTACAACACACTTCAGTTAAACAGAATATGTACTTCCACTCTTTTAAACTCATTGTAAAAGGCCAACATGAGTCAGTTTTTAAACACCATCCTAATCTTCATTAAGAATATATTTCAGGAAATTAAAGCCAATGTCAAATTGATCTAAAAGCCATACAACATTGCTAAAGGGAGTGGTGAGATACAGATTTGAGACCATTTTAGAATGTGACACAGAAAAGAGGATGGAAAAAGAGAGCAAGTTAAAAAGTAATAAAAATCCAGTAGTCTTTAGATGTTTACAAAAGCATAGCTAAAGTAAATTTTGCCCCAAGTGCACTGCAGACAAATTTACTGATAATATAATGATAAGCAGGTTGGCAAGTTATGAGGAAAGCGTAAGGACTCCGCAAAAGGATATAGATAAACAAGTGGGCAAAAACAGATCGAGTGCAGATCTCCAGAAAAGAAGGAAGATAATTCATGCCTTCAGAGGGATGAGGGTGAATAAATCCCCTGTGCTGGATGCAAAGGAAGAGATTGTTGGGTTTTGGCTGAGATTTTAAGTCTTCAGTGGTCACTGTGTTCTTCCATCGTCAACGTCGATGAGGACCTCAACACCATTATGATGGTGTCAAGACTAGCGTGTGATTTGGATTTAAGTGAGGGAGAGTTGCACAGTGTCAGCCTCACTCTCTCTTCCCAATTCCCATCTGGATCCAGTGGCATCTGGTATGAGACGGCTGGAGATGGGACTAGGCGCAGTGGATGACCAGCATGTCTTCTGTGTCTTGTCCTGCTCTACACGTTCCACGATGCTTGCAGAGACTGCCTCCTTGACCATTGGACCTTCCATTGGTCTCGTCCGCTCAATACGCCGGAGTCTGACTTCACATGCTGGAATAAACAACTCCCGATCTCACCGAGGGTTTGAGACCCATTGGCTACCCTCACCTGGTTTAGCCGGCTTGTCAATGCCGTTGCCCGGGGTGTGGCCGCTTTCACATGCAAACAGCTAAAATAGAAGTAAGGTACAGGAGGACAGAAAATGTACCATTCCCCCTTCAAGAAAGACAGCAGGGAAAAGCCTAATAACAATAGAGCTGTCAGTGGTAGGAAGTTATGAGAAAAAAAATCTAAGGGACAGAATTAATGATCATTTGAAAGGCATGAACTATTCAAAGGCAGCCATCAAGAGAAACTTTATTTATTTATAGATACAGAGTATCCAGCCCAACAAGCTGCACCACATGTTTAACCCTGGCCTAAGTATAGGACTATTTACAATAACCTATTAACCTATTATCTCTGGACTATGTGAGGAAGCTGGAACACCCGAGAAAACCCATGCACTCATGGGAAGAACGAACAAATTTCTTACAGGTGGCACCAGAACTGAACTCTGAGCTCCAGTGCCCCAAGTTTTAATAGCATTGCTCAAATTGCTACCCTACCGTGAGAGGTAACAAATACATCAATGAGGGAAGCGCAACAGATGAGATTTACATGGACTTTAGTAAGACTTTTGCGTGGTTCAAAAGATTAGGGCCATAGGATCCAGGAAATTTTGCCAAACTGCATCTAAAAATGGATTGGCAGCCCTCTCAGCCCCTATGAATGGTCTCAGCCAAAAATGTCGACTGTTCACTCTTTTCCATAGATGCTGCCTGACCTGCTGAGTTCAACCAGCATTTTGTGTGTGCTGCTTTGGATTCTAATAGGAGATTCATGATAGAGGATTAGTTTTGTAAATGGATGCATTTGTCTAGCAGAGTCTCACATCATCAGTGGTAAGACTCTTGCTGTTTGAATATACACAAATGGTTTTGTTGTGAATGTGAAAGGCCAAACAGTAAATTCATGGGAGATATGAAGGTTGGTGGAAATATTGATAATATGTAAGTTTTAAGCTCCAGAGGGATATCAATGTGTTGGTGAACTTGGCTGAAAAATAGCACAGTTCAGCAAGGGGTACATTTTGAGAGTACTAATGAGGCTTGGATATACATCGCAGATGGTTTGACGTTAGGATACAGAAAGGAAGAGAGGGGCCATCCTGTACAAATCCATAGATACATGAAGGTGGTAAAAGAGGCACATAACATGAATAGGAACATGTAAGGGATACTGACCTTCAACAGCAAGTGCAACAAAAACAGAAGTAGGAACATTATGGTACAACATCGGTCAGATCTCAGCTGGAATACTGTATGCACTTCCAGTCATGATGTTCTCCAAAGGATGTGAGAGAACTGAAGAGCATGCAAAGGACCTTCACCGATATATTACCTGGGATGGAGCGTTCACATATCAACAGAAACTGAAAAAAATAAGTTTGTTTTCTGTGGAATTGAGTAGTTAAGAGTGGACATGATTGAGGTTTTGAAAATATTGAAGGGTATAAATAGGGGAGACTCCAGGAAACTTTTACGATTACTGTACAATTCACAGACTCAATGACATTGAGGAAACAATCATTATCTCTATAAGTATGATGGATGATCAGTCTCCAAACCACTTGTGCCGAGTAGCTCCATGCCATGAGCTACCTTAGTCGTTTACACAGCTGTATCTTGTGGTTTAAAAATCAATAACGTTTTAAGTTTCAATTCATATAATTGAAGTAATTGTTACCTAATATAATTTCCTATTAGGCATTTAAATGCTTTAATGTGTTTAGTGATGTGTAATAATGTTTTTAAAAAATTACAGGGCATATTACATTTATTTGGGATGCACAGGGTAAAAAGGAGAGGGTCTTCATTGTAACAATATTTTTGTTAACTGTGGGATGGTCAGTAAGGCAGGCTTGTGCATACAAAGCAGGAGAGCTAGCAAGCAGTAACAGTAAGTAATTAGGAACACTAATGGAATGGTCACTTTTATTGAAAGGGATACACAATATAAAAGGAAGGAGACTTTAATGCACAGCGTTGATGAAAAATTCGATGAAGCTCTTTTGCACCACCTGGTGTGCTGCGGATAGTTTTGGTCTCCATATTTTAGGGAAGATACAATACTGTAGATAGTACAAAGGTGGATCATCAAGTTGATTCCTGGAAAGGAAGGAATGACATACTGTATCTAGTGAGTTCAGCAGATGAAGCTCATTGGGCAGGGTCAGAAAAATGAGAAGCAATCTTCTTGAAACATATAAGAATCTATGGGGGACTGACAGGTGGTCTGTCTGGAACCAGGAAGCAGTGTTTAAAACGAGGCACACAGTGATACACACTTCAACTACAAGATTATGGAAAAGTCCAACTGAGAACAGGATGAAATCAGCCATGATTCTACAGCAGGCTTGAGGGGCCAGCTGGCTTACATTCCTGTTTACTATACATCCTCTGACATGCATGCACTTTGGAAGCAGAAATAAATGTGCGTACTATTATCTAAATGGGGAGCAAATCAAAAAATCTGAGATGCAAAAGGACTTGGGAGTCCTTGTGCAGAACAGCCTGAAGGTTAACTTGCAGGTTGAGTCGGTGGTGAGGAAGGCAAATGCCATGTTAGCATTCATTTCAAGAGCTAGAGAATACAAGAGCAAGGATGTAATGCTGAGGCTTTATAAGGCACTGGTCAGGCCTCACCTTGAGTGTTGTGAACAGTTTTGGGCCCCTCATCTTAGAAAAGATGTGCTGGCATTGGAGAGGGTTCAGAGGAGGTTCACAAGGATGATTCCAGAAATGAAAGGGTTATCATACGAGGAACATTTGATGGCTCTGGGTCTGTACTTGCTGGAATTCAGAAGGATGAGGGGGGGATCTCACTGCAACCTTTCAAATGTTGAAAGGCCTAGACGGAGTAGATGTGGAAGGGATGTTTCCCATGGTGGGAGAAGGACAAGACAGCACAACCTCAGGATAGACAGTGCCCTTTCAAAACAGAAATGTGGAGAAATTTCTTCAGCCATAGGGTGGTGAATTTGTGGAATTTGTTGCCACATGCAGCTGTGGAAGCCAGGTCATTGAGTTCATTTAAGGCAGAGATTGATAGGTTCTTGATTGGACGTGGCATCAAGGATTACAGGCAGAAGGCCGGGAACTGGGGTTTAGGAGGAGGAAAAAAAAGGATCAGCCATGATTGAATAGCAGAGCAGACTTGATATACTTACTTTACACTTTATTGTCGCCAAACAATTGATACTAGAACGTACAATTATCATAGCGATATTTGATACTGTGCTTCCCGCTCCCTGGATTACAAATCGATAGTAAATATTAAAAATTTAAATTATAAATCATAAATAGAAAATAGAAAAATGGCAAGTAAGGTAGTGCAAAAAAACTGAGATGCAGGTCCGGATATTTGGAGGGTACGGCCCAGATCTGGGTCAGGATCCGTTCAGCAGTCTTATCACAGTTGGAAAGAAGCTGTTCCCAAATTTGGCCATACGAGTCTTCAAGCTCCTGAGCCTTCACCCAGAGGGAAGAGAGACGAAAAGTGTGTTGGCTGGGTGGGTCGTGTCCTTGATTATCCTGGCAGCACTGCTTCGACAGCGTGAGGTGTAAAGTGAGTCCAAGGACGCCAATGGCCTAATTCTGCTCCTTTGTCTTATGGTCTAAACTTTCTAAAGCTATTAATGGACCTCCTGTCAGCTCCCTTCAAAGCCTTCATGCACAATCCCAATATTCAATAAAATTTGATTTTAATTAAATTGCTCACAAAATGGTTCCCCTTCTATGTTATCATGCACTGACAATACTAATACATACAATTAAATTCAAGTTTAATTGTCATTCAACCATACATGGATACCTCTGAATAAAGCCAAATGAAACAGTGTTACTCCGGGGCCAAGGTGCAAAACACAGCACTAACAATCATCCACAGCACAAGGCATGTATAGCATATATACAACAGCATTAAAATACTGTCACACAGAAATAAAACAAGCCCCTGATTCCATGAATGCAGTCTGCAGTCAAAGACAGTATAGCCTGCCTTCTGCCAAGCAAGCACTGGAGGACAGCACTGACCCTGAAGCCTCTCTCCTGGACAGCCACAAAAAGGTGACACTGTGACCCAAGACCTACAACTCCTCCACCACTGCAGAGCACACATCGGAGAGCTGTAAAACAGTCACACAGAAATGAACACAGTCCAAAGTCCTGAGTCTATGAACACCACAGCAGTCTGCAGCTGAACACAACCAAGTGCACACAGAGGGCAGCTCCAACAACTCCAGCACTGACTCCGATGCCCCCCTTCGGGACAGCTCAAACAGTATTTTTTCATTCTTTTCTGAAACATGAGGACTTGACAACATAGGGACTATGACGTAAATACTGAGGAAGGTTGGCAAAGGCTACAGCGGACTACAGGTCAGATGGAGGGACAGATTAATTTAATCCTGACAAGTACAAGGCGATGTATTTTGGAGTAGGACATATACAGTAAAATGTTGATGAACTAGATTGTTGTTGAACTGACAGATCTTGAGTATCACGTCATAGTTCCCTAAAAGCGGCAATACAGGTTGATGGGGTGATGAAGGTGGCATAGGGCAAATGTCATACGTTAGAGCAAAGAATACAAAGGTCAGGAGGTTATGTTACAACTTTACAAAACACTTGTTAGGAACAAGAGAAAATCTGCAGATGCTGAAAATCCAAGCAACGCACACAAAACACTGGAGGAACTCAACAGGCCAAGCAGCATCT
This sequence comes from Mobula birostris, assembly GCF_030028105.1. Taxonomy (NCBI): domain Eukaryota; kingdom Metazoa; phylum Chordata; class Chondrichthyes; order Myliobatiformes; family Myliobatidae; genus Mobula; species Mobula birostris. The sequence goes on from NC_092377.1 coordinate 34,676,687, forward strand.
ATGGAAAAAAGTACAATCAATGTTTCGAGCCAAAACCCTTCAACAGGACACTTGTTAGACTACATAATGTAGACCTGCCTGCTGTACTAAAGGAATGATATGATTGTTTTGGAGAGAATGCAGAGGAGATTCACAATTTGGATTGGGGAGAGATTGGAGATACTGGACAGGCTAGGTTTGCTTTCCCTGGAGTAAATGTGGCTTAGGAGTGACCCAATAAAAGAATATAAAACGTTAAGTATATATATAGTCAGAAGCTATCTCATTATAGTGGCACCAATAACAAGAGGCATTTTGACAGGCACTTATACAGGCAAGGCCAAGTGGATACAGACCTAATGCAGACAAATGGGATTATTGCAGATGAGCAAGAAGTTTGGAACAGATGTGGTGGTCAAAGAGCACAACTCTATGACTCTTTTTTTCCAAATAGATTCAATTACAGTTGTACCTATAATCAAACATTATATTAAATGGATTTAAACCAAGAGTAAATTTTTATATTGGTTCTGAGCTGTTTACCGACTCACAGAAGATAGCAGTGAATTGGCAAGTATGATAATAAGCGGAGAATTACTTTTTTTGACCACGTAGTTCACCTACCAAATTAAAACGATTAAACAACTTCCACCATTTGTAAACCTAATTCATTTTATTCATGTGACCAAAAATCATGATTTGTCATTCAATGCTATTCTAATTTATCCACTTTCTTGCTGTTCTTTTCCAAAACTACACACTTGGGAGGTGGGGTGCAGCTATAGTGACGCATTGGAAAATATATACCAAAGTCAACAATTAAAATGGTTGTGCTTCCCTTCAGCCAATTACAAACCATGCAATTAAAATAAAAACCATAAATTTATTGATAAAAATTATAACCTCCACAGCAATACATTCTATTTTCATCACAGTAGCTAGCTATATGCCTGTCATAGCTTACAGCTAGTGATCCTTCAATCTACTACTACTGTTATTTGCATAACTATAGATGACCCAAGTGTCCTGCAAAATAGAAGTAAATGCATCAAAGAAAAACCTGAAGTTTATAATGGATTCAAATAAAAACTATAGATTACCAAATGATTATTTTTGAAAGCCTATTCAATTGTTCTAAGTCTTTTATTTGTCTGTAGGAAAATCATTTATTGTGTCAATATTTTTAAATAAAAGGAGGCTATATTCTAACATATTTACATATTTACCATTGATCGCAAACAACATGAGGTTAGGGTTTTTTGCACACAGCACAAAGTCAAGTCCCACTCAGGATGGAGTCAAATTCCTTTCAGGAGTGTGGGAATGAAAGAGGGAGATGTGAAAATCACAGCAGTTTGAAAATGTTTAATAGTTACCTGCATTTAAGAGGCCACCTATCAATTCATCATTGTTCCAGATATTTTAAAAATGTAAAATATAGTTTCTAAGCTGAGGCAAAATTTAAAATTCAAGGTGCAAAGGGACTTTGGGAGTCCTCTTGCAGGATTCTCTAAAGGTTAACTTGCAGGTTGAGTCGGTAGTGAGGAAGACAAATGCAATGTTAGCATTCATTTTGTAAGAAATTTTTCTTTTAGCCACGGAGGGTGTTGAATCTGTGGAATTCATTGCCACAGGTGGCTGTGGTGGCCAGGTCACCAGGTTTATTTAAGGCAGAGGTTGATAGATTTTTGATAAGTCAGGGCACGAAAAGTTACATGGAGACGGCAGGAGAATGAGAGGGAAATGGATCAGCCAATATCAAATGGTGGAGTAGAATCGATGGGCTGAATAGCTTAATCCTGCTCCTAGATTTTATAGCCTTATTAACTACTGTGAAAAGTCCATACACTGCCTTTCTCTAAATGAGCATTATGTACACATTGTACTACAAAAGAAATTATTAGCTTGGAAATCTTTTCAGCACCAAGAATTATTTCATTGCGTATTCTGGGAAAAAAGAAACAAAATTGCTACTGAAGACATAATCTAATTTTAAAAATAAAGAATGGAATCAGTTCTTCCTGCTTGACTCACGGTGTATGCTGCCACCTTGTGTACCAGTGTCACTTAGGTGAAAGTATTCAACTGAAAATTCCGTCGTCAACTCACGGGAGGTGTAAATATGAAGGTTTGTGGAGAAATGCCAAAGCATATTCTTATTCTGCTTCCTATTAGTGCCTATATGCCAGTCAATGGGGAAAGCCTGACATAATAAATATGATACAGTAGATCCTAGTTAATTGAGCCATCCATTAATTGCAGTAGCCACTTATTTGGGACAACTCTTAGAGAACAAAAACTAATTGAGAAAGTAGCTGAAGTTCCCTTTGTTTATTTGGGACACTATGCTGCTTAATTGGGACAGGAGAATGTTGCTGAACAGTTTCTAACTAGGGTCAGTCATGTGACTGTTTGACACTACACCGTGCTCAGAATGAAGTTTTTAATTAGCGCCAGTTGTGTAAGTTTGTGTTCAAAAAGAAGAGATTTTTTTCACTGGTAGTTGGTGAGGAATGAGAACTAAGACAATTCAGAACTGCTCTGCTCACTGCAGTTTCAAGCACTGAAGCTTAGAGATGCCCGAAACAGCCAGGAGTGAAAATGAAACAATTTCACTACTTCAACAAATAGGAACTACGAAGAAATTGAAGGCAGTAGCAATCATTGTATACGTCACAATGAAAATGAAGATTTGCAGGATACAATCATCACAGGCACTTACGAAGGTAGTCCATTATTTGCACTAGGTGTTTGTGTTGATTTTGTTCATTCACAGTCAATCAAAAGAACACGGCAGCGTACCGTCGATAACTAATATGAGCTAATACCCAGTTTTATAGTATTGCAGTAATATTTGTAGTGTTCTAATTTGCTCTGTATTTTATTTAAATACATAGTTTGTTACTCAGATAAACTATAGTTTGTCTTTTTTTATACCTTTTTAACTATTTCCATGGAACTTCAGTTAATTGGGGCTGCCACTTAGTTGGGCCATAATGTACTGGTCTAAATATATCCCAATTAATCCGAATCCACTGTACTTGGTATTCAGCCTACCATTCAGGTATCGAACTGATCTTGCAATGCATGTTATTTTGTGATGCAAATATGTGCAAACAAAATGAGAAGTATAGATACAACAATACAACGTAAATCATAATAAAAACAGACAGATAGACTACGATAATTTCCTGCAAGGACTGTTAGATGTTGTCTAGATTTTCTTGAAAGTGTTTATTTTCATGCAACTTTTCATTATTTTACTAATGAACATTGATTTTAAAAATGCACATTGTCAACGTCAAGCCATTATGTACTGTATCTATTGTAATTTAGTATTGATCCAAATTGAGACCACCTTGCTGCTGTTTTGCCCGCACATGAATTATGGTTAAAACTTACCAAAATAAAGATTCCAGTGAATAATGATACATTGAATTCAAACACTATTCTTTCACATCTGCATCCTAAATTAAAATTATTTTTCTAGAAAAATAATAACTCTCTTTTAGTAGTTCTGAGCACACCACTGGAGGAATCAATTGACAAGAAGGATGTCTAATCTGCGTATGATTTGCCTCTGAAAAAATCATTTCAACATGTTTGATTCAGTCATGGTGATCTGGATGCCAAACTCTTTTATATAGTAACTGACTACCTCAAGGAATACATTTGGGAGAAACTGTGAAAGATTGCTCAAGTTCCACTGCCCACAAAAATTCATTTTCAGTTAATATATGCTCCATAGCAGCAAACAAGCCACTTTGCTAACAAATAGGTCTGCACAAGAACCAGTCTTAGATAAGACCAATCTAACTGGGCTGTGGTATTATCCCAATAATTCTCCCAGTTTTTCCTCGATGCAATTTTGCACTTCACATGCAATTAACTGTAAAAGCAAGGTTTCCTGCCAACCCACTGTCCTTTGAGTGTAAAGGTTCGTGATTGTATAAAATTTTGTGATCATACTCTGGAAAATATGGGCCATTTCCCAGACCTTTGGAATCCACTGACAAACAATAATATTTGTGACTTGCTTCTACCATTTTACAGGACTACAGAACATTTTACAGATTGGGAAGAAATTTGTCTATGTTCAGAAATATCTTAAGCTTCCCCAAATGTAGCATACAATTTTAAAAATATCAGATGTTTAGACGATGCTCCAAGGCAATCATTCCATGTACTGAGAACCTCATTGTTCGAAAACTTTCTTGTACCCCTCCTGAATTTATCCATTATAGCCTCTGTTCACTCCTCAGTTATTTTACTTTGATCTACAACACCTGAAGGTTTCACCATCATTCTATCTGTAACACTAAGATTAATTTGTTTATCCTCACCAACGCAAACTTCATAAACAAAACACAACACAAAATCTTCCAGTTTATTTATTCCCTTCCCACCAATGAGGGACCTAAACTTTCAATTCTTTCACTTTATATAGTATATTCAGTGCTCACAATGTGTATGCTCTATAAAAGAGAAATCAAACAGAGATTCAGTAAGCACTTTGCAAAACATCTCAATTCAGTCCACCATGCTAATATTGACCTTCCAGTTGCCTGTCATTTTAATTATCCTAGTCTGACTTCTATGTTTTTCAATAAAATCCAATCTAACTCAAGGAGCTATGTTAATTCTCTTAATTTACACTTCGAACTTAACCCTTAATTCTATAATCTAAGATAACCAGCCTTTGTCTTTGTATCATAACTCGTCAGTTCTGACAAGTGGTCAGTGACCTGAAGTCTTTACCCAGTTTCTCTCTCTACACGTGCTCGCCCAACCCACTATATATTTCCAAAAATATCAAAAAAAAGACCCCACAGGATAAAATGTTAAAACCCCTCATGCCAATGGGTAATGAGCACTTGCTCAAGACTGCCTTGATGTTGGGAGTAACACAGGGTTGACATGCAGGGGTTTTCAAGTGTGTACCCTCCTTCCTTGAAGGATTAGCCGACTACATCTCTGGAGGGCTCAACGATGACTCCTGGTGTCCCAGAGTCACCTCCTCCCCTGTTGTGTCTTCCCACTCTCTTGATGCAATCTTGGAGCCCAAGAGAGGTCAGTGTTATATTGTGTCTCATTAAATTATTTTTAAAAATATCTTTGACATGAAACATTAATTCTGTTTCTCTTTCCATAGGTAGTCCTTGAGCTGCTGAATGTTCCTACCATTTTGTGCAGACTTCCATTTTCTAAACATTTCTTCAATTTTTTAACTCAGGCATTTGATACATAAGGTATGTATGAGTGAATGGATGATCAGGCAAAACATTAGGAATCAAATTGACTGCTTTTTCCATTTACTTCTATATAACATAGGTATCTGTGGCAAGTCATATATTTATTGCCAAGCATTAATTATCATAGAACATGGAGCAGTTCAGCATATTACAGGCCCTACGGCCCACGACACTGTTCCAACCTATATAAACACCATCCCTCCTCCACCATAACCCTCCACTTTTCTTACATCCATCTGCTCATCTAACAAGTCCCTTAACTGTCACTAATGTATCAGCCTCTACCACCACATACGTTCGACGCACCTACCGCTCTGTATAAAAATGCTACCTCAGACGTAAAACTTTCTTCTTAAACATCTGTCCTCTGGTACTAGCCATTGCTGCCCTGGGAAAAATGTCATAGAGTCACAGAAAAGTATGGCACAGAAACAGGCCCATCTAGTCCATGTCAAAACAATTTAAATTGCCTACTCTCATCGACCTACACCAGGACCATAGCCCTCCATACCCCCTACTATTCATGTACCTATCCAAACTTTACTTAAACTTTGAAATCAAGTTTGCATGCACCACTTACGCTGGCAGCTCATTCCACACTCTCGTGACCCGCTGAGTGAAGTTTTCTGTCATGTTCCTCGTAAACTTTTCACCTTTCACCCTTAACCTATGACCTCTCATTGTAGTCCCATCCAACTTCAGTGGAAAAAGCCTGCTTGCATTTACCCTATCTATACCCCTCATAATTTTGTATACCTCTAACAAATCTCTTCTCAATCTTCTATGTTCTAACTCCTAACCTACTCAATCTTTCCTTATAACTCAGGTCCTCTAGGCCCAGCAAACATACTTGCAAATTTTCTCTGTACTCTTTTGATAGAACTTGTCATATTAGGCAAGAACCTAAGATTGGCAGTTTATAAAAGGGCATAGATACTACAGATTCTGCATTTTTTTAAAAAAGTTTTGACTATAGGCTAACCATTTAATTCTATCATTTGCTTTAAAGACTTTTGAGCTAGCTTCAGAACCAGCTGACAATGAACTCGAAGCTTTTGGACCACAGCACATTTCTCAGCAGATGAAATGAAGTCAAACAGGGCAAGTTTGCTTCTTTTGTAATGTCATCAATGCTGTTTCAGCAAAGAATACCTAAAATATTTTGAGATCCTTTGTTAATGATCCTAGTTATGAAGATTATTCTCTTGAGGCAGCTGGAGAAGCAGTAAAAACAAAAATACATGGGCATTTTATTTGATTCCTCCCATGTAGCCTCAGAATAAATGTAGTTTGGCTGCCATCTGTATCACGACAAATGGGGCACAGTGTGGGGAAGATCTGAAAAATACATTAGAAATATGACTGCAAATATGAAGTCATAGCAATTAAGTCTTCGAATTTAAAAAAAGGATTTCCAAACACAAGCACATTTATATTTTCTTGGGCCCTTAATAAAATATTAGGTTAGTACCCAGTTATAAAATCTGGTTCTCATTCATTACATGCTATAAAATGAGATGCAGAACATTTTTATAACTTCAAAATATGAGCTCTGGGTCAATGAACTTCCGACTGTTTTGTGATATTTATTGGGCCATATGTTTAACACCCCAGATTCACTTTAACAATGTTAAAAAATGCATAAAACTTCTTTCTACATTATCTACAAAAGGTCCAAATAAAATACCAATTCATTAGTGCCATGCAATTTTCAAACTTTGGATGGCTACTTGAGATATCAGTTCTATTGAATCTTTGTAAATGAACAAATATTCAGTAAATTCACTGGAGGTCTTGGTCTCTTATTCACATCCCCAAATTTCTAAACTCCTAAGTAATGGTCAGTTAGCTTTCAATGATATATATCATATTAGCAGTCTACTGCAGCAGTTAAGTATCTTATCCAAGTTTCCCTAAGGCAATCAACAAGTTCATATATATTTGAATAGCGTGTGGTCATTAGCTTTCAGAAAGATGCTCTTTAAACATATTATTCAGTAAATTAAAAGCAATATACCTTTTTAATACCCCATCAAAAGTTGGCTATGGGGCTTAAATGAAACTGCTAATTTATATCCAGAATACTAAAAGAGAATTCTTTGTAATTTCTCCCATTATTAAATTGTACTCATAATCAATTCTGATCACTTCTCCAAGTACATTAATTTGTACAAATAATAAACTGAAATTTCAGTCCTCAATCAGCATCTAGGACACACTGCTTGGGAAATCAGAGCAATGAACTCTAGTCAAAATCCTAAGGGATAGTTTTGTATTAGTCGTGAGGCATTAACATTTTAAACCAAAGATCCTTGAAGGAATGTTAGTAGAGTTAAAATGCCAATTCTGAGGACACAACATAAATGTACCATTAATAAGTCTATACCAATCTGGCTACAGTACAAGTAGACACACATCAAGGTTGCTGGTGAACGCAGCAGGCCAGGCAGCATCTCTAGGAAGAGGTGCAGTCGACGTTTCAGGCCGAGACCCTTACTCACTCTTCCTTCAGTTAGTCCTGACGAAGGGTCTCGGCCTGAAACGTCGACTGCACCTCTTCCTAGAGATGTTGCCTGGCCTGCTGCGTTCACCAGCAACTTTGCTGTGTGTTGCTTGAATTTCCAGCATCTGCAGAATTCCTGTTGTTTACAGTACAAGTAGAAATTACTTAGGTTCCAAATCAAGATCAATAATCCAGTACATCAAATGTATTTCATTCCAATGTGTAATCAACTTCGAACACAAACTGCTTTAAAAAGAACCATCCTTAATTGCCACTATGGAAGGAGTTACGAATAAACCGCATTGGTATATTTGGAATCACATCTAAATGTGACGAGGTAAGGATGACAAATTCCTTCTCCATTAGTGACCAGGTAGGCTTTTAATAACAATTCAATAATTTCAGAGTGTTATGTGATTTTTGTTGAAAACTCCAGATTTCAGCTGCTCTGGTGTGATTGCAGTTATCTTTCTGGAACAATGGTTCAAAATCCTGAGTGCTATTCCATTAACTATTCTGTTATATGCAGTGACTTGCTGTCCTTGTTAAGTTACTGAAGGCCATATGTAGTAGAAATCACAATTTTGCAATGTGCTTACAATAAACCTTGAACAAATGATCTAAGTGCTTTGAAACCCTCAGCCAGTTTTGTGTGCATAATACTTGGGAAAGGCTACCACCGTCACTTCTATGATGTGAGATTCCTTTTGCCACTGGCCTATAAATTACACCATGAACTATGTCATTTCACATAAGATAGTTGTCTGCTCTGTAAGTATTTCTCATTGAAATTGTGATTCTAGTAGTAGATGCAAGTCCTTATCTTGAAAAATCAGACAGTCATAACTACCATCATAAGCTTTGTTAGATGAAACAAGTAATTCAACATTCACAGAGAATGATATAAGGATCAGGAACTGATGAAACACAATACCTTTATTTGTGATTGCATCTTATAAAGCTTATTTTAACTCAGAAAATATTTTTAAAACTTAAAATAAGTCCTAAAATGTAAGTGGATCTTCATCAACTGTGTCTCAAAATATTTTGACATATATAATCACTTTAAGTTCAATAAATTTCTCCAACATAAAGTCCAACATGGGATAAATATTGCAACAGTTGCTAATTTTGCTAATTAATGACTTTATATTATTTAACGACAGCTGAGAAGATTGTAATTGTAAAAAGTGGTGCTGAATAAATGTTTCATTCTCTTAAAAGAAAAGTGACCTTTTCCTTTATGTTGCTAAAAGCTAGCAATGCTCTTTTAGGTTTAAGGTTAAGGTAGACAATATCTTAAATTGACATTGTGGCAAAATTCCCACACACCTAGTTTGTTAAATGCTTTTCTTTCCTTAAGAAACAGTCAGAAGGAATTATGCTTCCTCTGAGCCTTACTTCTACTCACACTAAGTACCATTACAGCCGTGACTGTGCACCTATTTTCATGACACATCCTCTAGGGTTTGACCTCACTGATATTACGGCTTCAAATTCATAACACGGGAAGCCAGAAGGCATTTCACAAAGGCAAAGTGTAAGCAGCTTGCTCCAGTTTAAGTGTAAATTAATCCAATGTATTTTGGCCTGTGGAGAAATGACAGGCAGATGGGAGTTGACAATACTTCACAATGTGACCTTTTGCTTTACGGCGCCCTTTCGGGGATCCTCCTTCAAGCAGTGCTGTCTAAGACAGACTAGCAATTGGTCAGAAAAATCTTTATTTTTAGTTACAACAATCAAATATGTCTCAACTTAAAAAGTAGAAATTTCCACTTAAAATAACTTTACATTAAGAAACTCAAAAACTTGCCCATGACTTAAGATAATATCTCTATTAACTTAAAAGCAAATACTAAACATTTTTGTATTAACTCATTTTTCAGCAAATTAAGGGGCAAATATTAATTCTTAGTCTGTTGGCATCACAGAAAAGCATTTTAAAAGCAGTAATACCATATGATACACTGACTCAATAATAAAGGACAAATTTTGTTCCCATGCCATTTCTCTGTGTAATTCTGAACACTGCATAAAATCTTGAAAAGGCTATAATACACACCTTAAGTGCTAACAGAAAAAATATTTTACATACAAATATTTATATGGAAACAAAAATATTTAAAAGTGTCTGATTAAATAATTACTTGAAGAAACAAATCTAGCTTACAGTGATGTTAGAAAGTTTGTGAACCCTGTAGAATTCTCTCTATTTCTGCATAAATATGTCCTAAAATGTGATTAAATCTTCACACGTCCTAAAACTGGATAAAGAGAACGCAATTAAATGAATAACACAAAAAACATGATAGTTGTTCATTTATTTATTGAGAAAAATGATCCAATATTACATGTATTTGTTGGAAAAAGTAAATGAATCTCAGGGGTAATGCCTTCTACAAAAGCTATTTGGAGTCAGGTGTTCTTATCAATGAGAAGAGATTGGAAGTGTGGGTTGTAGAGGCCCTATAAAAAAGACACACAAAGTCAGATTACTGACTGTGTACACACATCTATTGATGCTTCTCGACACATCTTCAGTGATGTTCCTGGAATCATCGGGTGTTTCGGGTCTTTCAACATCATACAACCTCCTCCAGGTGACCCAGCCGGGGCTGATCAGACCCCAGCTTGCGTCCAGATGGCTAGCTACTTATGACTCCATGGCTCCCCTCTTTTGAGCCACAGCCATCTTGAGGCCCTCTCTGCCGCATCCTCTTCCTCTCTCCCTCGATGCCCAAAATGCTGAAAGCTCTAACTAAAGAATGGGCTACGAATCCCCTACAACCAACCTCCACTGGGAGACACCTCACTCTCCATCCAGCCTGCTGACAGTTGCTGACCAGTCCTGCGTACTTGGAGAGCTTCCTTTCAAAGGCCTCTTCCAAGCTATCTTCCCATGGGACTGTCAGCTCCAGCAGCACCACTTGCTTAGTAGACTCAGACACTAGGACAATGTCTGGTCGCAGGGTGGTGGCTGCGATATGGTTGGGGAACTTCAGCTGCCCTTCGAGGTCCACCAACAGCTGCCAGGCCCTTGCAGAGGTCAGAATGCCTGCAGATGTTCTTTTGGCAGGTATAGGCTGTTCTCCAGCTCTGACAAAGGCAATGGTCTGCTTGGAGGGTTGGGAAGTGATGCTCTTCTCAAGAAACATCTGTTTATGTGCACCATGCCTCGATCAAAACGACTTTCAGAGGATCTTAGAAGAATTGTAGAGATGCATGAAGTTGGAAAAGGCTACAACAGCATTTCTAAAGACATGAGTGTTCATCAGTCCACACTAAGAGAAATTGTCTACAAATGGAGGAAACTCAGTACTGTTGCTACTCTCCCTCAGAGTGGGCATCCTGCAAAGATCACACCAAGAGTAAAATGTTGAATGCTGAAGGTGGTGAAAAAGAACCCAAGGATAACAGCAAAAGACCTGCAGTAATCTCTAGAACTTGCTAAAGTCTCTGTTCATGTGTCCACTGTCAGAAGAACACTGAACAAGAAAGCTGTTCATGGAAGGACATCACGGAGGAAACCGCTGTTCTCCAAAAAAAAAAATTGCTGCAGGTCTCAAGTTTGCAAAAGACTTTCTACAATGCTCCTGGGACAATGTTGCATGGACAGACGAAACAAAAGCTGAGCTTTTTGGCAGAAATGCATACCGCTACGTTTGGAGGAAAAAGGGTACTGCACACCAACGCCAAAGCCTCATCCCAACTGTGAAGCATGGTAGAAGGAGCCTCATGGTTTGGGGCTGCTTTGCTGCCTCAGAGCCTGGACAGCTTGCAATCATTGAGGGAACAATGAGTTCAAAATGGTATCAAGACATTTTACAGGAAAATGTTAAGGTAGCAGTCCTTCACCTGAAGCTTAATAGAAATTGGATAATACAATCAGACAATGATCCAAGAGTAAATCAACAGCAGAATGGTTTAAAAAGAAGAAAATTTGTATTTTGGAATTGCCAAGTCAAAGTCTGAACTTGATCCTATAGAACATGTTGTGGAAGGACCTGAAACAAGCAGTTCATGATAGGAACCCCACTAACATCCCAGAGTTGAAGCAATTCAACTTGGAGGAGTGCCCTAAAACTCCTCCAAGCCGATAAGCAGGACTGATCAGCAGTGACTGGAAATGTTTGGTTGAAGTTATAGCTGTACAGGAAGGGGGGTTACACCAGTTACAGAAAGCAATGACTCACATACTTTTTCCAACAAATACATGTAATATTGGATCATTTTTCTCAATAAATAAATGAACAAGTATAATGTTTTTGTGTTATTTATTTAATTCGGTTCTCTTTATCTAGTTTTAGGACTTGCATGAAGATCTGCTCACATTTTAGGTCATATTCATGCAGAACTAGAGAAGACCCTTCAGGGTTCATAAACTTTCTAACACTACTGCATACTGTGCAGCTACAAATTGGGATACTGTAAGCTTCCCACAAAATGAAAGATAATACCTGCAGGTAAGGGTATGGTTAGCACAAGATGTACGTATATTTGGTAAGTACTAAAACAAATTTATACAATCTAGAACGAAGAAGCTGCCTATCCATTTTCTGTATGATTTCTGTAAGATCCCTAGCACAGCATATTGGGATGCATGTAATTACATTTTTTCTGTTAATTCACATGTGGGCATCAGCAAGAACAGGAAACCATAATTACAGTGTTTCATTTCCATCCCAGTCACTAATTGAAAATTTGATTGGGAAAATATTCATCCAACTAAAATGTGACTACAGCACAGAAAAACAATTTTCGCAATGAAATCACATCCAAATAGTTAAAATTTTTTTACAAATTTGACTCAAAAGGTATATCAAAATGAAGGTGCTTTAATTGTATTAAGTGGCAAATATATTAGTAGTCAAAATCAGTGAATATTTCTGATCTTGTTTTACATCCCAATGGTTAATGGAAAATATTGTGGTGGTCCAATGATCAACTGTATGATTGGTTAGGCTCTAAGTTAATGATAAAGGTAACTTCAGTGCAATATTGAAATGATGTAATGAAGTATTTAGAATAGTTACAAAATATCCTAAAGATTACAATTTAAAATGAAGTAAAGCAACATATACAATATTCATAATAGATCATGAATAAACCAAGTAGAATGAAGGATTAAAATATGCCAGAATAACTTTAAGTGTATACTCTTAGCAAGATGTTAATACTGTATTCCCTCAATAGTTCAAAGGAATGGAGCCACTGAGGTACTGAGAAGGAAAGCCTGGACGATCAGTCAGGTTTAGCAAAGGGAAAATGAAGACATGATTTGCTATTCTCAATTACTTTTCAGTGAGTCCTAATAAAACTGCACATCAGCATGAAGGATTTGAATAAAATGCCAACTCAGAAAACTGTACTGAGAAAATTCAATTACTGGAAATGTAGTTTTGCTAGTAAATTTTTGAAGGAGGGAAACAGTGCACCCCTTGTTTAGATTAAATTGGAATTTTGGCTTTTGATTTATGTCAGCAATGTGATACAAATTATATTTAAATAAAGCCAGCAATCTAAATGTTTAATTAGTTAAATGTAGACTTTTACACAAGTGAATTGGAATTTAGCTCACCTGCACTTCTGAGATTTGGATCCAGATTGGGCATCTCTTTAGCAGCCTCTGGGCTAACACTATATATGGAGGCACCAGCTTCATTGGTAATACTGTAAAAGGTATTTTTAAAAAAGATTTTAATAAACATGAAGATTGCTTAGAACATGGAACAATATAGCACATGACAGCATCTTTGGCCTGCAAAGTTGCATTGATCAATGTAGACCAACTGCATGATCAATCTAAAACTTCCCTTTTATAGAGCCCAGAACCCCTCATTTTATTTCCTTCCATGCGCCTATTCAAGAGACTCTTAAATGTTCTCTTTTACCCCCAGCAGTGCATTGCAGACACCCACCACTCTGTGTAAACAACCTACCTCTGACATCTCCTCTAAACTTCCCTCCACTCTCCTTAAACAAGTGTCCTCTGATATTAGCCATTGTCATCTGGGAAAAAGGTATTCGCTGTCCACTCTATCTATGCCTCTCATAATATCATACACCTCTATCAATCCGATCACCTCTCAACAATCCAAAGAGAAAAGCCCTAGCTCACTCAATCTTTCCTCATAAAAGATATTCTCTAGTCCAGACGGTATCTTGACAAATCTCCTCTGCATCCCCTCTAAAGTTTCCATATCCTTCCTATAACGAGGTGAACAGAACTGAGCACAGTACTCTAAGGTGTGATCTAGCCAGTTTTATAGAGCTGCAACATTGCCTCATTGTTCAAACCATGGAATGCTTCTGTGCTAAGAACACTCACTCCACCCTAGAACACAAGACATGACTCACCCTTACTAGCTCCAGTAGTGAAAGCAAGGTTTTGGTCATCTTGTGAATACTGTATCAGCATTAGGCAGGTGTAGTGGTGTCTGAGAACTCTCATTGTGCTGCTCAGTTCACAATAAATAAAAATTCCATAGATTCACTTTCCCTTAATTTCCAAAGTAAACAGTGAACTGTCTACGTGGCCCTCTTAAGACCATAAGACATAGGAGCAGGATTCAGCCATTCAGCCCATCGAGTCTGCTCCACCATTCCATCACAGCTGACCTCAGATCCCACTCCACCCCATACACCTGCCTTTCGGGCATATCCTTTCATGCCCTGACTGATCAGGAAACTATCAATTTCTGCTTTAAATGTACCCACAGACTTGGCCTCCACTACCATCTATGCCAGAGCATTCCAAAGATTCACCACTCCCTGGCTAAACAAAAAAATCCTCCTTCGCTCTGTTCTAAAAAGTCACCCCTCAATTTTGAGGCTTGTGCCCTCTGGTTCTGGATACCCCCAAAACAGGAAACATCCTTTCCACATCCAACTTATCTACTCCTTTCAACATCTGGTAGATTTCAATGAGATCCCCCCACATTCTTCTAAGTTCCAGTGAGTAGAAGCCCAAAGCTGGCAAATGCACCTTGCATGTTAACTCCTTCATTCCCAGAATCATCCTCGTGAATCTCGTCTGGACTCTCCAATGATAACACATCCTTTCTGAGATATGGGGCCCAATACCATTGGGAATACTGCAAGTGCGGCATGTAGTCTTAAGGGCCTACACACAACTAAGTTGACCATTTTCCCCTGCGATACCATTAATGGAAATGCTGATATTTCAGTGCATAAATGCACCATGTACCATAGCAGTGATGTGTGGGAGCCAACAATGTCCTGGTACACTATCAAGATACAAACACTTTGGCTTAAAGCACTGGGCATTGTTTGGGTTTGTAATGTGAACCAGCAATTTCAGAAGAAAATTAAGTGAGAAAAATTAAATAATTTGCTTCCAACCTTGCCCCTGCAATTGCTTTTATAAATGATTGGTCATTGGTACATTCCAATGAATGGATCAAAACAATATTTTTAAAAAGAACTTTAACACACATGGCAAGTTGATGAAGATATAAATTAATAAAAAGAAACACTTCGTAAATGTTTTTTATTTACTTCAACACAAATCTAAAATAAAAATAACATCAGATTTGAAAACAAAACCTGGAAAGGATTAAGTTTTAAATGCAATCCATCTTAAGATGTCCATTTTGTTCCAAGTCTTAAATATTTTACACTCTGCTGAGCCCTCGGGGTAGGGGGAGGGAAGGAGGAATAGAATGAGAGAGAAGGAAAGACAGAGGGGAAGGGAGAGAGGGAGGGAAGTGACCACGCAAGAAAGAGAGCAATATCTTTACTACGTCCCCTATGACTTGTCATTTTAACCTGCGTTTGCTCAGCATTTCAGTCTTAAAAAGAAACACGCATTGTTATATTATTGTGACACTCTTGCCACCTAGTGGCCATGAAGTTCAGCTGCTAAATTGATATCTAATACTGTAATTTTATTTCTATTATTTAGTAAATCAGATAAACTATCAGAATCAGGTTTAATTATCACTGGCATATGGTGTGAAATGCTGTTTTGCAGCAGTTGTACATTGTAATACATAACTAAAAACTATCAATTACAATAAAATTTTATAAAAATTAAACAAGTAGTGAAAGAAATAAGAAGTCAAAGGGAAACAAAATGAGGTAGTGCATATGGATTCAATGTGCATTCAGGAACCTGATGGTGGTAGGGAAAAAGCTGTTACTAAAACATTGAGTGCATGTCTTCAGGGTCCTGTACCTCCTCCTCAATGGTAGCAATAAAAAGAGGGCATCTTCTGGGTGATGGGGGTGCTTAACGACAGTTCCCACCTTCTGAATAACTTTTTAACCTAGTGCCCAAGAAGCTTGCAACTTCTGCAGCTTTTTCCCATCCTGTGCAGTGGCCCCTCCGTTACAGACAGTGATACAACCAGTTAGAATGCTCTCCATGGTACATCTGAAGAAATTTGCCACTGTCTTTGTTGACATACCAATTCTCCTCAAACTGTTAATTAAATACAGCAGCTGTTGTGACTTCTTTGTAATTGCATCAACATGTTGAACCTAAAATAGATCTTCAGAGCTGCTGACACCCCGGAACTTGAAATTGCTCACCCTTTCTACTGTTGATCTCGCGATGAGGATTGGTGTGTGTTTCCTTGACTTTGCCTCCCTCAAGTTCCTTGGTCTTACTGACGTTAAATGCACAATTGTTGCTGCAAAACCACTCAATCAGCTGATCAAGCTCGCTCCTGTATGCCTCCAAATCACCATCTGATATTCTACCAATAATAGCTGTGTCATTTGCAAATTTATAGATGATGTTAAGTTGTGCTTAACTACACAGTCAGGGTGTACAGGGAATAGAGCAGTGGACTAAGCACATATCCTTGACGTGTGCAAGTGTTGATTGTCATTAAGGGGATGTTATTTCCCATCTCCACTGACTGTGGTCTCCCGATGAGGAAGCCAAGGATCCAGTTGCAGAGGGAGGTATAAAGGCCCAGGCACTGATTGGAGTTTGTTAGATTAGTACTGTGAGTATGACGATGTTGAACAGCAGCATGACCTAAGTATTGCTATCACCCAGGTGATCGAAGGCTGAGTGGAGAGTGCATCTGCTGTGGACCTATTGTGGCAGTATTGTGGTCCAGGTGCTTGCTTAGGTAGGTGTTGATTCTGGCCATGACAACCTCTCAAAGCACTTCATCACCAACAATGTCAAGGTCTGATTAAAACTAAAGATATATTTTGGTTAATTGTATTACAAAAACATTTAAGAATAAACACTTTAAGAACTGGCATAAGACCATAAGATATAGAAGCAGAATTAGGCCATTTGGGCCATTGACTGTACTTCACCATTTCATCATGGCTGATCCAATTTTCCTCTCAGCCCCAGACCCCTGGCTTCTCCCTGTATCCCTTCATGGCCTGACCAATCAAGAATCTATCAACCTCTGCCTTAAATATACATGAAGACTTGGCCTCCACAGCAGTCTGTGGAAAAGAATTCCACAGATTCAGCAGTCTCTGGCTAAAGTTCCTCCCGATCTCTGTTCTAAAAGGATGCCCCTCTGGTCCTAAACTCTCCCATCACAGGAAACATCCTCTCCCCATCTACTCCATCAAGGCCTCTCACCATTCAATAAATTTCAATGAGGTCACCCCTCATTGCAATACTTTTCATTGTTTTTCTGTTTTAATCTTAGAAATGTATTTATAATTATTACTTGTGAAATAATTCTTGAGATTTAATGATCTACAAAGTATTTTGCTATCACAAAATTTGTATGCCCCAATTAAGACAATAAGACATAAGAGCAGAAATAGACCATTCAATCCATTGAGTCAGCTCTGCAATTCCATCATGACTGATTTATTACCCCCCTCAACTCTATTCTCCTGCTTTCTCTCCATAACCTATGACACCCTGACTAATCAAAAACCTATCAACTTCTATTTTAAATGTATCAAATGACTTATGTCATTGACAGCATCTGTGTTCCCCCACAGCCTTCTGTGGCAATGAATTCCACAGACTCACTACGCTCCAGCTAAAGGAATTCCTCCTCATCTGTTCTAAATGGGCATCCTTCTATTCTGAGGCTGCGCCCACTGGTCCAAGACTCACTCACGATATGAAACATCCTCTCCATATCCACTTTATCCTGACCTCTCGATATTCAATAGGTTGCAATGAGATGCCCCCTCATTCGTCTAAACTCCAGCGAGTGCAGACACACAGTTATCAAAAGCTCCTCAATCGTAAATCCTTTCATTCCTGGAAACATTGTTGTGAACCTCCTCTAGACCCTCTCCAATGCCAGCAAATCTTTTTGTAGATAAGGGCCCAAAACTTCTCGCAATACTCTGATAATAGCTTAGTCATAGTGCAAAGGGACTCTCCCAAGTCCATCTGCACCTCTGAATACTGAATTTTCTCCCCGTTTAGAAAATAGTCCATGCCTTTATTCCTTCTTCC
This sequence comes from Mobula birostris, assembly GCF_030028105.1. Taxonomy (NCBI): domain Eukaryota; kingdom Metazoa; phylum Chordata; class Chondrichthyes; order Myliobatiformes; family Myliobatidae; genus Mobula; species Mobula birostris. The sequence continues at coordinate 34,694,847 of NC_092377.1, forward strand.
AAAGTGCGTGACCATACACTTCCCTGCACTGCATTCCAGCTGCCACTTCTTTGACCATTTTCCTAATCTGTCCAAGTCCTTCTGCAGAGTCCCTGCTTCAACATAATCTGCTTCTCCACCTATCTTCATATTATCCCCAAACTTGGCAACAAAGCTACCAATTCCATCATGCAAATTATTAACATATAACATAAAAAATGGTCCCAACACTGACCCAAGCAGAGAACCAACAGTCACCGCCTGGCAACCAGAAAAGGCCCTCTTTATTCCCACTTTTTGCCTCCTGCCAACCAGGCACTACTTTATCCATGCTAGAATCTTCCCCGTAAGACCATGGGCCCTTATCTTGTTAAGCGGCCTTGTGTGCTGCACCTTGTCAAAGGCCTTCTGGAAATCCAAGTGTACATCGACTGACTCTCCTTTGTCGATCCTGCTTGTTATTTCCTCAAAAAATTCCAACAGATTTGTGAGGCAAGATTTCCCCTTAGGAAATCATGCTAAATTAGGCCTATTTTATCATGTGCCTCCACATATTCCAAAACCTCATCCTTAATGGATTCCTGCATCTTCCCAACTACTGAAGTCAGGCTAATGGGCTTAAAATTTCTTCTGATTCCCTCTCTTTTTAAAGAGTGAAGTAACATTTACAATTTCCTCCAGAACTGATATGCTTCAGTGCTATTTGAAAAAACTTATTCCAAGGAAATTCAACAGTATAAATTGGAAGTTCTTCATTAAAAAGTATTCTGATATCTAATAGTCTGGAGAAAAGCAAGCCATATTATGCAGTTAAACTACTTACAAACAAAATCATTAAAAAAAAGTTAGATGCAGCTTAATACGTTCAGTATAAGTTATCCCCTATCAATTAAATGAAAGGTTCTGTTAGCTTAATCAGGTAATCCAAAAAAACAAAGAGCCAGAGCTACATAGCACAGAAAAAGCCCATTGTACTGACTTGTTCAAGGTGAATTAAGGTACTTTCCTGAGCTTGTCCTACTTGCCTGCATTGGGCTATAATGTCATTGAACCTGTCCAAGCACCTTTTAAATGTGTATTGTATTTGCCTCTGCCACTTTGCTTCATTTACCCTGTGTGGGAACCTATTGCTTAAATGCTCTTTATTTTTTTCTCTCACTTAAAACTATGCCATCTAGTTTTAGGCACCCTCCTGTGGGAAAGACGGTAACCCATTTCCCTTATTCATGCCCTTTCATAGGGTCACTTCTCATCGTCCTTTGCTCCAGTCCCGACCTAACATGTTTTTCCTTATAATTCAAGCCCTCCAGTCCTACTAACATTTTTATTAATCTTTTCTGCACCATCTCTGCATATCCTTCCTTCAATATGGCGACCAGAACTGCACACAGTTCTTACCAATGTCTTGAACAGCTGTAATGTGACATGCCAAACCCCTGTACTCAATACTCCGTCTGATACAAGCATGCTCCACAACTTCTTCATCACCTTGCCTGCTGTGTCGCCACTTATATCTTTCTCACTAGATCTCTCCGTTCTGCAGTACTCCCTAGTGCCCTGTCATTTACTGTTATGTTCTGCCCAGGTTTGATTTCCCATAAATGCAATATTTCACACTTGTCTGAGTTAAATGCTGTCTGCCATTCCTTTATCCACATTTCCTGTTGATCTAAGTCCTGTTGTAATCTTACAATGTCCACCACATCAACAATTTTGTGATTATTCACAAACTTGCTAATTAGGTCACCTTCATTTGCAAAATCATTCATATATATAATAAGCAACACGGTACACTGCACCAATCTCAGTGGCACAACTTTAGTCACAGGGCTCCAGTTTGAAAAACAATCTCCCAGGCCAATTTTGTATCCAGTTGTCTGGATCACCTTGGATCCCATGTGATCTCTTTCCAGACCAGCCTACCATGTGGGACCGCGTCAAAACATTTGCTGAAGTCCATGTCGATAACACCTTCTGCCCTGCCCTCTATCAATCCTCTTGATTCCATCCTTTCCCACCACTGAGGTTATGCTTATCATTTCCTTAAAGGCACAAAATTAGCCACCTCTCCAGTTGTCCTCACCTGTGGCTAACGAGGTAGAAAAATCTCTGCCAGCAATTTCTTCTCTAGCTTCCAACATGTCCACAAGGATTTACCCATCGTAATGCACCTCAAGACTACCAACACATATTCTTATAATATCGATATGTTTCTGGACATATTTCCCAAGCTTCCCTGACCTTTTCCACAGTAAATACAGATGAGAAGACATCACCCACCTCACTTTCCTCCACACATGGAAAACCACACCAATCCTTATGGGGACCTATTCTCTCTCTCATTACACTTCTGCTCTTCATATACTTAGATATCTTTTAGGATTCTCTTTTACCTTATCTGTCAAGGATAGCTCATGTTCCCTTCTTTCCTTCCTGATTTCTTCTTAAGCATACTCCTACATCCCTTATAATCCTCAAGAGATTCATTTGATTACGGCTGCCTATACCTGACAAATGCCTCCTTTTCTCTGACCAGTGTTCCCTAATCCTAACCAGCTTTAGCCTTCATTCCAACAGGGATGTGCTGTCCCTGCTCGCTCCCTATCTCACATTTAAAAGCCTCACATTTGGTGGATGTCCCTTTACCTGCTAACAGCCTTTACCAATTAACCTCTGCAAGTTCCTGTCGAATGCTCTCAAAATCAGCCTGGTCCTGGTTAGGAACTTCAACTTTTGCACCAGTCCTATCTTTGTCCATATTTATTTCAAAGCTAATAGAATTATAGAGGCTGGTCCCAAAGTGCTCCCCCACTTGCCCGGCCCCATTTCCCAAGAGGAGGTTCAACTTGTGTTGCACTATTACAATGAAGTTATGTATACAGATTGATCCATGTAAATCCTAACACGATTTTTGTCTCAGAAGGGTGACACAACTAAAAAGAGTAATTTCACAGTTCACACTTAGTCTTTACTCTGACAAGTCAGAAGGGTGAAAGATACAAAAAACAAATCTGAGCCATGAAAGTTTTATCACTGGGTTTCATGACTACAAAGTAAATGGATGCACTGAAAGGCAACTCCAGTGGTAGACTAACGTAGCAAACAGTCTATTGGAGCAAATAAACTGACAGCATCATTGACAGCTCAAATCTGTAACAATGGGAAATTTCACGAATCCAGTGAATGTGCTGTTGATGGAGTCACGTCAAGCTTTCGCAAAGTTGAAAAGACATTCTTTTGACCATGTCAGAACACAGTGTGGTTCATATTATAAAGTTCAATCAGGCACTACAACCGCAATGACGCATTGTATTAACAGGACCTCTCCTAACAAAGCCAGTGGTCTGGCCTCAGACATAGTCTGCCCATAGCTTTTGTGTCAGCACATAAAAGTCATCTGTAAGAGAATTTGTAAGTACAGTTTACTGGAAAATATCTACTGATACCTGCATATAAGAATGCAGTTAGAGAGAAAAATCATTAGCAAATTACAATGGGAAGCAGATGCTTCCTGACTGAAAACATGCAGGTGATGACAGAACTCCAAAGGCACAATACAGTTGCTCTTAATCACACCACAGTTTTGTTTCTCAATTCTGATGCTAAATCTAGTCACACCCGAAACCAAGTTGAAACTCTTTGCAAACAGATTTTCCCCAACACTAACACCACACATCCCTTGCTTTAAATTGAGTGAAGTAATAATGCCCAATTTCAAACACTCACTTTCAAGAAGCACGAACAGGTTTTAAGAGTTTTATACAACACTATGCCTGTTATCTATGTTTGTAGTTATAAGGGTATTGTAACTTTTTTTAATGCCTTATAATAGTTGAATTACACACTCACAGTCATTCAGTTGTTTACATCAAGTGCTTGAATGTTTTATTTTATTATTTTCTTTTTCGAGCCACGCCAGCCAGCAACACCCCAATTTAATCCTAGCCTAATCATGGGACAATTTACAATGACCAATTAACCTACCAACCAGTACATCTTTGCAATGTGAGGGGAAACCAGAGCACCCAGAGGAAACCCATGCAGTCACGGGGAGAATGCACAAGCTCCTGAAGGTAACAGCAGGAAATGAACCCAGTATAAAAGCATCATGCTATCCATGCCGCCCCAGTATGTGTTTTGTCAGCTTTACGTTCACAGAGTTACATATCGACTGACAATTACTTACAATTCAGTGTGATGAATGTAATTCCTTTTTGTTCCAGACTCCAAATCTGTTGAAATGAACGTCTCTAGCAGTAAATTGCTGATACAGAGAAAGTTTACTTCCAAGAAATCAGGTCTTGTTATTCAAAAAGCAATATTTTATAATTAAAGTGATTTAATGTGTTAAAACTAGAACATTTCCATTCTAATCAAATGGTGTGTATGCAATATATTAAATTAAAATACAGATTTGAACAGGAGTTTCACTACAACAACCTTTGTTTTAAAATTTCATGAAACACAAATGTGAAAAATCAAAGTTTAGACCATTAGTAAGTTACATTTATTGATTCTTGGAGCATAATGGAAGGAGGAGATGAGCACAGGTATGATATTTAAAATGCTGCTCAACGGTGAAATCAAACAACATAACGTAGAATTAAATGGCTAATTAAAATCTGCATTAAGTAAAACAACTGATTACATAGAAATTGCCAAAAATAGCTACTTTCAGGCTTTATGAAGACTTATGCCACAAAACTTGAAATTAATTTTCAGTGGACTCCCAGTTAAATGGGCCATCAGTTAATCAGGGTAGCTGTTTATTTCGGACACCTCCTAAAGAATAAAAAATAATTGAGAAAATAGCGATGATTCCCTTTGCTCATTTGGGACACTATGCTGCGTCTTTCGTTGGGGCAAAAGACTGTTACCAGCTTCTAACTATCATCAGCCACAATTAGTTATAAGAACATGGCAGATGAATTCCTCTCTCAATAATTATTAGGAACGAATATAATTTTATTGTGATATAGAGGAAACAATTTTTAAAAAACTTTTCTTTAATATTGCAATCTTTCCTCTGACTTGTTCAATTATATTAAACTCAGGTTTTCTATGTTTCTATGTAACTCAACTTTCAATTTACCCATTTTATATTGCCAAAAGTGCTCTCTGTACATGTATGCTGTTCAAATTTATAACATTTTGCCATATTGTGGTGATAAGAAACTTCCTTTACTTGTCAAATCATTTCAAATGGCTGTCAAAGTATGAACTTTGACTTACATTATACTCAAGTCTTGTGAATGAAGATTTCCAGATTCTGCTAATCCATAATCACAATACACACAAGATGCAAGATCTATATCTATCAAAGTATTGTACACATACAAGAACATCCAGTAAGATTTGTTCTGTTGGTTAAACTACATTCATAACCATGCAATATTTATTGTTATAGACTTCACAAAAATGAGGTACACAGGATTTTTTTCAAAGATATACACAGTACTCTTACTGCTCATTTCAAGGTTCATATTCTAAGGACATTCGTCTGACTTAACTTTAACCACTTAATTACTGCAAGCATTTTTAAATTTTGAAAACGAAAACAAAAGACCTGCAGCTATAAAGGAACTCGAATGTTCTGTAATTAATAAATTACTCCAGAAGTAGAGTTAATTGTGTTTTGACAGGTTTTTTTTGGAATAAATCTTAGCCAGAACATCAGAAAAAAATCCCCACTTTCCTTCAAAGAGTGCCACCTTTGATATTCACCTGAATAGGCAGATGGAACCTTGGTTTAACATCTCTTCAGAGAATTGTACTGCAATGTCAACCTCGATTACATGCAGAATAAAACCATGACACAGCCTTCTGACAAAAAGGAGTTCCGTTACTGAGACTAGCTGATACTTAGAGGAATAAAATGCAGAGTTTTGATAGCACTAAAACTTTAAGGTACAAAAGACACAGTGAATATAATTAGTCTATCATTTTTTTGAGTTTCATGAACAGTTTACTTTAGAACAGATGAGTCAAATGACCATGCGGATGGAAAGGCATGAGAGATGAAAACAGGGAAAATAGTGTCTTGCCTCCATTTCCTTCTCATCCAAATAAATACAATATCGAGCATTATATACAATGTGTATTGCTTTCAGTTCTGCTGATTGTAATTTTTGTTTGTTTCTATATCAAATTCCATGATGTAATCAAAAATATGTAGTCCCCTTTCTAGACTACTGATAGAAGTATTGCTAACCTATAAAAATCTGGGCAAAACACTCAGCATAAACAACGCTGCAGTAGGATATTAAAACATGTATTAAAGATTGATTTGAATGCTCAAACATGCAACTTCTAATTCTAACTTCTAATATGTTTGGATTTAAATGTCTAATTCAGCAGCTGGGGCAATTAGTAATTGAGGAACAGGAATAGGACAATCATTGAAATGATGCTATTCTGCCAGTCACTTAGATCTCTGTAAATCTGAACTTTAGTAGGATTTAACTGTTCGCACAATATTAATTGATAACCTGATAGATAAGTAATTTATCTTAATTTTAAATACTCCCTAAATAGTCTATCACTACCATTTAATGTACCATTTGCTTCTAACCTTCATACCTGCCATTATTGTAGTGAATATGAGTAATTCCTTCCCTTTTAAGGTTTGAAACAAAGCAAAATCAAACCCCAGACAACACTGCATCAAGATTGTACACAATTTGATGGTGCATGCTATTTCTGCAATAAGACTAATATTCCATTCACAAGGAAATCTGCAGACGCTGGAAATTCAAGCAACATACGCAAAACGCTGGTGGAATGCAGCAGGCCAGGCAGCATCTATAGGAAGAAGTACAGTCAACATTTCGGGCCGAGACTCTTTGTCTGGATGGACAAAGGGCCTCGGCCCGCAACGTCGACCATACTTCTTCCTATAGATGCTGCCTGGCCTGCTGCGTTCCACCAGCATTTTGTTTGTGTTGCTAATATTCCATTAGCTTTGATTAATTTATTAAGTTTGTGATTTGTTAATATTAATTTCCTTGCTGCCTCACGCTTCGTGTATGGTTCCAGTGGAGCCTGATAGAATCAAACTGCAGTCAAGGAAAAACTTGCTGCAAATATATTTCCTGAAAAGTAAATATGATATTCTCTCACACTGCTAACAAACACTCGCATCTCAAGTACTGTATGTAGTTAAAAGGCAGCTCTGAGATAAAGTCTTAATTATGTTTCCAATTCTCCATTCATTCTTGCTTCCAATCTAAAGAATGGCTTAATACATTCAGTCAACATACATGACAAATACAGCCACAATACACAAGAAAACAAAAATGTTTTTATTGTTATTTAAATGGCCAGTAAGTGTAGAACACCTTACAAATGATCAGTAAGATTCTACCTGGGGAGAAACGTGGTACTAAACACTTATCAAACTCTTGAACGGACTTGTTATACAATAAAATAAACTCTAAACCTCACAATATACTTTATGATCTTGCACTTTATTGTTTCCCTGCACGACACAATCTCTGTAGCTTTTATGCTTTATTCTGTATTGTTACTGTTTTGCCTTGTTCTACCTCATGCAGAGAGACATTGATAGGACGCAGAAGTGGGCTGAGAAGTGGCAGATGGAGTTCAACCCAAAGAAGTGTGAGGTGGTACACTTTGGAAGGACAAACTCCAAGGCAGAGTACAAAGTAAATGGCAGGATACTTGGTAGTGTGGAGGAGCAGAGGGATCTGGGGTTACATGTCCACAGATCCCTGAAAGTTGCCTCACAGGTAGATAGGGCAGGCTCGAAGGGCCGAATGGTCTACTTCTGCACCTATTGTCTATTAAGAAAGCTTATGGGGTGTTGGCTTTCATAAGTCGAGGGATAGAGTTTAAGAGTCGCGATGTAATGATGCAGCTCTATAAAACTCTGGTTAGGCCACACTTGGAGTACTGTGTCCAGTTCTGGTCACCACACTATAGGAAGAATGTGGAAGCATTGGAAAGGGTACAGAGGAGATTTACCAGGATGCTGCCTGGTTTAGGGAGTATGCATTATGATCAGAGATTAAGGGAGCTAGGGCTTTACTCTTTGGAGAGAAGGAGGATGAGAGGAGACAAGATAGAGGTGTACAAGATAACAAGAGGAATAGATAGAGTGGATAGCCAGTGCCTCTTCCCCAGGGCACCACTGTTCAATACAAGAGGACATGGCTTTAAGGTAAGGGGTGGGAAGTTCAAGGGGGATATTAGAGGAAGGTTTTTTACTCAGAGAGTGGTTGGTGTGTGGAATGCACTGCCTGAGGCAGATACGCTTGTGATGTTTAAGAGACTACTAGACAGGTATGTGGAGGAATTTAAGGTGGGGGGTTATATGGGAGGCAGGGTTTGAGGGTCGGCACAACATTGTGGGCCGAAGGGCCTGTAATGTGCTGTACTTTTCACTGTTCTATGTTATGCACTGTAGAATGATTTGATCTCAATGCACAGTATATAAGGCAAGCTTTTCAATGTATTTTGGTACATGTGATAATAATAAACCAATACTAATACCAGTACCACCTGAGATTGTGATAATGTAAGGATTCATCAAAACTGTTTTCTGTGAAACCATTCTGAGAACAATTGTCTGGTAGCTAGCCTCCTGCAAAATTTCCTATGGCACAAAGTAACTTTCAATACTAAAAAGACAAGAAAATCTACAGATGCTGGAAATCCAAGCAACACACACAAACTGTTGGAGGAACTCAGCAGGTCAGACAGCATCTGTGGAAAAGAGTAAACACTCAACGATTTGGGCCGAGACACTTCATCAGGACTGGAAAAAAAGATGAGAAGTTAGAGCAAGGCGGGGGGTGGGGGGGGGGGTGGAAGAGAAGGTGACAGGCGATAGGTGATCGGTGAAACTGGGAGTGGGGTGTGAAGTAAAGAACTGGGTAGTTGATTGTGAAAGTGATAAAGGGCTGGAGAAGGGGGAATCTAATAGGAGAGGTTAGAAGACCATAGAAGAAAGGGAAGGGTAGGAGCACCTGAGGGAGACGATGACAGATAAGGAGATAAGGTGAGACAAGAAACAGGGAACAGGAGCAAGGTGGAAGGGGTGGGGGGCAATTACCATAAGTTCGAGAAATAAATGTTCATGCCATCAGATTGGAGACTACCCAGACAGAATATAGGGTGTTGCTCCTCCAACCCGAGTGTGGCCTCATCGTGACAGTACAGGAGGTCATGGATGTACTTGTTGGAATGGGAAGTGGAATGAAAATGGCTGGCCACTGGGAGACCCTGCTTTTTCTGGCAGTGGTGCTCAGCAAAGCAGTCTCCTAAACAACATTGGTTCTCACCGATTTATAGGAGGCCACACTGGGAGCACCGGATACAGTAGATGACCCCAACAGATTCACAAGTGTCGTCTCACCTGTAAAGACAGTTTGGGACCCTGAATGGTAGTGAGAGAGGAGGTGTAGGGGCAGGTGTAGCACTTGCTCCACTTGCAAGGATAAGCAAGAGATCAGTGGGGAGGGACAAAATGGACAAGGAAGTCACATATGGAGCGATCCCTGTGAAAAGCAGCAAGTGGTGAGGGAGAGGGAAAGAAGTGCTTGGTGGTGGGATCTTGTTGGAAATGACAGAAGTTACAGAGAGTTATGTGCTGGACACAGAGGCTGGTGGGGTGGTAGATGAGGAGAAGAGGAACCTTATCCTAGCTGGGGTGGCGGGAGGATGGGGTGAAGGCAGACGTGCACAAAATGGAAGAGATGCGGGTGAGGGCAGCGTTGATGATGGAGGAAGGGAAGCCCCTTTCTTTGAAGGAGGAGGACATCTCCTTAGTTCTGGAGTGAAAAGCTTCATGCTCAGAGCAGAAGCGGCAGAGATGGAGGAACTGAGAGGAGTGGATGACACTTTTACATGTGGCAGGGTGGAAAGAGGTGTAGTCCAGGTAGCTGTGAGAATCAGTGGGTTTATAAAAGATATCAGTACGTAAGCTGTCTCCAGAGATAGAGATATAGAGATTACGAAGGGGGAGGGAGGTGTTGGAAACAAACCATGTAAATTTGAGGGCAGGGTGGTGTGGGAGGCAAAGTTGCTGAAGTTGACGAGCTCAGCATGGGTGCAGGAAGCAGTACCAATGCAGTCATTGATGTAGTGTAGGAAAAGCTGGGGAGCGAAACCAGTGTAGGCTTGGAACATAAGACTGTTCTATGTAAACATCACAGCCCTTTACATTCAACCACTGGCACAAATGCAATATAAAGAGATTTATGATAAGTAAGGCAACATGAAAGAATCATTCTCATCTCCCATTGCACCTCTTCAAATCTTTTCTCATGAATTAATGCTGAACTCACTCTAAAGCATGTCCTTAAGCATGAGGACCAAAAGTTTCACCAACGTTAATTTAGCTTCTTAAAACCATGTAGACTGAATTTAATCGCACGGATGATTGTGCGAATCTTGAGGATGATACTGTTTGGGTTTTTCTCCTGTTCTATGACCATTAATGATGAAATATAACATCCTGCCAACAACAGAGATCAGACTAACTACTCTATATTTCCCTAGTTTTTTTTTCTCCATCTTCTTTAAAGGATAGTGCAGTTGTTACCTTCCTATCTGCTGGGGGCCATTTCAAAATCTGTAGAGTTTTGGAAGATCATCAGTACAACGTTCATTATTTCAACAGCAACCTCTTTAAAAACATCAAGGGTGCAGACTCAGGATCAGCAGATTTGCCTGGTTTTAATCTGTAGTGCTTTCTTCAGTGATATTAATGGCTAAGCTTTGAATGCCAGGAGACCTTTGGCTCCTTTCCATTTCTGCTAAACTCATTACATCTTCTGCAGTGAAAATACATACAAAATAGTTGTCCAATACCTGAACCATTCTTCACGACCCATAATAATTTCTACTGTCTATAGACATATATTTGGAATGTGCTGCCAGGGGAGGTGGTTGAAACGGATACAACAGCAACATTTAAGAGGTATTTGGTCAGGCACATTAACAGCCTATGGAAGGATATGGACAATGTTTAGATTGGATAGATGGAATTAGTTTACATTATCATGACAGTGCAGACCTGGTGGAACAAAGGACCTGTTCCCATGCTGAGTCTATTCAGTTTTATGTGTCTTATGAAGCAACCTTCATACTTGCTACTCTTCTTAACATTTGCAGCCATTTTCAATCTAATGAGATCAGTTCATACAGCATAGAAACAGGCCCTTCACCACACCATCGTAGTAATCTCATTTACCCACCTGACCCCTGACCCATAGCCTTCAATGCCATGGTGATCCAATTCCTTATCTAGCTACTTAATTTTTATGTTCAACAGCTGACTCCCGAAAGAGATAATCCAGCAATATCATTTTCTTCCCCTTGTACTCGCCTTGCCACAACTTGAAACAAAGTCCTTTTTCCCTGCACCTTTCTTTAAACCAGTTTGCTCCACTGGAACATATGACTAATTGCACCTGACTCAAATATCAACTCAGAAATTATCGAATTTTCTTGACAACATAAAAGGTTTTTCAGACCATGCAGGTACACAGACTGATCTCATTTCCTCAAAGGACTGTGAAAACAACTGAGAGGATCATAGGGTCTCCCTACCAACCACTGGGGACATTTATCAGGAGCACTGCATATCCAGGGCCCTTAATATTATTAAGGACCCTCTTTGACTTTCTATCATCAGGCACGAGACTACAATGCATAAAAACAAGAATGGTCAGGATGGTAAATAGTTTCTTCCCTCAGGCCATTAGGCTTCTGAACTCTGCTACACTGCATTCGAAGTGTTACTGGTTAATCTGTTTCTGACCTTACAACATTTGATTTATGCACTTTAGTTTGTTATTTATGCATGATTCAACTGTAAACTTTATCCTTACTTTCATAAGCTATTGTGTGTTATGTGCATTATGTGTACCACTGTGCTTTACACCCTGGCTCAGAGATATGTTGTTTTGTTTCTATATACATAAAAACAAGAGAGCTGGTTGTGGATTACAGGAGGAATGGAGACGGGCTAACCACAATTGACATCAGTGGATCTGGGGTTGAGAGGGTAAACAGCTTTAAGTGCCTCTTTCACCTCAGGCGGTTGAGGAAGTTTGGTATGGGCCCCAAATCCTAAGAACTTTCTACAGGGGCACAATTGAGAGCATCCTGACTGGCTGCATCACTGCCTGGTATGGGAACTGTACCTCCCTTAAACGCAGGGTTCTGTAGAGAGTGGTGCCCAGCACATCTGTAGTTGCGAACTTCCCATGATTCAGGACATTTACAAAGATAGATATGTAAAAAGGGCCCGAAGGATCATTGGGGACCCGAGTCACCCCAATCACAAACTGTTCCACCTGCTACCATCTGGGAAACGGTACCGCAGCATAAAAGCCAGGACCAACAGGCTCCGGGACAGCTTCTTCCACCAGGCCATCAAACTGATTAACTCATGCTGATTTGAGTGTATTTCTATGTTACATTGACTGCTCTATTTATTATAAATTATTATGATTGCACAATGCACATTTAGATAGAGACGTAATGTAAAAATTTTTACTCGTATTTGAAGGATAAAGTCAATTCAAGCCATTCTATTGTTATATACATTATATACTTTTTTTTTATAGGCATCCGTTAGTCTCATGAGACCATGGATTTGCGCCTTGGAAGGTTTCCAGGGCGCAGGGGCAAGGTTGTATGGAAGATCCGCAGTTGCCCATGCTGCAAGTCTCCCCTCTTCACGCCACTGATGTTGTCCAAGGGAAGGGCATTAGGACCCATACAGCTCAGCACCGGTGTCATTGCAGAGCAATGTGTGGTTAAGTGCCTTGCTCAAGGACACACACGCTGCCTCAGCCAAGGCTCAAACTAGCAACCTTCAAATCACTAGACGAACACCTTAACCACTTGGCCACGCGCCAACACATTATATACTTATACATAGTTAAATGACAATAAACTTGACATGACCAATTTTCCCTGCAGTTTACTCCCCAAGATTCTACAATCTGCTTACATTGGGTGTGTGGGGGGTGGGTATATACAATGATCAATTAACCTATCAACCAGCACTTTTAGAACACAGGAGGAATCTGCAGTATGAGGGGTATGAAAACACAGTCACCTACGATGCAAACTTCACTCAGACAGCACCAGAGGTCAGGACTAAACATGAGTCATTGGAGCTCTGATGCAACAGCTCAATGAGATTTGCCATGATGTTCTGTAGATTAATCCCGTCTCCAGCTGCTCAAAGTCTCTAAGCACACAGTTAATCCTATTTCTGCCCATGTTACTGTCTCCTACATAGATGATAGTCCTTCCTCTCAAAGTACTTTGTGCCCTGGGAAGATGTCCTTAACTTGGGCACAAGGGCAAACCAGCTTACAATACTCCTGCTGATAGTTGGACTGAACAGTAATGATGACTACACTCATTACAAAATCTGAAGCTCTGCATTACTTCTTGCCTGTCCCCATAACGACCTGACGCACAGCCACGTTGATCCTATCCTGCCCACTCGCAATCCAAGCTGCTACCTAACTGAAGAGACATTATCGCCTCTTGGATCAAAATGACCAGGTAACTCTATCCATCACTAATACAATGCAAGTCTACAACTTAGTCTACTGCTCAGCAACTTTGAGCCAAAATTCCTCAATTTGTAGATACTTACTCCAGATGTGGCTGCTGGAGATTTCTTTAGCATCTATTAACTCCCACATGCTGGAGTTATAACACATCACCTCGACAGCTATTAATTTCAAGCCTCGTTTTACACATTGTCCATTGAGAATTCTCATCTAGATAGTTAATTTTTAGCTAACTAGATTCTCCACTGAAAGCCAGTAGGTTTATTACTATTATATGGCACCCACAGTCAGCTGTAAGGTTAATTTTTGTGTGAAACAAAAAAGCATAAAAATGTTTTAATGTCTGCCTGAAGCTTTCATAAACTTCCTATTAACACAAAGCAGAACTCCAAATGACTCATTTTCAGTCCCTACTTCACCAAATTGCCGTGTTTGATAGGAATAGATTAACAGGAAAATTAGTAGGGAACTGGGATCTGTAGTTAAAGATATATTCTGTGCAAACAGTCTAATGCACAGTAGGTATTCATTAAATACAGTATAACCATTCCATTTGGCTTTAAAACACAAAGAGAGAGTTCAACGTTCTAATTATTCTTCAGTAAAAATATTTCTCCCAAGTAGGCAGCATTCCAGACTGCTGGTTGCCACTTTCCAAATTCAAGATACTGTATACTACATGAAGGCACTTGTTAAAACCAGAAAGTCAGAAAAGGTCCTCTATGGGCATACAGAGTCAAACTGGAAAGATAAATTTTATACAACATTAGAATAGATTCAGAGGCTATGAAGTTGGATTTTAAATGATTCAACACTCTAACCTACAATTACGAAAGTCTCCACCACCCTCTATCGAGATAAAGCATTTCAACCACTAACTGCATCAACACTTAAAAAAATCAAAACTCCTCTCTGAGCAAGTCCCTTATACGTTTCCCCTAATGGCAGGAAGACGTTCTTCCTATTGGTGTGTTTTGCCCTTCTGCTTTACAAATGTTACTTCATTTATGTTCCTGGATTGGCCTGATTTAAAAGTTACCAGTATGTCCCCGTGAGATTAGGAAAGGTTAACAAACATAAAAGTAACTGAGAAACCAACAACTAGATTGCATAAGATGAAAAATATATTCAATCAAGTTAAATAGTAACTCATAAGAACAAATAAGTCTAATTACTGTGAAGTAAATTAAATAGAAGGCAAGTAGAGAGGATATGAAGAGATACTTCAAGTGGAAAGTAAAACAGTGGTTTATGAGGTTAGTTGCAAGTACTGGATCAAATAATCAGAGCATGCTTTGAAAATCAGAAAATGTGTAGTGCGCATTTCCTACTTTATTCCCACTTTGGGAGTTCTGTGCTGGTTAAATCAGTGCCTGTGAACAATTTCAATTCCCAGGGACCACAGGTGTTTTAACTCAGAGGAAGTTGTTTTCTGTGTCACCCTCTTGCTCTCCATGCTGTGAATGGACTTGTTGTGATCATCTGTTCACTATTATTTAGGATTGTGGTGGTGACAGCAAACAATTCATTCACTGTAGGTTACAAAGAACCTACTGAATTGTCTGTTTCTGCGCTTACTTTGTAAGTAATTGTCAAACAATGCCGAGGTTTGTTATTATTCTCTTCTAATGCACTGACTGACCTAAGTGCTTAGCATTTTTCCAAGTTTTGTTCAGATATCTATCGTCTGCAGTATTTTATGTTTTTTTTCCTCGATGCTTCAATGGTAGTTTTCATTGATTTAGATAAAGCTGATGTACCACCGCATATTATCTATTTCTCATTCACACCTTTTAACATTACATACTGTTTGGGTCAAATTTGGCCCGTTTTGACATTTGACAGCAGCAAAAACACCCTAAATACCGTTTTTTTAAGCTGAAATTTGATTATTTTTCCTAAAATGACCCAAAATGCACAAAAATGAAAAAAAATTTTGGCTTAAAAAAAATGGCATTTGAGGTGTTTTTACTGCTGTCAAATGTCAAAACGGGTCAAATTTGACCCAAACAATATGTAAGGGTTAACAGAAAATTATGCAGTATAAAGATGCTCTCTGACTTAAGCATGTAACTCAGTTTTGGTGCAGAGCTGGGAAAGGATTGTCTCCAGTCAAAGAAACCCTCTTTTAGACTGGAAACACATTCAGATTAATCAGTCATCAAATTGGTCCGCTAGAAAATTCTCTATATCAATGATGCAGGAGACTCATGGCCTTACAGTACTTAAAGAAAATTTGGAAAATGGCAAGGTATTCTTTGAGAACTTTATACTTTATCAAGTTTTTAAGAATGGAGCTGCTGTTTGTAAAAGGCAATGAAAACAGAAAAGACACAAACATAAATCTAGCTAGACACAACACTGGACTGCCTCCAAGCCAATCTGAAATCTCAGTTTAAATAAATTGCTATAAACTGAATAAAGAATTAAATTTTCCAGTTTCCCAGTCATGTTGCATCTCACTGAATTCTAGACATGACCTGACCTCCAAAGCTGATTGTAGCATATGGCTTCACCAAATACTGTTCTCTCTCAGCTCTACAGGTTTGGTGCACCTTAAGCGCTGTGGTGCTCTCTCATTCAGCCTTGTTTACTAAGGATTGGAAAGTTTTGCTGGTTCACTACATTTATGTTACTAAATCCAGCTGGCTCCTTTATCCAAATTCTTTTACAATTCTGACACAAGAATAAACAAGGCACGAATACTCAGAGCCAGCTCAGGAACTATTGTTTCCTGAAATCCATTTGTTAAAACAAAGTGCTGGTGTAAAACTATGTTTAGATTTATACCATTACATTTCAACTATTTTTAATTTGAACCAAAATGCATTCATTTTATATGAGACAGACTGAGCTTCTGACTGGATAGAACTAGCTTAAATGCTGAAATGATATGTTTAAAATTTGTTTTCTCTTGTTGAGGGAGATTGTAAGTTTATTATAATAATTATCAGCATTAAGAGTATAGGCTTTAAAATTGTTAGCATCAGAAAAAGTGCATTACTCAGTCTGTGTTAGGATCTTTTTTTTTGAGGCTCCCTTCATCCCTCATTCTGCCCTCAATATTTCATCTCCAATCACATGATGACTTACTAGACAAGAGACACACCCAAGAGCTTTGGGTGTGAAAAAGACCTTTGAGTGTTCTTGTGCCTCGTGCTTCAGAACTTGGCATTACCAGATCCTCAAAGTAAAGATTCTGGCCTCAAAGTATCGGCATTGGCTAAGTAATATGTCTTTAGAGGAACACCTGATGGGACGGAAGAGATAATGAGAGACACAGCAAGAGAGAGAGAGGCAAAGACAAACAGACAGACAGAGGGGGGTGGAGGCAGGGGGGGCAGAGGTGCGGGGGGGGAGCCAGAGGGGGTGCAGACGGACAGTAGGAGAGGGGGGAAGAGGGGCAGGCAGAGAGAGGGACACGGAGAGACAGAGATATAGATAGAGAGAAAGAGAGAGGGGGTCAAGGAGGGAGTGGAGGGAAGACAGGAGAGGGTTGTTCGGAGCAGACAGGCAGGAGAAAGTTGAGGTCTGACAAAGGAATATAGCCAACATTGTGAATCATTTACTCAAAGCTACACTGGATCAGCTTGACCTAACTCGTTTTGTACAGAGCTAGAAAATTACATAAATAGATCCGAATTTCATAAAATTTTGACTTTTCACCATTGCAACTGTTAAGATTTCAGTGCTACTTAACTACTTTTGGTTGTGCTATCATGAAACAATCTCTTATTATTAGTTCCTTTGGTGTAAATTTCTTCCAACCAAAAGCTTGCAGCTATAATTTCCATTCCTGCCATAACTTGCTAGACTATTCCTACTAGCCTACTCATCGTGATCCCCATGAGTTGAAATATAGCAACACACAACCATAGTAAATGGCCTGAAAAATTGATAGTCATGCTATTTTTGTTAACTTTAAAGGCACATGCTGCCCATAATACACACGACAAGCATGTTTGAAAATGCCTATTGTATATAAATGAATTCAAACATTTATTGTCATTTCAAATGCACTGAATATTAACACAATCCAATTGCCATTACACAACTTTCTAACCTTTACTTCATTAATACAACAAACAATACTTCAATGACAACACAATGAGTGTATTCATTCAACTGAGAAGCTAGCCTTCAGAAAATCCATCAAGGAATGAACGATCATATTTCTCTCATCATCCTGTCTGAAACCGATGACATTTTTTGTTGAGAAAGGGGTCCAAATGGCAGGTGTCAAAAAGGTTTAACTTCACACATGCAGCTAGAAGGCACAAGAACAGACATCAGCGTGTGGCAAAGTCAGAGCTACACTCTAGCTGCTATAAGAGTGCATATCTGAAAAGAGCAAACCTCATAATCTGTTACATCAATCTGGTGCCAGATGTTATTATCAGAACAAAGCTGGTACTGTGGATTCATCCCCAGGAGAAATGCACATTCCAAGTCACCAAAAAGTAGCAGAGACAAAGTATGACACCTTTGGAGCCTTGAGGTGAAGGCTGTTTGCACGGACCTTTGCGGTTAATCTCAATCGGCTCTAAAAAAAAAGTGCCCTGTCAAGATATCTACAAGAAATATATTAGGTTAAAAATATCAACTGAATAATTTGGTTGAAAGCAAGACAAACAAGTGATTTAATGAACCTAGAATTGATCATGGTTTTAATCAGCACTGAACTGCAAAAATGGTGAATTATCAACATCAGGTTATACTCGGTAGTAAGTTTAGACAATAAAGATAGCTTTCCTTTAATGAGGTACAATAATAGAGAAGAAACAAGGTTAGAAGAGGAAATAAGGACAGAGGAAGGAGTGCACAGAGGAAGGGAAACCGTTTATGGTGAGGGGTGGGTAAGCTGGGTAAGGGAAAAGGAGGCTGTACATGGGGGGGGGGGCGGTGGGGTTTAGAGAAGTAGTCGGAGAAGTTTCCAGAGGGAAGGGTAGGGGAGTGGTGTGGAGAGGCTATGAGGCAACATGACTATGTCGTAAGGAAAAAAGACTCACATGAATAATAAATAAATATGAGTAAGAGAATGGATGTGCAATGTGGCGCAGCATTTTTGCTGGTATCTCAAAGCAGCAGGGGAGGCTCAATTCTGGCCTCTGGTGCGTTCTGTTCAGAGTTTGCACACTTTCTGTGACCACATGGGTTTCCTCCCACCTTCCTAACATGTGCCGATAGATTAATCAGCTACTACAAATATCCTAACAACTGAAGCACGACAGCAAAGAATTGGGAGTTCACTTGGGCTAATCAACTTAGAATGCATAATATCACATTTGCTATTACATGGTATCCATCCCATACTATTCCCTGTATTTCAACTGTACCCTGTCTCATGAACCAATAATGTTCAATGAAAAATTAACTCTTATTTGAAACCAAACATCTTTCAAACTTATCCTCTTTCTCCCCACTTAATTTTCATTTCAGTTCGCTTTGTGCAATTTGATATTTAATTTACCATTTTACTACCTCATTTAGCCTCTGTACTATTTATTATCAATTCTTTAATCTGATTGGTTGATGAAAAACATGCATCAGCTCTGTCCAGAGCATCAAATTTTCTGCAATGTGTGCTCTGCCAAAATGCCTCTCTATCCACATTAGGTTTTAGTACAAAATAGCACATCAGCTCTAAGTACCTATGGGTACAATTAAGAAAATAATGCCACCACTTTATAATTTATGGAATGTAGGCTTCAATGGCAGAACACGCATTTGCTGCCTGTCTCTAATTACTATTGCATAACTGGTACAAGATGCTTTGACTCTATGAGCCCTTCTGAAGATACTTCCACAACACTGTTGGAAAGGGTGTTCCAGGATTTTAGCCAGCAACAATAAAGGCATGGTCAAAATAGTGTACGAATTTAAGGAGATGTGCAAATGTTAAGTAAACAGCCTTTGCCTGTGTATTGTTTAGGTCATGCTGCATTAGCTGCTTCTTTTTCAGATGACTCGAAAAGTGAACACTGTTTCAACTTCTTTAAACTTCCCTGCCAAAAGCAAATCCAGTCCTTGATGTTGCACATGTTTAAAAGCCATTCAGTTCTAGATATTAAAGCTGTTCATGTCAAAAACAAATTTGTTGCACAGAAAATAAAAACAACACCAGTATAAAGTACATCCATATACTTCAACAAAATCATTTGGAAACAGGGTTAGTGAGTTAATACTTTTGGTCTCATTTTGAATCAACAACTGAGTAATAGAGAATCAAAAAATCTCTGATGAAAATATGATTCAAGTTATAAAGCTAAAAATTTGTTTTCGTGTTGTTAAATAACATTGACAGTTCAAGGGTAAAAAAAAAGGCATCCGTAAGTCTTGCAAGACAATGGATCTGCACCTGGAAAGTCTGGGCAAGGTTGGAAGACCAGCAGTTGCCTATGCTGCAAGTCTCCCCTCTCCATGACACCAATGTTGTCCAAGGGAAGGGCATTAGGACCCATACAGTTTGGCACTAGTGTCATCGCAGAGCAATATGTGATTAAGTATCTTGCTCAAGGACACAACATGTTGCCACGGCTGGGGCTCGAACTCACGACCTTCAGGTCGCCAGTCCAAAGCCTTATCCACTTGGCCACATGCCCACTATGCATGGGCACTTTATTTATAAAATCAAAACAAACTCTTGAATCCAGTCTGAATAAACAGTTATTATTGTGTGGAACAAATGAAACATTTAAATACTGAAAAGAAAATTCTGAATTAATCCAGATTTAAGACATTTGTTTTAAAAACTGTATACTCCTTCACATGCACGATGCATTGGATTTGCATTGTCGCAACCAAGACTGACAGATGATTAGATAATGTCCGGATACGAGTATTTCATTCTTTCTGCTTGTTGCCTCAGGTTGAATTATGTAGGTCTAAACCTTAAACCATTCAACCTCATCTTTATTGTAATCAAGCCGCAGTGGCCTGTCAGTATCATCTCTTCTGATACAAATATAGGTGCAAATATGTCTCACACTTGCAAGTTAAGTGACAGGTTTTTACAAAATCAAAGGGACCTATTTTGTACACTAGCAATACAGTACTACCATCTTTAGATACACATGGCATGTCTGCTTTTGTAATCCTTCTTATATTTGAGTAGTCAAACAGCAGTTCTTGAAGTTTTTTTAATGCCCTATAATTAAAGACATTGAAAATTAGTTCCACTATTATACTAAGGATTCATCTTTCTCAAATGTTAACTGACTCAGAAATATTTTGCAAGGAATATACTTGAATTCTAGAACTGCTCTGACTCATCATACCACAATGCCATCAGCAATTTAACAAATGCAACACTAGTTATAAATATGCCCTTAATTTATACAGCATAATGTATTTTATCATGACCAATTTAAATTTGACCAAGGTTGCAAAGCTACATAGATTACCAGCAACATTTGTGATCAATTCTTTTTGTGAAAGGATGCAAAACAGCCGAATCATTTGACAGACAACTTTTAATACCAAGGGAATCACATCAGCCACTTCCTAATATAAAAAAAGGCTTTCATGTTGATTCTCTTTTGTGTACTTCTTTCATGGTACATTAATAAAAATAAAGGCAGCTCAGAGTAATCCAAGTCCCAAGGACACATCTAAAGTTACAGCACTACAGGTACCTGATGAAATACATATTGATGCTGTTTGAATAGAAAATGAATGCCATTAGTCCAATGTGCCAATCAGGTAAATAATATGGGTGTCGCTGAACTACTTTCATTTCTGCAACCAGACCTGTTGTTGCACAATCCCTTGTCCTTGAAGGTTAATTATCAAAATGTGCAGCTCAGTACTAACCATACCTACCAAGCAGTGATGCAGAAGCAAAAAGGCAAATGTAACATTAGTATAAGGGTGTAGTCATATAAAAAAGGTATTTAAAAAGAAGCCAGTTAAAATGGGTTGCCAGGGAATTTGATGCCATAATTTAGGTGCATTGAGATGAGGTGATAGAGATGAAAGCATGTGGATTATCATGGAGTTATGTAAAAGGTTTCCAGATTTAATTGAGAACTACCATTATAAATTTCACTTGAATTATAATCTAAGTACTGTTCCTTTTATTTTGACAAATATGTCAGTTTACTTTTTCTAAACTGATTATTGACTTCAGGAGGAGGAAACTGGAGATCCACAAGCCAGTCCTCATCCATGGATCAGAGGTGGAGAGAATCAACAACTTTAAATTCTTCGGCATTACCATTTCAGAGGACCTGTACTGGACCAAGAGCATAACTGCAATTACAAAGAAAGCACGGCAACACCTCTACTTCCTAAGAAGTTTGCAAAGACTCTAAAATTTTGAAAACTTCAGTAGATGTGTGGTGGAGTGTATATTGACTGGTTGCATCACAGTCCATCATGGATAAAACCCTTGCCACCACTGAGCACATCTACACTGAGCACTGTCGCAGAAAAGCAGCACTCAGTATCAGGGACCCATGCCAGGCAGGTCTACCCTCTTCTTGCTACTGCTACCAGGAAGGTGGTGCAGGCGCCTCAGGACTCACACCACCAGGTTCAGGAACAGTTATTATCCGGCTCTTGAACCAGTGGAACAACTTTAACTTTTGTATTTGCACAGTTTGTCTTTTAAAACATTGATTGCTTGTCTGTCTTGATGGGTGCAGTCTTTCATTGATTCTAATAGGGTTCCTGGATTTACTGAGGATGCTCAGGGAAAATGAATCTCAGGGCTGTATATGGTGACATATATGTACTTTGACAATAAATTCACTTTGACTGCCTTTAACTCATGTCCTTAAATCTATTAACAGTACTATATTTAACAAGTGTCAAACAGGAAATAAAAATTAAATCATCGTGCAGGAAGAGAAATAAAGACTGAGACATACCAATGGGATAAATGGAGACATTTAAATGAAAACACAGAACCATAAAATATCTCTCTGTCAACTCCATATTTAACTATGTATTGTGCAGATGCCAGAAGTTGCTATGAACTTTACCCACTAACTCTAGCAAAAAAATTCAGTTATTAGTTGAGCAAAATGCATGCCTTTGATTTGTTTTTTTTTACTTATTAGCTACTCTCAATGTCTTCAGCAAAAGGAGCTTCCGATATAAAATCAAGAAACAATTTTTGGCAGAATAATCTTATCAAACACAATGTCGTATGAACAACAAGGAGCTTATAAGACAATGTTAATGACAAGAATCAAACTTAGTAACTGCACTTCACAGAAATATCCAGGAGACAAAAAAAAAATCAAGACTGACATAATTCAACTTCCCCTTCCTTACCTGAGAAAAGCAGAACAATTCTAAAGTATAGCCTGAAGTTCAGTTAATAAAAGCAATGGATGCAGGACAGAGGACAGCTGAAGATGGGATAATGACAGTTTTGGATGGAAGCACATTTAGCAGTGGCACTGAAACAATGAAAACAGCTCCAAATTAAAAAAAAGGTCAATGAGGTAACACATTTGAAATGGGGGAAAATAAAACCCAAGCACAAGTGCTTTCTCCACATAGCTGGATTTTTTTTTCCAGCAAAGTACAATTCAAAAATATGACAAACATGATTTATGACTTTTAAAATTGCTGCTAGAATGAAGTGTGCATCATAATTGTAGCAATTGTATCCTGGATAATGACTGGCAGACTGCAGTTTGTGTGGCTTCAGAGCTGTGTGTCAGACATGGCTACAAGCAGTACTGTGGCCCCACAGGGATTACTTTGGCACCCTTCCTGTTTACCCTGTTTCCCTCAGACTTTAGATACAACACTCAATCATGTCTTCTGCAGAAATTCTCTGATGACTCAGCAATAGTTGGGTGTATAAAGGGAGGACAGGAGGATGAATACAGGGTCCTGGTAGAGGACTTTATCAAATTATGCAAGCTGAATCATCTGCAGCTCAAAATCAGGAAGACAAAGGAGATGGTGGTGGACTTTAGGAAGACAAAGCCTGTATTATTCCCTGTTACTATTGATGGTGAGGACATGGATGTGGTGAGGACCTACAAGTACATGGAGGTGCACTGGATGACAGACTTGAGTGCAGCACTAACACAGAGGCTGTGTACAAGAATAACCAGAGTCACCTCTACTTCCTGAGGAGACTGAGGTCCTTTGGAGTATGCAAGCCTCTCTACCAGTGTTCTACCAGTCTTTTGTCACCAGTACAATCTTCTACGCGCTAGTGTGCTGGGGCAATGGCATCAACACGAGTGATGCCAACAGATCAATAAACTGATTAGAAAGGCTGGTTCTGTTATTGGAGCCAACCTGGACACAGTGGAGGCTGTGGTAGAACAAAGGACCCTACGGAAAATCCTAGCAATACTGGACAATGTTTCACACCCTCTGCATGCCACCTTGGCCGAGAAGAGGAGCACTTTTAGTAACAGACGAAGACAACCATGGTGCTCCTAACAGTATCAATTAAGGTCATTCTTGCCCTCAGCCATTAGGCTCTATAATGAGTCAACCTACAGCCAGGGATATGATGACCTCCCCCCACCCACACTCCTGTTAGACTGTTGAAGTAACTTATTCTTTCTACTTCTCTTCTAATATTTATAACTGTGCACCTGTAATGTTACTGTGCCACTGTAATTTCCATCAGGATTAATTAAAGAATCTATTTATCTATCTGATTTTTTTAACATGCGGCAAGGACCAGAAACAAAGAAATCACATCCTAAGGATAACTTGAAATTTTGGGGTGAACTTTTATTAAAAAAATACCTGCTGTTGTCTTGTGGACCAGAGAGAGACCAAACTGCAGAAACATAACATTCACAAAGAGTAATTGGGGTAAAAATATTTAAATCTTGTCTGTTGATTATTGTGCCTGAATAACTATCGTTTTCAATATACACCCCTTGTTTCACTGAAGTTCATTTCTCTAATCTAGATTTCTTGTTGGCTCGGTTCATGGAATCTACCGCTAAGATAAGTGAGTCTAAGATTTGGGATTAGTTGGATAGATGGCAAGCTCTGGAAGTAACCAAAATAGAGGTCAGAGGTTATCTTGCATACAGGGACCACAAATCCAGAAACAGCTAAGGAAGTGGTCAGGTCCTGCCCCACCGAACTCATTTCTGCATACCTCGACAGTGTTTTACCCCCCCTTGTTCAATCCCTTCCTACCTATGTTCGTGACACTTCTCACGCTCTGAAATTTTTTGATGATTTTTAAGTTCCCTGGCTCCCACCACTTTATTTTCACCATGGATGTCCAGTCCCTATATACTTCCATACCACACAAGGAAGGTCTCAAAGCTCTACGCTTCTTTTTGGATTCTAGACCTAACCAGTTCCTCATTACCTCCACTCTGCTCCATCTCGCAGAATTAGTCCTTACTCTTAATAATTTCTCTTTTAGCTCCTCCCACTTCCTCCAAACTAAAGGTGTAGCCATGGGCACCCATATGGGTCCCAGCTATGCCTGCCTTTTTGTTGGCTTTGTGGAACAATCCACATTCCAAACCTATACTGGTATCTGTCCCCCACTTTTCCTTCACTACATCCACGACTGCATTGGCGCTGCTTCCTGCATGCATGCTGAGCTCATTGACTTCATTAACTTTGCCTCCAACTTTCACCCTGCCCTCAAGTTTACCTGGTCCATTTCTGACACCTCCCTCCCCTTTCTTGATCTTTCTGTCTCTATCTCTGGAGACAGCTTATCAACTGATGTCTACTATAAGCCTACGGACTCACAGCTATCTGGACTATTCCTCTTCTCACCCTGTCTCTTGCAAAAATGCCATCCCCTTCTCACAATTCCTCCATCTCCACCGCATCTGCTCTCAGGATGAGGCTTTTCATTCCAGGACAAAGGAGATGTCTTCCTTTTCTAAAGAAAGGGGCTTCCCTTCCTCCACCATCAACTTTGCTCTCAAACGCATATCTCCCATTTCACGCACATCTGCTCTCACCCCATCCTCCCGCCACCCCACTAGGAATAGGGTTCCCCTTGTCCTCACCTACCACCCTACCAGCCTCCGGGTCCAACATATAATTCTCTGTAACTTCCGCCACCTCCAACGGGATCCCACCACTAAGAACATCTTTCCCTCCCCACCCACTCTGCTTTCCACAGGGATCGCTCCCTACGCGACTCCCTTGTCCATTCGTCCCCCCCATCCCCCTGGGCATTTATCCTTGTAAGCGGAACAAGTGCTACACATGCCCTTACACTTCCTCCCTCACTACCCTTCAGGGCCACAGACAGTCCTACCAGGTGAGGCGACACTTCACCTGTGAGTCGGCTGGGGTGATATACTGTGTCTGGTGTTGCCGATGCGGCCCTCTATATATTGGCGAGACCCAACGCAGACTGGAAGACTGTTTCGCTGAACACCTATGCTCTGTCTGCCAGAGAAAGCAGGATCACCCAGTGGCCACACATTTTAATTCCACATCCCATTCCCATTCTGATATGTCTATCCACGGCCTCCTCAACTGTAAAGATGAAGCCACACTCAGGCTGGAGGAACAACACCTTATATTCCGTCTGGGTAGCCTCCAACCTTATGGCATGAACATTGGTTTCTCTAACTTCCGTTAATGCCCCACCTCCCCCTCATACCCCTTCCGTTAGTTATTATTTTATATATTCTTTTTCTCCCTCTGTCCCTCTCACTATACTCCTTGCCCACCCTCTGGGCTTACCCCCCCCCTCCGACTTCTTTCTCCCTAGGCCTCTCGTCCCATGATCCTCTCATATCCCTTTTCCCAATCAACTGTCCAGCTCTTGGCTCCATCCCTCCCCCTCCTGTCTTCTCCTATCATTTCAGATCTCCCCCTCCCACTTTCAAATCTCTTACTAGCTCTTCTTTCAGTTAGCCCTGACGAAGGGTCTCGGCCCGAAACGTCGACTGTACCTCTTCCTAGAGATGCTGCCTGGCCTGCTGCGTTCACCAGCAACTTTGATGAGGGTCTCCATGAGCAGGGCGGATGGATGAGGGTCTCCATGAGCAGGGCGGATGGATGAGGGTCTCCATGAGCAGGGCGGATGATCAAACGCGGTGTTAGTGCTCTGATATTATGAATCTTTACTTTCCAGAGCATTGAAATTTAGATTCTAATTGCATTTACAAAGTAATTTGCACTTTGTCTATGCAGTTATAAGACACTTTCAAGATGATTTTTCTTAATTTTGGATTAAAGTGCGTAGGAAAAAACACCAGAAGGCTATGGAGACAAATGATTCTTTGAAATTTGAGCTCCAACATTTTGAAACTTCAGAAACAGATCTGGACTTTCTAGGCTAGTTAAAATACCATAGTTCATAACATAAGAGATATTAAATTGTAACCAAAGAAAGCTTAAATCTGTAGTAACATCAGAAATTTGTAATTTTACTATGCACTGTGCGACTGTAGACTTAGAAACATTAAAAACACTCATAGTTGACTGTGATAAATAAATAAGCGCAGACATATGAACAGTGTACACTTTTAAACAGGTATGGATCAGGTAACAATAAAATATGCAGCATTGCCACTGAATGCGTACCAGGTTTGTTCAATTCCTAAAACAAAGAGCACATATTTCTCAACTTCAATTCTAACTAGGATATGAAGATGTTTTAAACTGCGCATTTTCAAGAGTTCTACACCCATTTAGAACCCATTATTAGTTTTACCTAATGAAAACAATGAATCCATATGCTTATGTGAGACATCTGCTTCAGTTAAAATACATCACACTCTTGGCTTGAACAGATCAAGTTAATAGAAAACAGTCAAAATCTGTATGAGTGCTGGCAATGGATAAAGATTTGTTGCAAAAAATCCTCATGACATTGGGTTGGGCAAAAGCCCAACACAAATTTCAGCCAGTTACAAAGGTTTCAGAAGAGAAATAATGGGAAAAAAAACCTTATGTTATTAATGTTGGACTGAGAAACATAAAAACCAGTGACACAATAAGGCACAGCAAAAAATACTTACTTCTCATTTAAGATTAATGTCAAATAAAAGTCCAGATGGTATTTATAAACATAAATTATTAGTTTTTACTTTAATAATTGGTTGCAATAAGTCTTTTTAAAATTTTTTCTCATGTTTTCCTAGTTTGATTCAGCTTTTACTTTTTTTTAAACATATTATGTCAGCAATATTTATACCTGCTGCCAACTTATGTAAGCTACACAACGTAAAAGCAGAACTAAAACAGAGGGAGCAAAGAAAAACTAAAACAATAAGTAAATTTCATTTAAATCTTATTTAGAAATAAGGTTTAAACAAAGTGAAGCATTTCTTCTTTGGTAAGATTAAAATGAAATAAAAGCAATGTGCTGGATAAGGTACTGATGAATAACCTGAAATGTTGACGTTATTTTGCTCTCCACAGATGCTGCTGAAATCAGCCAATCACTTGCAGAATTCTGTGTTTTATTTCAGCTTTCCAGCATCTGCAGTTACTGGATCCTTGAATAAAATGCATCAACTAAAAATACTGAATAGGAATCAAGCTCTTCCACAACCAGGATTACAACTTTTGGCTATTTTTAGAACACAAACTTTTGAGAGAAGAGTCCCAAACTGAAACGTAGAAAAAAGAGAAAGAAATATATGTTGGGAGAACTTAAAAATGATAGCATACTTAAGCAACAATTCAAAACAGTTGTAGAAGAACATCTCAACTAAAATGAAACAACACCTATTTGGAACAGACTTAAATGTGCTATGCAGCAATCAACAGAGGAGATAATCCCAGTACAAGAAATCCAACACACCAAGGGGTGGATAACCCAAGAAATTCTAGATCTGATGGAACAAAGGTGGTTAGTGAAGAATAATGAAGTGCAATACAGAGAGCTAGACAGACAGATCAGACAATTGTGCAATATTGCAAAGGAAGAATGTCTGAATCAAAAATGCAATGAAGCAGAAGGCCATATTAACAACAGCAAAGAAATGCACAAGAAACTTAAGGAAATTCCTGGAATTAAGAAAACCTCCTCTACAGGATGCATAAGATCAGGAGACGGATCCAGACTAACAGATCCAGATAAAGTATGTGAGAGGTGGATTCAGCATATAGAGCAGCTTTTTGAAGATAATAGAGGGGAACCCCCAGATATTAAACACTGTAATTCTGGCCCACCTATTACCAACCAAATTACCAACTAAAGCAATGAAAAGCATGAAACATGGTAAAGCCACTAGACCTGATGAAATTTCAGTGGAAATGATACAAACCCTAGAAGATCTGGGCATAGGTAGTCTTTTTGAACTGTTTAATGGCATATATGAGTCTGGTGTATTGCCTGACGATCTCTTGAAATCAGTATTTATAACTCTGCCAAAAATTCCTGGAACTATTGACTGCGAAAATTATAGAACAATCAGTCTTATGAGTCACATAATAAAGATTTTGTTGAGAATTGTTCTGAGTTGAATTAAAAACAAGTTGAGGCCAGAAACTTCTAAACTGCAATATGGGTTTATTGAGGATAGAGGAACTAGGAACACAATTTTCATACTATGAATGCTTTCAGAAAGGGCAATTGAATATCAAAATGATGTTTTTTTATGTTTTATTGATTTCACTAAAGCATCCAACAAAGTGCAACCAGAAAAAGTTATTTCAAATTCTCGCTAAACTAAACATTGACGGAAGGGACCAACAACTGCTTCAAAATTTATATTGGAATCAAACGGCGGCGGTAAAAATTGATGATAATATAAGCAGTTGGGCTAAAATTCAAAGAGGAGTTAGGGATGCGTTTCCTCACCGGAATTATTTAATATCTATAGTGAAATGATTCTCAGATAAATAGAAGAAATTGGAGGTGATAACATCAACAATATAAGATATGCAGACAATGCCACCCTAATAGCAAGTGCTGCAGAAGACCTACAAATCCTCTTAGACAAAGTAGTACAAATGAGTGCAGATTTTGGTCTAACCATCAACTGTAAAAAAAAGTATGGTAATATCAAACAGCAGGATACTCCCAATTGCCAATTGTACATCAGTAACCAAGAGATTGAACAAAAGACCAGCTTTAATTACCTTGGTAGTTTTACATCACAAGATGCTAGAGGTAAAGTAGAAATAAAAAGAATTGCCATTGCCAAAACCAACTTCCAAAAAATGAAATCCATTTTTACCAACAGACACATTTCTATGACACAAAGGCTTAGGATACTAAAATGTTACATCTGGCTAATCTTGCTGTATGCTTCCGCAACAAACTATAACACCAGAAATCCAAAGGAACTTAGAAGCAACAGAAATGTGGTTTCTTAGAAAAATGCTGAAAATATCATTTAGAGATAGGGTAACTAATGAGACAGTACTCCAACGTGCCCATACAAAAAGATCTTTAATGAGAACTTAAATTCCTGGGCCATGTCAGCAGAAAGGGAGAAATAGAATGCTTTATGCCTAGGAAACACGGAAGAGGAAGGCAAAGAAGAAAATATATGGACACTGTGAAAGAACTAACAGATCTAAGTGTGCGAGATATCATTGACGCTGCGAGGGATCATTCCATGTGGTGTGCCATGATCGCCCAAGTGTGTAACGCGCAAGGCACATGAAGTGGAAGTCATCCCAAATCAGCAGCATTTTATTAATAAGTTTAATGCTTAACAGTTTTATTATTATTGAATATAAAAATATCTAAAATTTTCACTGACAAACAATTCTGGAGAACCAAATAACCACAGAAAAACTGCCTCAATGAAATTCTCATCACACCATGTAATGTTTTTGAGATGTGGCCCATCTTAACCAATGCCTCAGGCCTACAACTGAAAAACAAATCCTCATCCATCCCTGTCCACCTCCCAGAACAATCTACACAGCTCTCTTGATAAAGTGCTCAAATTCCAAAAAATTAACATCCTTCAAAGCTAGAACATAGAACAGTACAGCCCAGTACAAGTCCTTCAGCCCAAAAAGTTGCGCCGACCCATTTTAATCTACTCCACAATCAAACTGTTAGAACAGAGAACATAGAACAGTACAGCACAGGCCCTTCGGCCCACAATGTTGTGCCGACCCTTAAACCCTGCCTCCCATATAACACCCAACCTTACATTCCTCCATATAACTGTCTAGTAGTCTCATAAATTTCACTAGTACATCTGCCTCCACCACTGACTCAGGCAGTGCATTCCACACACCAACCACTCTCTGAGTTAAAAAAAAATCCTTCCTCGAATAACCCCCTTGAACTTCCCACCCCTTACCTTAAAGCCATGTCCCCTTGTATTGAGCAGTGGTGCCCTGGGGAAGAGGCGCTGGCTATCCACTCTATCTATTCCTCTTAATATCATGTATACCTCTATCATGTCTCCTCTCAACCTCCTTCTCTCCAGAGAGTAAAGCCCTAGCTCCCTTAATCTCTGATCATAATCCATACTCTCTAAACCAGGCAGCATCCTGGTAAATCTCCTCTGTATCCTTTCCAATGCTTCCACATCCTTCCTATAGTGAGGTAACCAGAACTGGACACAGTACTCCCAAGTGTGGTCTAACCAGAGTTTTATAGAGCTGCATCATTACCCCGCGACTCTTAAACTCTATCCCTCCACTTATGAAAGCTAACACCCCATAAGCTTTCTTAACTTCCCTATCTACCTGTGAGGCAACTTTCAGGGATCTGTGGACATGTACCCTCAGATCCCTCTGCTCCTCCACACTTCCAAGTATCCTGCCATTTACTTTGTACTCTGCCTTGCAGTTTGTCCTTCCAAAGTGTACCACCTCACACTTCTCCGGGTTGAACTCCATCTGCCACTTCTCAGCCCACTTCTGCATCTTATAAATGTCTCTCTGCAATCTTTGGCAATCCTCTACACTATCCACAACACCACCAACCTTTGTGTCATCTGCAAACTTGACAACCCACCCATATGCCCACGTAAGACTTCTACAACGTCCCTATTGCATGAGCCTCTAACACCACCAGCGTCTCCGAGGCTCCTGCCAATCTCTATGTAAAAAATCCACCTCTGACGTCGCCACAAAACCTCCCTTCACTCACCTTAAATGGACATCTCCGGTATTCGCTAGTACTGTGCTGGGAAAAATTGTGCTGTCCATTCTATCTTTGCCTCTCATAATCTTATTCAATTCTATCAAGTTGCCTCTCATTCTTCTTTGCTCTAAAGAGAAAAGTCTGAGTTTGTTCCACTTTTCCCTCATGAGGCATGTTCTCTCATCCAGGCAGTATCCTAGTAAATCTCCTCCGCACTTCTCCTTTAATAAGGTGACCAGGACTGAACACTAATATTACCTTTATTCACATTCTGCTGCTTACCCGACACTGCTGGATCCCCATTCATCAATGCCTACCATTTAGAATTCACTTTTTTTATACAAAAACCTATTAATGGGCACTCTCCTATTTTGTAACCTCTTCACGCCTGTGTGGTGTTTCACCGAGACATGGTTACACGAGCAAATTCCGGATTCCAACACCACTGTGAATGGGATTTCAATGATACAAGCAGACAGAGTTCATCTACAGTGCAGTAAGAGGAAGGGAGGTGGGCTTGCTATGCTTGTGAACAATAGATGGTGTAATCCCAATCAAAGAATGAATCTGCAGTCTGGACCAAACCGCTTGCTGTAAGTTTGTGTCCATTTTATCCACCACGTGAGTCCAGCCATGCCATATTGCTCGTTGTCTACATTACGCCTTCCCAACACAGTCCTGATGTTGCGTGCAGTATCATACACACTGCCATCGCGAGATTCCAAACTCAACACCTCAATGCATTCAATGCAGTATTGGAAGACTTCAATCATGTTTCTCTCTCAACAACCCTATATACCTTCGATCAGTTCGTCAAGTGTCATACAAGAGAAAATAAAACACTGGATCTCTTGAATGCAAATGTTAAACATGCACACAGCTCCACAGCTCTCCCCCACTTGGAAGATCAGATCACAATATGGTTGGGTTGTACAAGCTCAAAGTGCAGCAACAGCTAGCTACTCCTAAGATAGTAAAGAAATGGTCTCCAGAAGCCATCAAGGCCTTGAAGGGCTGCATTGAGGTTACTGACTGGAATATGCTTTGTGAACCAAATGGGGAGGACATTGACAGACTTACTGATTGCATCACCAGCTACATGAACTTCTGTGTGGACACTGTAATACCATCAAGGACTGTTCACTGCTCCCCTAACAACAAACCATGGGTCACCAGTGATTTAAAGGCTCTTCACAACCACAAAAGGAGTGTCTTTAGATCAAGAGACGGGGAGGAATTGAAATATGTGCTGAGGGAGCTAAAGGAGATCAAGGTGGCTAAAGAGGAAGGAGAGAGCTGGAGAACAAGTTTGGGCAGAGTAGCACAGCTCCCTTAGCACCAGCGCCTCCCCTCTTCCCGCCCCCCTCCAATTCAACACATGGATGAGCAACACAGGCTATCACTGTCTACATCGTCTCCTTGCCCTGCACCTACCCTCCACACGCCAACTGTAATCATCCCGATCTTCATCTCTCCCAGCCCCCACCTTCCACCAACTCCTCTGTCATCATGGACTCACCTTCACTATTGAGCAGGTGAGAAGGGCTCTGGAGAAACTCCAAAAGGACATAGCATTGAAACCAGGTGATGTGAACCCCAAGGTCCTGAAGGAGTGTGCTGAGCAGCTGTGTGGAGTTCTCCAGCACATTTTCAGTCTGAGTCTCAGCCCGGAAAGGGTTTCGACTGTGTGGAAAACATCATGTGTGGTCCTGGTACCCAAGAATGGCCTAAAGTCTTGAATGACTACTGTCCAGTGGGCCTGAGCTCACACATCATGAAGACTCTGGAGAGACTGGTCCTGGCTCACCACCAACCCCTGGTCAGATCAGCCCTCCAGCCCCTGCAGCTTGCCTACCAGGAGCACAATGAAGTCAACAATGCTGTCAGCTACCTGCTGAAAAGAGCTTACTCCCATTTGGATAAGCTGGGCAGCACTGTGAGGATCATGTTTTTTAATTTCTCAAGTGCCTTCAATACCATACAACCCTCATTGCTAAGAGGAAAAGCTCCGCTCAATGCAGGTTGGCACTTCCATTGTAACCTGGATAATGGACTACCTGACTGGCAACCCACAGTTTGTGCGGCTTCAGGGGCCCCAAAAGGGACTGTATTGGCTTCCTTCCTGTTTACCCTGTGTATCTCGGACTTTAAATACAACACTGAGTCATGCATTTGCAGAAATTCTCTGATGATTCAGCACTAGTTGGGTGTATAAAGGGAGGACAGGAGGATGAATACAGGGCCCTGGTGGAGGACTTTATCAAATTATGCAAGCTGAATCATCTGCAGCTCAACATCAGTAAGACAAGTGAGATGGTGATAGACTTTCAGAAGACTAAGCCTGCACTGCTCCCTGTTACTATTGATGGTGAGGACGTGAATGTGGTGAGGACCTACAAGTATCTGGGGGTGCATCTGGATGACAGACATGAGTGCAGCACCAACAGAGAAGCTGTGTACAAGAAGGGCCAGAGTCACCTCTACTTCCTGAAGAGAATGAGGTCCTTTGGAGTATGCAGGCCTCTCCTTCACAAGCTCTACCAGTGTGTTGTTGCCAGTACAATCATCTACGTGGTGGTGTGCTGGGGCAATGGTATCAACACGGGTAATGTCAACAGGATCAATAAACTGATTAGAAAGGCTGGTTCTGTTATAGGAGTCAAACTGGACACTCTGGAGGCTGTGGTAGAACAAAGGCCCCTACGGAAAATCCTGGCAATTCTGGACAATGTTTCGCACCCTCTGCATGCCAGCTTGGTTGAACAGAGGAGCACTTTTAGTAATAGACTAAGATAACTGCGCTGCTTCGAAGAAGTCATTCTTACCCTCGGCCATTAGGCTCCACAATGAGTCAACCTACATGTAGCCAGAAAAGTGATGACCTCCTGTTAGACTGTTTGAAGTAACTTATTTTTTTAATTCTTTCTTACTTCTCTTCTAATATTTGTATATTTGTTTATCTGTGCACTTGTAATT
Source organism: Mobula birostris (assembly GCF_030028105.1). Lineage (NCBI taxonomy): Eukaryota > Metazoa > Chordata > Chondrichthyes > Myliobatiformes > Myliobatidae > Mobula > Mobula birostris. Next base: position 34,729,353 of record NC_092377.1, read on the forward strand.
CTTCGATTACACGGTAACGTCCTTTTGAATCAGTTAAGTATCTATCTTTCTATCTCTTCCATGTACTATGGATTATTAAACTAATCCCTCATACATTTCTTTGCACATACTTTTGTGAACGTGCATTTTGATCTCTAAGGCTTATGCTTTGTAATTTTGCTCTTTAATCTTTACATATTTACTCTTTGATCAAACTTAATAATTCTCCTCATATTTCCTATATAGTGTGGTGTTCAATTTTTTTTATTGATCATGTTTTCATTTGCATCTACATTACAAGTATTACACAATAATAAAATATATTTGTTTATAAAACAAAATGAAAATTTGATTACTGTACTTAATGTTTATAGCTTTCCACATGGATGTGCTCTTGATTGCCATTCTATTATTTTCAAGTTTGCAAGTTTTAAGGTATGCTGTGGGCATAAGGCTTCACACAAAGCATATGACAGAAACCCATATTTCCATTTATATACGCTGTAGCTAGTTGAACTGCTAGCTTTAACAGCCTGCTGGAAAGAACAATCTCAAAACATTTCTGTCAGCTGTGATCAATTTTCTTAAAGTGAATTATCTAACACTTCCAGTCTGAAATAGCATTAATGTCTCTAATTAAAATTCCTGATTTGTTTGCAACCTTGTGCTAATAGAGTTCTTAAAGCCAAATTATGAATTGATTTTTTTTTTAAATCAGAAGTTATATTATCAACAGGGCCTACTTAAAACATGCATTTTGCTTTTCATTTACTTTATTTGTAAATCTTGTCACTAACTTTTACTTTGAATAAAACACTTCAGTTGGGTAAAAGTACAAAGATCATTGCAAAAAGAGAGTACAGAAAGGATTCACTAGGATTGAAGGCTTCAGTTTTAGAGAGAGATTTGACTGGGCGGGTGTGTTCTCCCTGGAGTACAGAAGACTGTGGGATAACTTGATAGACGTATATAAAATTATAAGAAGTGTAGAAAGATAAATTGAACCTTTTTCCTAAGGTAGTGCTATCAAAAACACGAGGGAATAGGTTCAAGGTGCCCTTTTTTATTCAAAGGGTGGCTAATATCTGGAAATCAGTGCCAGAGAAAGTGGTGGAGTCAGATGCAATCAGTATCTTTAAGAGACAATTAAACAGGAACTTGAATGGGTAAGGGATTGAAGGGTACAGGCCAGTGGTCCCCAACCACCGGGCCGCAAAGCATGTGCTACCAGGCCGTGAGGAAACAATATGAGTCAGCTGCACCTTTCCTCATTCCCTGTCACGCACTGTTCAACTTGAACACAGGGTTTCCAACTGTCCCGTATTTGTCGGGACATCCCATTTATCAGGCTAAATTGGTTTGTCCCATACAGGACCACTTTTGTCCCGTATTTCCCCCGCTAAGGCAGAGCGTTCCTATGAAACCTTTCGTGCCGAAATGGCGTAAAGCGCAGAAGCAATTACCATTAATTTATATGGCAAAAATTTTTGAGCGTTCCCAAACCCAAAAAAAAACCTATCATACCAAATAACACATAAAACTGAAAATAAATAACACTAACATATAGTAAAAGCAGGAATGATATGATAAATACACAGCCTATATAAAGTAGAAATAATGTATGTATAGTCGGGAAGATGAAGGCAAAACCGATTTGTGGGGGAAAAAATCGGCACGTACGCACATGTGCACATCACATGCGCACGTCAGTCGTGCGCACACAGGTGCCCGTGCAAGGTGTCATGGTCATGGTAGTCTTTCCTGAGGTAAAGTGTCCCGGATTTTGACTGCTACTTTTGTCCCTTATTTGGGAGTGAGAAAGTTGGCAACCCTAACTGTAAAAGATATGTTGAGGTGAGTTTAACCCTACCTTTGTGTTGGGCACGTGGCCAAGTGGTTAAGGTGTTCGTCTAGTTATCTCAAGGTCACTGGTTCAAGCCTCAGCTGTGGCAGTGTGTTTGTGCCCTTGAGCAAGGCACTTAATCACACATTGCTCTAGTCTGTGCGAGGAGTGGCGCCCCACACAGACTTCCAATCTGCGCCTTGTAAGGCATGAAATGCCCGACACAGACCTCTCATGGTCTGAGTCGACATTCCCTCCCTCTCCCCCTTCCCTCCCTCCCTAACTCAACTTGAACACATATCGCCCCATCCCCCGCCCCAGTCGGCCAGTCCACAAGAATATTGTCAATATTAAAACGGTCTGCGGTGCAAAAAAGGTTGGGGACCCCTGGTATAGGCAAAAGGGAATTAATGTTGACAACAGGCAAACGTAGATGTAACATGGGCTCAGTACGCCGAAGGGCGTGTTTTTGTGCTGTCCAACACTATGATTCGATTATGAAGAAAACTGAAGAGGACTTACCAATAGACAACATCTAGAGGAGCAAAATACTGCCGGTTAATTAAGTCAGCAAAGAAAGACTCTGTTTCCCTGCAGGCAGTTCCATTTCCAATAACTATGGTTGAACAACTTCAGAAAGGAAGAAAACAAAGTTCCATTTAGAAAATAAATTAAAATAATAAAGGAAAATCTTTTGAAATTTACTTGAGAAAATAAATTCCAAACATCTGCCTGCAAAGATACACAGCAGAAAGTTTGCTTTACTTTTCCAGTCATCTGGTTGACCATTCACATACCTTTCATTTTCCCACTATGCTTAAATTCCAATTTTGTGGCTATAATTTGAGATTGCATTTTCTTTTCTCAAGTAAAAGCAGGTCATCAAAGACATTTTTACCCTTTGTTTTAAAATATTAAGCTTAAATTTTTATTATCACCTATCACTGTCACCCCACTCTTAGAATTTAGCTCATTAATCCATGTTTAGATTTGTCTCGTGATGAGGTCTCAAGGTCTGTGCATTGGTAAACAGGTTATCAGTGAGTAAAAGGCATTACTGATGACAGCTTCCCAGATTTACTCTGCAAAAATTTTAAAGTACTTCAGCGTTTGGTAAAAAAAGTACACAATCAGATGTCACAAACGCAGATGAAAGATATAACTGTTGTACCTGTATTTATGAAGTAGCTGCTTTAACTTTTCAGCTGCATTCTGTGCTCCTTGACCAAATATGTATAATACATCAGTATGAAGGATCTGGCCTGGAGCAAAAGCATGAGGGTTAACATGAGATCAAATCACATAGGGAACAGGATCACACTTATTTTCAAATATAACTTCAGAATCCTCCATGACAAAATTCCCTTAAGCTAACAGGTTTTAAATTTTGAACAAACTCTTATTAAAATCCAATATTAAGTACTTGATACCTTATGCCTACACCTTAAATTTGTAAGGATTTTGGTATGTCCCCATTGACCCTTACCAATTTTTATCTATGTGCCTTAACAAGCATCCTATCTGGATGCATACAGCTTTGTATAGCAACAGCTTTGCACATGCTCGCAAGAAACTACTGAGTTGTGTACACAGCTCAGCATAACACAGAAGCCAGCCTCCCCTGCCTCAGTAAAGCAACCAGCAGAATCAAAGACCTCACCCAGCACAAAAATTCTAACATCTCCCTCCTCGAAGAGACAGAAGATACAAAAGCCAGGCCCAAGGATGCAATCTCACTGGCTCTTCACTCGTCCTTCGACCACCTGGACAACATCTACGTCAAGCTGCTGATTATTGATTACAGTTCAGCACTCAACACCATCATCCCTTCAGTACTAATCAATAAGCTTCAAAACCTGGGCCTCTGTCCTTCCCTCTGCAATTGGATCCTTGACATCCTCATCAGGAGATGACAGTCAGTTCGGATCATAAATAATATCTCCTCACTGACAGTCACCACCGGCGCACCTCAAGGATGGATGCCTAGCCCACTGTTCTACTCTCTCTACACTCACAACTGTGTAGCTATGCACAGTGCAAATGAGATCTATAATTAACCAATAACACAAATGTTGTTGTCAGAATCTCCGATGGTGACAAGAAGGTGTACAGAGTGAGATATATCGGCTGGTTGAGTGATGTCAGAACAATAATCTTGCACTTAACATCAGTAGCACCAAGGAATTGAGGAAGGGAAAGTCGAGGGAACACACTCCAGTCCTCATCAAGGGATCAGCTGTGGAAAGGGTGAACAGTTTCAAGTTCCTGGGTGTCAACATCTCCAAGGATCTATCCTGGGCCCAACATATTGTTGCACCAAAGTCTCCAGAAAATTGTACCGTAGAGAGGATTCTGACTGGTTGCATCACTGTCTGGTGTGGAGAAGCCATTGCACAGGATGGAATAAAGCTGCAGGAAATTGTAAACTCAGCAAACTCCATCACAGCACTAGTTTCCCCACCACTAAGGACACTTTCAAAAGGGCAATGTCTTTAAAAGGCTGCATCCATCATTAAGGACCCCAATCACCCAGAACATGCTTTTAATAAGAGGAGGTACAGGATCCTGAAGATGCACACTCAATGATTTCGGAATAGCTCCTTCCCCTCCACCGTCAGCTTTCTGAATGGACAAGAAATCCCTGAGTAATACCTCACCATTTTGCTTTTTTATTATATTATAATTTATAATAATATTTAATGTATTGCACTGTACTGCTGCTGCAAAAACAAAGTTCACTGCATCGTCGTCGTCGTGGCTATCCCTCGAGGTCAAGGATGATGGACTTCATTCTGTTGATCAAGTGGCCCACAGAGTGAAGACACCTATGCGTGTATTCATTTAACGTGTACTTGATGTTGCACCCCAAGAAGCACACAATACTTCACAAATCAACTAACTGATCCCAATGGCATGGAAACCACGACGATTGGAGCTCATGGATTTGTTGCAGCCTTCATCCACCTTCACAGCAGTTGAGTTCGAAGTAACTTCATCCGCCTGTTCCACCGCTGAGGTCTTGGTTGGATTGTTCTTTGTCAGGGACCTCACCCTCGACCTTACCGCCATGGGTGACCCTACCAGGAGCATAGCTCCAGATGGCATCGCTCATGGGATCTCAGGACCACACAAGCTTCTCCACCGTGACAAGGTGACAATCCACGGATACATCAGTGATAACAAACCTGATTCTGAAGGACAGCTTCTACTCACTGTTAGAAGATTGTTGAATGGTGTTTTAATATGATAAAATTGTCCCTTGATCTCATAATCTACCTCATTATAATCTTACACCACAATATTTACCTGCACTGAACTTTCTCTGTAGTTGTGTCCTCTTATTCTCTTATCTTGTTCTACCTCAGTGTACTGTGGAATGATTTGAGCTATATGAACAATATACAAGGCAAGCTTTTCACTCCACCTCAGTACATGTGATAATAATGAACCAATTCCAAACTACTGCATCATCAAATTATACATCAAACAAAACATGCAAGCAGCATTACTGGGCATGCAATAGAACTCAAAATAATAATATTTAAAATATTTTTATACTATCCAAAATATTACAAACATTTTATCTCAATAACTCCATCTGGGTGCAGAAATTATTTTGCATGCATTTTGCATCAATATCTCACAAGCTGATAAAAACTACATTTTTGTTGTGTGATAATGGCTGACAGAACAAATTCCCATTCTTTGAACAAGGCCACTGGATCTTTAGCTTACAATTTGCTTTATTGCCTCAAGCAGACGAGTATCAATCCAGATCATGCACTGAAGTCCAAGCACGCTGTTAAAAAGAACATGCACGTAGGAGCTTATGTAGCAGCATTCATACTCAATGGAACAGCTCATACAATTTAATAAGTAATCCCATGAAATTTAGAAGCTTGGCAGCAAAAATAAACTTTTTAAACACCTACATTAAATGTCCCTGCCTCGGCTGTCCAATCGTTCCTCTACAGACATGTGGACCTGTATATCAGCTGGCACTGCAGCTTACAAAAACTTTAATTGTCATAACCTTGCTGTGCAGCTTTTCTTTAATTTGACCCACACATTCCCTCTTTTCTGAGAACACTCCCTCACAGACATTAACCCATACCACTTCTTTTATACTTTTTTCTCTGAGAATCATTTGATTTCACATCTCAATCTAGTCCTGTTGTGAGCCAAAAAGCACCAATTATTGTGCATGTTCTCATGTGATGGAGATAAATTCCTAGGAATCAATAATCTTTTGTGGTATATTTCAGCTTTATCGTTAGTATCACAAAATACTATTTCTCTTTGAAAAATTACAGAACACATCACTGAACTTTAGCCATCAATTTAATTTAAGAAATATAAACACAGTTGTAAATTATCCATAATTGAATTGGTTAAGTAACATAGATTTTAACAGCAACTTTAACTTTTCCATCCCCAAGGAAGCAAGAAGTAACAGAACTGCTGCCCAGATTTGATCATTGACACATCATTTCATAGCTGACTGAAGACTTCCTGGAAACCAGAATTCATATGACTTGTTTCTGATGCTACACTCATTTCCTTTATCTTTCACTTTTGCCCTCGCTTTTCATGCCTGGAGGGCTTCTTAGTCTGCACAAATAACATATTTCCACCCCTCCACCCTGTTACTTATGATATCAAGTGTTGCACTGCAACCTGTCAGTGCTAATGTTCTGCTATCTCTTCAACTAAAATGCCTGACTTCTGAAAAGTCTTCCACTAATTGCTCCAGCTATCGTTTTGCTAACCTTTAAGGTAACAAACAATATGCTGGAGGAAATATGCAAGTCGAGCAGCATCTGTGGAGGGAAAAGAAATAATATTTTCTGTCGACTCGCAGAGTTCCTGCAGCAGATTGATTGTTAGCTTCAAATTGCAGAATCTGCAGTCTCGTGTGTCACCTTTAAGAAAAAATGATTTATTGGGTTAATTCACATAAAATGATCTCAGCAAGAGCATCTGAGGTGTACTTGAATGACAATCATGAGCAATATGAATTCAAAATGCACTTTACATTGGGATGAACATTTACAAGTTGATTATATATCATGATCCCAGTACTATACATTTGGCTTCAAACTGCATCTGAAAGCTCTGTAAAATACAACTTCAATTTAAGAAGTTGATCATCCCCCATCAGGAAGGTCTCAAAGCTCTCCGCTTCTTTTTGGATTCCGGACCTGACCAGTTCCCCTCTACCACCACTCTGCTCCGTGCAGCGGAATTAGTCTTTACTCTTAATAATTTCTCCGTTGGCTCCTCCCACTTCCTCCAAACTAAAGGTGTAGCCATGGGCACCCATATGGGTCCCAGCTATGCCTGCCTTTTTGTTGGCTTTGTGGAACAATCTATGTTCCAAACCTATTCTGGTATCTGTCCCCCACTTTTCCTTCGCTACATCGACGACTGCATTGGCGCTGCTTCCTGCACACATGCTGAGCTCGTTGACTTCATTAACTTTGCCTCCAACTTTCACTCTGCCCTCAAGTTTACCTGGTCCATTTCCAACACCTCCCTCCCCTTTCTAGATCTTTCTGTCTCTATCTCTGGAGACCGCTTATCTGCTGAGGTCTACTATAAGCCTACTGACTCTCACAGCTATCTGAACTATTCCTCTTCTCATCCTGTCTCTTGCAAAAATGCCACCCCCTTCTCACAATTCCTCCATCTCCGCCGCATCTGCTCTCAGGATGAGGCTTTTCATTCCAGGACGAAGGAGACATCCTCCTTTTTTAAAGAAAGGGGCTTCCCTTCCTCTACCAAAAACTCTGCTCTCAAATGCATCTCCCCTATTTCATGCACATCTGCTCTCAATCCATCCTCCTGCCACCCCACTAGGAATAGAGTTCCCCTTGCCTTACCTACCACTCCACCAGCCTCCAGGTCCAACATATAATTCTCCGTAACTTCCGCCCCCACCACTAAGCATTTCTTTCCCTAACCCCTTCTCTCTGCTTTCCACAGGGATCGCTCCCTACACGACTCCCTTGTCTATTCATCCCCTCCATCCCTCTCCACCGACCTCCCTCCTGGCACTTATCCTTGTAAGCAGGACAAGTGCTACACATGCCCTTACACTTCCTCCCTCACTACCATTCAGGGCCCCAGACAATCCTTCCAGGTAAGGCAACTCCTCACCTGTGAGTCGGCTGGGGTGATATACTGCGTCCGGTGCTCCCAATGCGGCCTTCTATATATTGGCGAGACCCAACGCAGACTGGGAGATCATTTCACCGAACACCTACACTCTGTCCGCCAGAGAAAGCAGGATCTCCCAGCGGCCACACATTTTAATTCCACGTCCCATTCCCATTCTGATATGTCTATCCACGGCCTCCTCCACTGTAAAGATGAAGCCACACTCAGGTTGGAGGAACAACAGCTTGTATTCCACCTGGGTAGCCTCCAACCTGATGGCATGAACATTGACTTCTCTAACTTCCGCTAATGCCCCACCTCCCCCTCATACCCCATCCGTTATTTAGTTATATACACACATTCTTTTTTACTCTCTCTCCTTTTTCTCCCTCTGTCCCTCTCACTATACCCCTTGCCCATCCTCTGGGCTTCCCCCGCTCCCCTTTTTCTTTCTCCCTAGGCCTCCTGTCCCATGATCCTCTCATATCCCTTTTGCCAATCAACTGTCTAGCTCTTGGCTCCATCCCTCCCCCTCCTGTCTTCTCCTATCATTTCAGATCCCCCCCCCCCACTTTCAAATCTCTTACTAGCTCTTCTTTCAGTTAATCCTGATGAAGGGTCTCAGCCCAAAACGTCGACTGTACCTCTTCCTAGAGATGCTGCCTGGTCTGCTGCGTTCACCAGCAAATTTTATGTGTGTTGCTTCAATTTAGGCACATCTTTGGTACTTGTAACATTGACATTGCAATAAAAAAAATCACATTTTGGCACAAGAAATTCAGCATTAAATTAGTTATGAATTTGGCTGTGCCGTTATTCTTGCATACACAATGTATTAAGCATCATTCATGAAGAAAATTTAATGTGTGTAATATTTAAACAATGAAAAAGTCAAAAACTTTTGAGAGAGTTGAGTGGGGTAAAGACACAGATAACATTCTCAGAATATTCCTTTAGAAAAAAAAGTGAATAAACTGGATATTTAAGCATCAATTCTACTTTATAATTTCATAAACAATATTGTTTTCCATGGATTAATTTGCATATTCAACAAGGATCAAAGTTCCAATTTTTATATAAACATTCCCCGATAATTCTTTAGCAATCTTGAAGTTTACACCATCCAGACTTCAATATTCTATATTTACATAAACAAAACCTCAAATAGTCTAGTTCAAAAATTATCAACAATGATTAAATACAAATTTTAAAATGCATTCTCTTTGCAATGCTAATAAATTACAAAGATATAAATTTAGAGGAGAACGATCATCAAGTTAATATAACGTTTTCTACCCAAAGATTCAACAGACAAATATACTGATTTGAGAGGTCCTGAGCTACATGTTACAGAGATTCCCAATCCTTGCTGTTAATTGGTCTCAGTGAGGGTGGCAATGTAGTAGCAGCTGTTTTCTATTCAACACATTTATACCCTGACAGAGACTATCCAAACAGTGTGCAATAAATTAAAATTGCACTTTATGGCCTGCAAACCCACAGTGCGATTATTTCTGTGCATTTTGTTATACCATGTGTACCATAACATTTTAACAATGGAAAATTAAATATTAAACTTTAGCAACCTACTTTAAAACTGTACAAAATACATTCATATAGTCAGAGTTAGTATACGTCTCCAAAGAAAAAAAGATTTTGTACTTACTGGTGGCAGAAATGATTGATAGCTTACAGCCGTGCCTAAAGCCAGGATCAATTCCCATCAGAACCTGGCCACGAACAGGATTAATCAAAAGAAGCTGTCGAAGGTTTCTCCCAAACATTGCAATTGATTCTTTCTCAGCATTTGAAGTCAAAAGGGACCTTGAAAGAAATAAAAATTGAAATATTAAGTCCATTAGCAAATTAAACAAATAAAATGTTCAAGCAAAATACAAACCTCATATCAACATAACTTTAGTGTTTCTTTTCTATCCAGAGTCCATAAAATGTCAAGTGAGAACATTTTCAGAAGTGTAAAATTATAATACAAAAAATCTTAATTTGTATAAAAATGTGAAATATGATATATTTAATATATTAAAATATGAAAACAAGCTCTGCTGAAAATAAGTCCTCCTGAAGGGACTCGGCCCGAAACATCAACTGTACTCTTTTCCATAGATGCTGCCTGGCCTGCTGAGTTCCTCTAGCATTTTGTCTGTGTTGCTTGGATTTCCAGTAACTACAGATTTTCGCATGTTTTCAAAACAAGCTCTTCGACAGTTTGAAGAATAAAGGCAATAAGCTGGTCAAGTAATATGAAGTACTTTGAAGAATCTTGAATATCATGGGTTCTGATCAGTAACTTTGCGGTTAGGCTTCTAAATTTGGTTGCAATATGCTCAAGGTGTACACCAGGTATGTTGCATTATTTACAACAAGCAAGTTACCCATCATTGCCTCATATTAAGGTTTTCAATGGTGAACCAATAATTTGTAACAATTAAAATACTTGGTTAAGTATTGTTCCAGACATTATATTCATACAAAACTGATAAATTGGTTCATTACCGTTGCATGCAACATCCATACAGATTATCTCATTACATAGGTCATCGAGGTACAGTCAGCCCTCCTTACCCGCGAGTTCCGCATGCGCAAATTCAACCGACCACGAATTGAGAAAACCCGGAAGTGCTCTTCCAGCACTTGCTGTTCGAGCTTGTACAGACTTATTTTTCTTGTCATTATTCCCTAAGCAATGCAGTATAACAACTATTTTACATAGCATTTCCATTCTATTAGGTATTATAAGTAATCTAGAGATGATTTAAAGTATACGGGAGGATGTGCGTAGGTTATCGTGGATCGGGATCGGAAAAAAATCCTAAGTTCTCTTACTAAGTAAGTCGGAACAGGTACATACAGTATTATTTAGCGTCAGTTAGTCAAACGTTTGTCTTAGTATATAGTATATATTTTACCTTTCTATGCATATAAAATACTTAAAAAAAACGTATGTTTCAGCGCCGGGCTCGGGAACAGAAGTTCCCAAGTTCGATCCAGTGACAGACCGCTCCTGAACGCGCTCTCCATCCGTGCTGGATTGATGTGGAGGATCAAAAACACAAAACCCCAAAACCCAATAATTAAGCCACTGCATTGCTTGGTAGTAATTGTAGCTCTCATCGGGGCAGGGCCTTTCTCACTTTATCCTTTAAAATTGTTCCGATCGTTGACCAACTGTTGCCTAACGCTTTTCCAATGACCGATGGCGTTTCACCTCTTTCCGCTCGCTTATTATTTCCACTTTATTTTCAATCATGATCGTGATTATTTTCGTGAACAGAAACACTGCGGATTCAGAGCTCCGCCGCCGGGTCCTAAAGTCCATCGCACTGAGACAGGTTAAATAAGGTCCGGAGTTCTGCTGGGTCCTAAGGTCCACTGTATTGAAACAGGTTGAATAAGGGACTTGAGCATCCACACTATTTTGGTATCCGCGAGGGGTCCCGGAACCAATCCCTCGCAGATGAGGACGGCCGACTGTACTACAGCAGGGGTCCCCAACCTTTATCGCACTGCGGACCGGTTTAATATTGACAATATTCTTGCAGACCGGCGGACCGGCCGACCCGTGGGGGGAAAGGGTTGCCGATGGAACAAGAGTAGCAGTCAAATACGTTGTGTTTACCCTGAGAAAGACTACAATGACCATGAGGCCATGTGCGGTCACCAGTGCGCATGCACGTACATGTAACATGCCGAATTTTCTCTACAAATCGTTTTTGGCAATTCTGTCGGGGGGGGGGGGGGGCGGTGTTAATCACAACCGGAATATAGGCGATAAATTGCTAATACACTCAATTTCATTTCTAAAAGGGTTTATCTAACGAATTTAATATTAAACACACAGCACATATTTTCCTCGCATGAATATAGAGATAAGTCAATTAACAGGGGAGGACAGGGGAGCTTGAAGTAAGTGTTGAACGAACTTCCAGTAGAAGTGGTAGAGGCAGGTTCGATATTATCATTTAAAGAAAAATCGGATAGGTATATGGACAGGAAAGGAATGGAGAGTTATGGGCTGAGTGCAGATCGGTGGGACTAGGTGAGAGTAGCGTTCAGCACGGACTAAAAGGGCCGAGATGGCCTGTTTTCGTGCTGTAATTGTTCTATGGCTATATAAGTAAGTCAATAGCATCGTAACATTTTAAGTGACGTTTGGACATTAAACACACAGCACATATTTTCCCCGTATGAACATATAAAATCATTGCAACACACCGATATCGTTGAATCAGTGGGAGCCCTGGGCTTGTTTTCCTGCAACGAGACGGTGCCATCGAGGGGTGATGGGAGACGACGATACTCCAACAGGATTCCTTATGTCCAGTCTATTTCGCAATTTAGTTTTCGTTGCATTCATTGCAGAGATATGTTGGAAATGGAAGCAACATTTTCAGTGCTTTCGTGGCTATCTCAGGATATTCAGCCTTGACTTTGATCCAGAATGCCAGCAGAGATATTATGTCAAACATACTTTTCAGCCCGCTGTCATTTGCAAGCTCGAGGAGTTGATCTCCTTCCCGCACTGATGTGGATGACGCGCGGGTAATAACCTTGCATGCGTTCATGCTCAACAGTGCGTGACAGGGAATGAGGAAAGATGCAACTGACTTACATCGCCAAATCATATCGTTTCCTTACGACCCGGAACCGATCCGCGGCCTGGTGGTTGGGGACCGCTGTGCTACAGGAAATGCAATAACAGAATTCAGAATGAAGTGTTACAGACACACAGAAAGTGCAGTGCAAGCAGGCACGAAGGTCCAAGGCCATAACAAGATAGATTGTGAGGTCAAGAGTTGCTGTCAGGCTTTTGTATCTTCTGCCTGACTGGGGCTTGGGGGGGGCGGTGGAGAGAAGAGAAGAAAAAATGTCAAGAGTGGATAAGGCATCAGGAAGTGTGCAGAATCTATGGAGGGTGGCTGGTTTCTGTAATGTGCTGACCTGCATCCTCTAATCTGCAGTGTCCTGTATTCACGGACAGAGCAAAATGACATACCAAGCCATGACATTTTCTACAGTGCATCAGTAAAAATATGGTGTGTATCAAAGGATATATCCCAAATTCTTTTGACTCCTGAGGAAGTCAACGTGTTGTTAAGCTCTCTTGGCCATGGCATCGATGTACTTGGACCAGGACAGTTCACTGGTGATGCTCACTTCTTGACACTTGAAGCTTTCAACCTTCTCAACATCAGCACCTTTGTAGGGGCAGGGAAATGGTATCCATTGTTTTTCGGCTGTAAGTAAATCACAGTGAGTAAAAGTTGTCTGGGAGGCTGAAGTTGATATGTGCTATGACCAGCCTCTCAAAATCCTTCACAAAGTTGAATGTAAGAGCCACTGGGCAATTATCACTAAAGTAAGTTACCTTATTTTTTTAAATGTAGCAGGGTGACAGAGGTATTCTTAAAGTAGTTGGGAAACTCAGCCTGAAGTAGGAAAAGGTTAAAAATGTCTTGACCTATCCCCACCAGCTAATGTGCAAAGGATCTGAGGACACGTCTGGAACACCATCCAGGGCAAGTGCTTTCCACAGTTTTATTCTCTCAAAGACTGTTCTGATGACTGCAACAGTGACTTTGTAAGGAACCATGGAAGAGTATAAACAAAACAGCTGGTTTGTTTGCCAGGACTTTCAGAATAGAATAAAAAGGTTCAGTGCAATTCAGTATAATTTCTAATGTTCTGCAAAACGGTGAAAATGTGCAATGTCATTAGAAGCCTGGCTTCACTTTCAAAATTCAGTTTTCATTTTACAAACCAGCCCTAACCTTGTCAACAAGATCAATTTCCACTTCAACTTCTAATAGATTAAATCTAAGTGATGGGTAAGTATTGTTCATATGGTTGAACAGATGTGTAGGTGCTAATATGTGAAAACTTTTTTTGAACAAAAATGATAGGTTTAATTGGTGGACCACCTGACATTTCTCTGGTTCCAGCAAGTTAAATGAAGATCAGGGTTCAAGCCACTGACCAGCTGCAATACTCACCCATCATTTAGGTTTAACGTTTTAGAAGCTGAAGCAGAGATTGATCTTGTTGAAAAGATTAGAGCTGGTTTTCTGCCCATCAAATGCAACACCATACATTGAGTCTCGGTGAAAAGTCGTGTTGGACTCTGACATTTTAATCCAAGGTTCTTTCAGAAGTCAGGAAAGAGACTTGTATTATTAAACATTAATACAACAACGATAGAGTTAAAAATGGGCAGTGATAGAGGTCTACTAGTTAAGAGAGGGAGAATAAAAAGATCCAAGGTGGTGCTGACTTGTGGTGCAACTATTTTTACACTACATAGATAATTTCATTCTTGGCCATTATTTTACTTCAATCTTAATCTGTATGTACTTCTCATTACTTGACCATGATCTCAAAGTATTAACAGATTGCAGCCAAAATGTCAATAAGCTGTCCTGCAACCCAAATTTGATCTTTTTTTCCCCACACACTCTGCAACCTTTGCACATATTCAAGTTTTCTCATGCAATCTACTGGCTTGCACAAATTAAACTCCTTTTTAAATCTGTGCTCCACTGCCTGTACAATTGATTTTTTTGACATTCGACTAGCTTGCATGTAGCTCTACTAGCTCGCGTTTCTTTTTTACAGATTTGCTTTCTTTTCAAAATAGCAATGCAGAATTCCTCAATCCTAATTTCTATCCAATGATATTGAAGCCAGAACTAGTTTTTCCCTCTGACAAATTGGAACAAAGGAAATTCTTATGGCTTTTGTTGTGCTCTAAAAATTTCACTTTGTCTGCAACTGTTCTGAATACTTAAACTTCACAATATCCTGCTGCTGATTATGCCAATTGTTGGATTCTTATGCTGTAATGCAAGGTTCTTACAGGAGTCAGGAAAGAGGCACAATTCTTGCTGCTTCACTATCGTTTTATCAAGTGTTAATGGAACAAAGAGAGAGCTGAAAACAGATCTATTGGTTGAAGAGAGGGAGAGTCAAAAGATCTAAGATGCAGATGGTATGGCCTTGAGGTGCAGCTCGTTTTATACTACATAGATAACTCCATTCAGATTCATAGATGAGAGTTAACTAATTAGAAATCCTTTATTCAAATAATGCAGTTCCAAGAGAAGCTTCCAGATTTAAACCAATATAATCACAAGGAAGCATATTAAACTGTTCCATGCATATAAGTAATTAAATAAAATACACGTAGACAATTAATTCTTAGCTGCAAAGAAAATAACAATTAAAAAGTTAGATCCAACTGCAGTTACGGTCAATGTTTCTTTTCCTCACTCCACGGCAACTTCTACTGGAAGGCACATGGGTACAAATTGCAACCCACTTGGAAGCCCTACTCACACTAAAGCCATTACCGTTGCAATTTGAAGCTACTACCTAAAAGATTAGCCTTGATTCAGCTCCTTGTGACAGAAGGCAAATTAACTGAAAAGATTTCGAAAATATTTTTACCGAAACTCTCTGCATAGAAGTGGATAAATGAGTCGCTTATATGAATCTTCAGCAGAATCCTTCAAGAGCTTCATCAATTCAGGCTTTGCAAAACCATGAGGTCTCCATCTAGAATAGAATTCAAACAAATTTAATAAAGGTTTTCTTTTAGAAGACAAGCTAGGAAGATTGATAAACTTATATGTAGAAATTGCTGACAGTCCTCTCTCTGATCCATAGAGGATACCTTGACTGTCAGCAATCTCTATCATATATTCTAATTAAGACAAAAGGAAAAACAAATGATAATTGTTCCAAACTTAGTTCCTTCACCCAAATAAAGAATGAGAATTAGATTATGGAAGAGATACAACATATGGTAAGCATGGCATACGGAGAAGTGCAAATTAGAGTTAGAGCTCTTCCCTGCTGTGATTTTCCTTGTGCCTTTGTTGGATCAATAGTAAACTAACTTTTTAGGTACTGGTTGCCTTCTGGCATCCTCGTAGTCACATGAACAATTAAAGCAAAGTCAGGATGTTTTGTAATTTTCATCCAGTGATTCTTATGATCTTGTGTAAATTCACTAATGATGACATCACATAGTCATAAATGCCTTCTCCACAGTAGCAAAATGTTAAGATGCTCATTTGTTTTACTAGTTCTTTTGTCGATTGAAATCAGGTTTGTTACAAAGGAACACTGGAGCTTAAATATAACACACAGAATGGAATTTGATCAGGAAAATATGATAATAATTTTTGTACTCATTGTAAAATGTCCTTAAGAACTCTGTGCTCTCAATTAAGTTAAATGTGCACATGACTTTTACTGGAAGTTTAAATAAGTGCAGCTCGTGTTTGAAAAAGCTTGTACTTAAATCTGCAAAAGTATCCAAGAAAGCTACATAATGCATTGCTGAATGCCTTTTTAACAATCTGCATTTGATTTAACATTTTGAACACATTTCAATAGATTAAAAGAAAACATCTACTATATGTACTAATGCAATCTGTATACCACATTGACAATTTGGCTGCATTAACCCACAAAGTTATCTTTTACAATTACTGTATAATGTCATCTTCATCAACTAAAAGTGCAAGACACATTCCCACAGCTCAATAGGCAAAGAAAATCTAAAGACAAGTCAGTCTGCACAACTAGTGTCTACTATATGCAGATGGTCTAAACGGGTCAGGTATCCTCATACTTAAAATGACATCCTACCCAGAGTGCTGTGGGAGTCTGACAAAGAGGACAACTTAAGAGATAAATAATTACAATGGGATAGCTATACAAAATAAGGTTTAATATTAAGCTGTATGACTATGGAGACAGACCTTTCATTGATGCACCATCCACAGAACATAATTTTAACTCTGTCAGGAACATTGACCTTCACTGTCAGAATCTTCAATTTTTCCCCTCGGTTAATGGCCAGAATCTGGGTGCAAACATAAATAGCATAGACAGGTGACACATGAAATATCCAAAAGACAAACTTATCAAGTCTCCTTATATATATGCACACATTTGATGTATTATGGTAAATCATACAGCATATAATCAATGAAGAAAGTCAATTTCATTTAAAGTTAAAATGGAGAAATACACAGTGGAAATTGATATGGCAAGATAACAAATAAAGAAAGGATGAACCAAGTGGGTATATGTTGTCAGCAAAACACAAATGGATATTGCACAACCTTTCCTGAAATTCTATCACCTTCCATCCTTGTACAATAACGTGCAATTTACTGCCCAAAAACCAATGTTTTGCTTTCAATTGGAAAAAAACAATTAAAATGCCATTTTGAACCAAACAGCGAGATAAACCATATGATGGCACCAATCATTTATCCGCAAGTAACTTCTTAAATCTTCCATCTTATTATCCGTCAATACTTTTTAAATAATTCAGCAAAGTTGTACTAAATTATTTAATTCTGAAAGCATCACATTTTTCCACAAAAATGCAAATTTGTTCCTATACATGTTACCCAACTGTATAATTTGCATGTTTTGCATAATCTGTAATGTATAATTTTATTTAGAAATTATAGGAAAATTAGTACAAATTATAATATATAATTTTCATGCATAATTTATATTTTTCTTGTGAATGTTGTCTATCTGATGCCATGTGCTCGTGAATCTGCTGCATTAATGTTATTTTGCACCTGTGCATACATGTATTGTGCATATGACAATAAACTCCACTTCAAACTTCAAAAAGAATATGGAGAGATGGCAAGGAACAAGGACTAAAGAAGCGTAGTCCTTTAAGAAAAAGAGAAGAATTTACCAGATTGAATCGATGTACGTATACCATGAGACCCAAAAACAATGGATAAGCAAGATGATGTGAGTGAGGATAAGGCCTTGAATTTTGGATGGGCTTTGTACCTAGGCATCAGATTGGTCAAGTTAACGATTATTTCAGCAGAAAATGAGTCATGCCAAGAGCAGAAAGAACAACATGGGTCTGTACAATGCACTCATAAAGGAGAATGTGCCATACTACTTCATGTGATTGTTACAAAATATTGGCAGAAGACAGAAGGTTGGCCAAAAATGTAGACTGCTTTAGAGGAAAGGAGAGACGGAGAGATAAAGAGGAATATGGAGAGAATCCCATGTGTAGAGCCACTACAGCTGAAGATATTCACTAATGGCTGAGAAATTAAATTTGAAAATGATTAAATTGCTGGAATTAAACAAGAGCAGATATTTCAGAGGGTTGCCAGAGATCAAAGAGAAAGAAATGAAAGAGGCCATGGAAGAATTTAAATCAAAGATATAAAATCTATGTCCAGATGGAGGGTCTTGACAGGAAACACTAAGTATCCTCTTTGCCTCCACAGGTGCTTCCTGACCCACTGAGATTTTAAAGAAGCTTGTCTTTATGCACACTGACCTGACATCTGCATTCGTTTGTGTCCCCATGTTAAAAATCAAAGCATTAATTTGAAAAAGCAACATACAGCCTGCAAAGTACTATTTTGACTGATTCTCGATTCTCAGCAATCAATCTCAAGCCTTTAGGGTTATGACTCATCAGTAAGAATTCACAAGACCTCAGTTATCTTTTTTTTATTGGACAGGGATTTCCTGATCTCCAAAACCTTTTATTCCCCCTCCCTCAACCATCCTCTGATCCCTCCACCAATTTATTGTTTAACTATGAATGCTACTTACTCATCTGTTTGGTAAGAAAAATAGAAGCTTACAATTCTCCTTAATCAAGTCACAAATACACCTTAACCAAACCTGCTACCAAGCTAGATTAGCCATTACTTCTTCTTGATTAGACTTCTCCAGCTCCAAACCAACATCTTATACATTCTCTCTAGATCTTTTTTTAGCCTAGTGCATCCTAACTGTTTTATGGTGATTCAATCTCTGCATGGTAGTCTAGCTGTCGTATTGCATATTTTCAGCATAATCTTGCAACTCTCATACTGCAATCCTCAACTTAAAAAAAAGGAAGGATCCCAAGTACTTTCTGAACAATTAATTTGTCTATCCAAAGATATTACGAGCCTGCTAATCCTTTGGCACCATGAGTGTGACTGGTGTTACAAGAACAGGACTTGATTTTTAATTAATTTGTTCGAAGGCATTATTGAAAAGCCTGGAATATAATGCTCATCACCTCTAAAGGTAGATGAGAAACACCTATTTGAACTTCTGCAATTCTTCTGGTAAAAGCACCTCCACTGTGCTGTTGGGATGGTAGTTCATTGAACCAAACCCAAAGGTGACAAAAGAATAGAAATATACTTCCAAATCTAGCAGACTTGGATGGGGAACCATGCAAGTATATCCTTTCGATAGTAAAGATTGCAGGTCTGGTAGGTTCCATTGACTGAGCTTTCATGAGAACTTGCAATTCATTTTGTAATGATGCATAGTTGATTTATGATGCACTCCTTGTGAAGGGAGTGAACCTTCCAGTTGTGGATGCAATATCAATCAAGCTACCTGAACCAGGGGTGGGGGTGTTAGGAATGCAGACTGGTGTATTGTTACAGCCATCTCTAGGAAGGCTGGGATGTACACTACCCGACTTATCCCTTGAAAATATCAGAAAGGCTTAGGGGAGAGCAGGAAGAAACTCTCATGGCAGGATATGAACAGATGAACTCTGAACTATTCTTATAGTTGCAATACATGCCACCCCCTATGTTGTGACAGCCAAGATGTGCCCTTACTGAATTCACAAATGATTACCCAAAAATTTGAAACCTGGAATAAAATTCACTCTCATGGAATTTATATGAAAAAGCAAATAAATAAACACAAAATTAATTACTTTTCTACTGAGGTTTTCTGACTCATGCACAGAGTTGCAGCCTTGGGCTATAGAAAGTTGCAAAACAGATTCTAGGAATGCAAAGCTCCCATTATACAGCAGTTGCCTCAACTTAGGTGACTGGTACAGTTAGATTTCTGGTCAGTTATAATCAACGAACATTAATAAAAAGCTGCTGTACACCAAGTTAGGCTCTTTTCCTCCTTTGTTTTTTCAGTTCTGAAGAGGTCATTAGATTAAAATTTCCACAGATGTTGCCTTAACTGTTGAGTAGTTCCTGTATTTTTGTTTGTTTCAGATTTTTAGCCCCCTGCGGTATTTCGCAGGCAGCCTTGTCCAATTCCAGACAAGAAGGATGGATCCAAAATTAAAGAATAGGGTTTGTGATGATCATAAATGACGGATTCAGTTTTTCTTAAATTAAGTAGGATGAAATCTCTACTGATTTAGTACAGCACGTTGAATGAACACCAGCAATTTAGAGATGGTGGAAGAATCAAGAGAGGGATTACTGAGGAAAGTAGGGGGCATCAAATTTTACTGCATATTTTTGGATAATGCTGTTAGTGAGCAGAATGCAGTAGAGAAATGGGGAAACAAATGAGAACTATTTGGAGACACCAAAGCTAACAAGTGTGGGTATGCAAAGAGAAGCCTGCAATGCTTCTTCCTCTGGATAAGACAACAGACTAGATTGGAATGTGAGCTCAGTTTCACTCTTCCTGAGTGACAGCAAGGAAGAGGATGACGTACTTATTTGTTTCAAAAGATACTGACAAAATGCAATGGAGGAGGAGGAGGAATAAACTACCTTGCTCACAACATCATTAATAAACACATCACTTAGGATGTCATTAGTAACTCTGATGAGAATTGTTTTGGAACTGAAGTGATACAGACCTAGGTTGGAAAGATTCAAACAACCAGCTCTGGCTAAGTTTACACAAAGAAGTGAAAATAAAACACATTAAATGACAAATATTTTTAACCAGTTATTTTAAAGCCAAGGAAAACAGCAATGCACATAAAATAATTCATCCCAATCATTCATTCAGAGAAGGTAGTGGACATAAATATAACAGGTCATAACCTTTATTTCAGGGCTCTGTTACGAACTTCAAAAAAGGAGTAAAACAAAATATTATTAAAAACAGATAGCAAAATATTTTTTTAAAATTTTAACAACAGTAGAAAGAAAATATTTCAGTAAGGAAACCTTTACAGCTGATAACTTCATCCCACACCGTACACTCGACCTACGCCCCCGTAGAACGCGCGACCTACTGCACGCTCTCTACGGTCCTCAACTAAACAGTGGCTACTGTGACAAGACTGGTAAATTTCATTCGTGAAAGTTCCAGTCTGCAACATCGCCTTTTCAGAGCATTGCTGGAGGAAATGTCAGCAGAACACAAAGATCTTTTTACTACATAACGATGTTCGCTGGCTGAGCAAAGGTCGTGTGTTGGAGAGGGTGTGCGACCTGCGTAATGAGCTTGTGTCATTTTTATCCAGCCTGCAGAGCCAAAAGCCCAGGGATTTAAGAGGTTTTTAAGTGACAACAAGGTGATGGCACATGTTCTTTTTTTGTGTGACATCATGTCTCATCTAAATCAACTTAATCTGCAATTACAAGGCAACAACCACACTGTTGTGGACATGTACGAGGCGATTGAAGCTTTCCGCTCAAAGCTGAGCCTTTTGGAGAGAGACATTCACAGGAACTAGTTGCACTTTCCACGTCTGCGGGAACACTGTGAGAAGAACGAAATGCGGGAGGATCCAGTGATGAAGGATTTCGTGATGAGCCTGGCAGAAAACTTCAGGGAACGATCTGAAAGCTCCCCTAAACTCTCAGGTGACATCCTCCTCTTCCTGAGACAGCCGTCCTCCGTTTCAGCTGACTGCCAGTGCACTGCAGAGGCCAAAAGGCTGTTGCCTTCCATAGATGAGGCAACTCTTCAGATGGAGGTCTTGGAAATGGGAGCATCTGATTTGCTCAAAGCACAACACATGGACATTGGGGTGAATGACTTTTGGATCAACATGGCTCCCCAAGCTCAATTCAAAGACAGGAGAGCAATTGCAATGCTCCTACTCACACTGTTCCCCTCCACATACATATGTGAGTCATTGTTTTCTTCAATGAACTCTATCAAGAACCAGGACAGAAACAGACTCTCCAATGCACATCTTGGCCAGTGCCTCAGGATTGCCACAACAGAATACAGGCCCGACATCAGAAGGATTGCCTCATCCCGTCGCTGTCACTTCTCTCACTGATTGGTGAGTGAATCAATTTATTTTTGTCCATTTGTCAATCTTATTGTGGTATAATAATATTACAACAACAATAATACTGATAATTTCATTTATAGCCGCACTTCATACTTCAAATGCTACCTAGCTTAATTAAAAAGAACAAATAGATTAAATGAGAGAGCAGAAACAGTGGAAAAGGCAGTACTACTAAAACTCTGTGTAGAAGTGGTGTGTGTGTGTGTGTGTGTGTGTGTGTGTGTGTGTGTGTGTGTGTGTGTGTGTTTTAAGTCTCAGATGAGTTCTCAATGTGACAGCTGACAGTTGTGTAGCTACAGTCATAACTAAACGGTTGGTTTTCGACTTATTTTGTTGCAAGAGTGCCAGTGCATTTTTTTTTCTTGTGTGACCCACAACTCAAGCTTTCAGAATCCCAGGCCTAATTTACTACTACCACTACTACTACTACAAATAATAATAATAATAAATAATAATAATAATAATAATGGTAATAGCAGCAACAATGTCTGCCCATAAAACAACTTACTGGTGCAATGGAAAAAAAATCCCTGGACAATTTGGCCCTTGGCTTGGCATGCTTGACATAATTTGGCCCTTATGGAAATCTAATTGGGGAACCCTGATATAGAACCTTACAATGTCATCAACCCATTGGAGAACAGAATGTTCACATTTAAATAATCAAAGATCAAGTCTACTACAAATCCAGAGATATGTAGAGCTTTCTTTTGGCTAATTTAGATTTTAAAAACTGGTTTACAAAATTATGATTTTGTGAAATAGAACAAAGCTTCTGGATGCTTTCAGCACCAAAGATGAGATTCCATCAGAAGATAATCTGACACACAAAGGCTTTCTTCCCAACTTAACCACTGAATTTTACATGACAAGTGTCTCTTGCTACAATTGCTGAGACAAGTCCTAAAACGTCATCAGAAACTCTACAGCAGTTGCTGATCATTTCTGAAAAATTGATATCAATTGTATTCATACATGAGGGTGTTGGCAGCTGCCTCAGGGAGGACCATACTGAGGGCAAGAGAACACTTCATAAACTTCTACAGTCCACTTTAATTAAGATCAAGTAATATTTTAGTTTTGGCAGTACTCCCAGGATAAATACAGGCCATACAGCTTTAAAAAAAGCAAGTTTAAAATATTTTAAATGAAAAAACATGTATAAAGCAGATCTAAACAACAGTCTGTGCTGTTAAATGTAATTATTTCTTTAAATGCTGCTTTTATTTGACAAAGTAAACAATAATTCCATTCCTGACCATACAAAATGATACATATTAAATCAATCTGCATATATAATATTTCGCATGAACTGCTTCTACATAGCCTGGCTATTTAACATAACATATCAAACTAACTATTTGATGAGTCACACATAGGAAACAATTATTTCCCTATGTGGACTTCTGCTGCAAATTACTAAAATCTTTATCCTTGAATTGGCTTTGAAGCCAAGCAAGTACATCTCACTGTTAACAAGTTTCAGTAATCCTCTTCATAGCAAGTAACTCTACCTACCACAGATGCGCGAAGAGTCCTACTTAATTTTCACTTGTTTGCAAAATTGCATACCATATGGAAGAACAGAATCTTAACCTGTCACATGAAACTGACAGCATGTCTCACTGCAAATACTTTGCATCCTATGATGAACTTTTGAAGTATAATCATCTTGAAGCAGAAGTTATGGCAGTTTTAACATAGCCAGTTCCCATAATAAATGCGATAATTACTAAGTTATATATTGGGGATGTTGACTGAATGCCTTGCAATTTAATGCTTAGGCAAAGAAAGTTAAATTAATTTGCATTTACAGAATTTTCAAATTCAAACTATCAAATAACATGCACAAACCAACAAGTGATGAATACCTCTTGTTCCTTTTCAAAACAATTTGCTTTTTTTAACTTTTCACAGGCATATTTAGCATTTACTTTCCATTTCTATAACTTCCTCCTCAAAAATCCGGCAAGTTAGTCAACATCAGTGATGCCGTCAGTGAACTAAAAGATGCTATTAGAATTGCGCTTGGCCACAGAGTTGTGGGTATAAAGGGAGTAGAGCATGGAGTTAAGCGCACAGCCTTGAGGTGCACTTGCATAAATGGTCAGTGAAGAGGAGGTGTTGTTACTGATCTGTACAGATTGATGTCTGTCAAAGATTCAGATGCAAACGTGAGGCACAAAGGACAATAATTTGCCCGTCACCACAACGGGACAACAGCAGCTGCTATTTCATTCATTCTCCACTCAAATCTGGACCATCTACACATCAGTACTACACATGTTAGGCTGCTGTTCATTAACCACAGTTCGGTGTTCAATACTGTCATTCTTGCCAAACTTACACTGAGCTTCAAGACCTGGGCTTCTATAACTCCCTTCGCAATCATAGCTTGGACTTCCTCACTTACACTGTTGAAAGTATCTCGATTGGTTGTATCATAGCCTGGTATGGCAATTTCAAAGCAGTGGAATGCGAGAGGCTGCTGAGAGGTATGGCCACAACCCAGAACATCATAAACACAGCTGTGGCCAGCAACTACAGGAGGAGGTGCAGAAGCCTGAAGTCCCACACCAACAAGTTCAAGAACAGCTATTTTCCTACAACTATCAAGTTCTTTAACCTATCTTTCACAAGACTAAACCCAACTCAGCAATGTTAAAGTTCAAGTTTACTGTCATTCAACCATACACATTCCTATAGCTAGACAAAACAACGTCCCTCATGGACAAAGGTGCAAAACACAGTACAGTATAACTATCAGATTGAACACAAAATATTAACACAATAATATTAACAGATAAATAAGTATTTGCAGATATACTAGTTGATATAAAGCGCAAATGTGATAGTTAAATGTACAGTAGTAAACTACTACTGGCATTGTTATAAATAATGTGTACTTGCACTAACGTGGACTTATCAGCTGTCTGTTTTTCACACTAAAGTTTTATTTCTGCATAATTTTTCTACTGTTTGTATGATTTTTATGTGTGGCTTATTTGTTGTACATTCATGCCTGTAATGATGTTGAAAGGTTGTACCTTACTCTACATACGCACATGACAATAAACTCAACATGGTCTGGAGTCACACATAACCCATACTTAAATAAAGATGGTAGACTTTCTTCACTAAAGGCGAAGGAATTAGATGAGTTTTTACAAGTTATTCTTTTATAAGTTGTAAGTTGAATACCCCTAGGATATTTTCCATCTACTTGAGGGTAAATGGACCTTGAATTAATGTTTCATCTTTAGACACAGGAACAGAAGTAGACCATTCAGCCCATCAAATCTGTTCCACCATTTCATCATGGCTGATCCCAAATCTCATTCAACCCCATACATCTACTCTCTCACCATATCCTTTGATGCCCCAACCAATCAGCAACCTATCAACTTCCACTTTAAATATACCCAAGGACTTGGTCTCCACCGCAGTCTGTGGCAGAACATTCCATAGATTCACCACTCTTCGGTGAAAAAAAAATTCTTTCTTACTTGTGTTCTAAAAGTTTGCCCCTCAAGTTTGAGGTTGTGCCCTCTAGTTCTGGATAACCCCACCATAGTAAACATCCTCTCCACATCCACCTTATCTAGTCCTTTCAACATCTGGTAAGTTTCAATGAGATCCCACACATTCTTCTAAATTCCAGTGAGTACAGGGCGAAAGCTGCCAAACGCTCCTCATATACTAAACCCTTTATTCTCGGAATCACCCTTGTGAACCTCAAATCTTTCTGAGAGCTTTGAAATATAATAGCGTGCAATGAAGTATCATCCTTTATGTTTTTGAAGAAGCCTTTGGAGTGTGTAAATTCTACTCATATAGCCCAGCAAGAGTGCTGACAATATAGATAATCTGAAAATAGCACCGGTGTTGATACAATTCAAAATTCTTTCTTGCATGGATTAACAAAATACTATGTAATTTTAAAATTAACACATTATTTTACACATTTTTAATTTTTACTTTACATAAAAACAAAAAATATTGCAATTCATCCTTTCGTATAGTAATCAATTGCGTAAGGGTGGCCTTGAATGGAATTGTTACCCTCCAGTTGTTTCAACTACTATAAATGCTGGATTTTTCTATTTGATGTCAAAGTTATATTCCTGATTTGGGGTTCGGAGGACCAAACCCATCAGTTCATTTTGCTGCTGGACTTCCTCGGAGAACACTTCGAGAAGCTGCATGGCCAAAATTATGGCTGAAGATTAGGTTAACAATTTTGGATTAGAGATCTAAACTCAGGTCACTAAAAGTGCAGTGTAATTCTATGCAAAAAACAATAAAATTGAATAATCAAATGCAGAAAATTACATTCATACTGGCCTTCATAAGGAGAGAGATTGAATAAAAAGAGGTAGAAATCATGTGAAAGCTCAACAAAATTGTGGTTAGACATATGTGGTATTGTGTACTACTCTGCACCACACCTTCTAAGGTCTATATATGGATATATATGAATGGATATACAAGCCTCTGGAAGAATGTGGTACATATTAACAAAGTGTTACTAGGGCAACAGACAACAGAAATTTTGAGGAAGGATTTAAAGCAAGCATGTCTATCTAAAATAAAGCAACAAAAATGAAGTCATCAATTTAACCTCAAGGAAAGAGATTTGAGAGGGAGAAGCACAAGTCACATGTATCAGTATCTCAATGGAATAAAGGGAATTACAGAGGCATGAGAAAGGAGCTTGCCCAGGTGGATTGGAGGAGGATACTGGTAGGGATGCTGAGCAAAGGTGGCTGAAGTTTCTGAGAATAGTTCACAAGGCACAGTATAGAAATGTTCCACAGAAGCAGTTCTCAAATGACAGGGCTAGGCAACTGTGGCTGACAAGGGAAGTCAAAGACCTTAGAAAAGCTATGGAAAGGGCATATAAGGTAGCAAACATGAGTGGGAAGTTGAATGTTTGGGAAGCTTTTAAAATCCAACAAAAGTCAACAAAAAAAGCTGTAAGAAGGAAAAAGATTAAATATGAGGGTAAACTAATAACTAACAATAATATAAAGCAGGAAACTAAAAGTTTTTTTCAGTTATGTAGAGTAAAAGGGAGGTGAGAGTTGATATTGGTCCACTGGAAAATGATGCTGGTGAGGTAGTAATGAGGAACAAAGAAATGGCAGGTGAACTTAATTGGTACTTTGCATCTGTCTTCACTGTGGAAGACACTAGCAGTGTGCCAAAGGTCCATGAATGTCAGGGAGCAGGAGAGAGTTGGACAAGTCACCTGGACCAGATGGACTACATCCCAGAGTTCTGAGAGAGGTTGCTGAAGAGATAACGGATGCATTGGTCATGATCTTTCAAGAATCATTAGATTCTGGCATGGACCCAGGGAATGAAGATTGCAAATGTCAGTCCACTCTTTAAGAAGGGAGGAAGGCAAAAGAAAGGAAATTATAGGCCAGTTAGCCCAACCTCCATGGTTGGGAATGTGTTGGGAGTCTATTATTAAGGATGAGGTTTCGGGGTACTTAGAGACTAATGATAAAATAAGTCAAAGTCAGCATGGCTTCTGTATAGGGAAATCTTATCTGACAAATCTCTTCGAGTTCTTTGAGGAAGTAACAAGCAGGGTGGACAAAGGAGAGGCAGTGGATGTCATGTACAGGTGTCCCCCGCTTTTCGAACGTTCGCTTTATGAAACCTCACTGTTACGAAAGACCTACATTAGTTACCTGTTTTCGCTAACAGAAGGTGTTTTCACTGTTATGAAAAAAGGCAGCGCACCCCCGAGCAGCCACTCTCCCCCGGATTTGGAACTGCATTCTAGCCGGCATTACTTAAACACGTGCCTGTGAGCAGCCATTAGCAAGATGAGTTCTAAGGTATCGGAAAAGCCTGAAAGAGCTTGTAATGGTGTTATCGTAAAACTAGACATAATTAAGCATTTCGATCATGGTGACCGAAGTAAGGACAACGTGAGTTTCGCTTGTGGAAACTGATTAAGATGATGTTGAAGAGGTTTTGGCATCCCATGACTAAGAACTGATAGACGAAGGGCTGATGCAATTGGAAGAGGAAAGGATAACAATCGAAACCGAATACAGTAGCAAATGGACCAAAAGTGAAATCGTCCAGGAACTGAACGTGAAGCAACTGCGTGAGATTTTCACTGCAATGATAAAGTACGACTTTAATTTTGAAAGGGTATGTCGGTTTAGGGCATATTTGCAGGATGGTTTGAGTCCTTACAAAGAACTGTATGATCTAAAAATGCACGAGGCTAAGCAGACAAGTAAGCCTTCCACATCAACCACAGCAGACAACGAACCTCGACCTTCGACATCGAGGCAGGCAGACATAGAAGATGACCTGCCTGTCCTGATGGAAACAGACGATGGGATGACACCCCAACCCCCGGCCGCGAACAGATACCGATCCACGAAGAATGCAGCAGTAGCCGAGACGCACCCAACACATCTTTAAGAAAAAAAGCCGAAATAAACAAGCTAATTAATTAGGTGCCACTCGGCAAGTAAATGTCGACCCAGATCAGAGGCGATTGCCAATTGCATCACCTCTGATCTGGGCCAACATTTACGTGCCGGCTGCACCTAATTAGTTAGCTTGTTTATTTCGGCTTTTTTCTTAAAGATGTGCTGGGTGCGTCCCAGCTACCGCCGTACCACCGCATTTTTCGTGGATCGGTACCGGTTTACTGCCTGAAGGGTGGGGGCCACTGCACCACCCCAACCTCCGACGACTCAGCCTAACACACCATCACCAATATGCTCGATGTCTTCCCGATTCCCGTAAGTGATACTACACTGTACATATATTATTTCTACTTTATATAGGCTGTGTATTTTTACATGTTATTTGGTATGATTTGGCAGCTTCATAGCTTAAAGGTTACTGGAGAGAGTGTTTCTGCCGAGAGTGCTTGCACCGTGTTTCTGCCGATGGCGCTTGCGTGAGATTTTCGCTACGGAGAACAGTGCAGGCAGTGATTGTAGAAGAGTATTTCTACTTTATATAGGCTGTGTATTCATCATCTCATTCCTGCTTTTACTATATGTTACTGTTATTTTAGGTTTTATGTGTTATTTGTTATAGTCATAGTCATACTTTATTCATCCCAGGGGGAAATTGGTTTTCATTACGGTTGCACCATAAATAATAAATAGTAATAGAACCATAAATAGTTAAATAGTAATATGTAAATTATGCCAGTAAATTATGAAATAAGTCCAGGACCAGCCTATCGGCACAGGGTGTCTGACCCTCCAAGGGAGGAGTTGTAAAGTTTGATGGCTGCAGGCAGGAATGACTTCCTATGACGCTCTGTGTTGTATCTTGGAGGAATGAGTCTCTGGCTGAATGTACTCCTGTGCCCAACCAGTACATTATGTAGTGGATGGGAGACATTGACCAAGATGGTATGCAACTTAGACAGCATCCTCTTTTCAGACACCACCGTGAGAGAGTCCAGTTCCATCCCCACAACATCACTGGCCTTACGGATGAGTTTGTTGATTCTGTTGGTGTCTGCTACCCTCAGCCTGCTGCCCCAGCACACGACAACAAACATGATAGCACTGGCCACCACAGACTCATAGAACATCCTCATTTGGCATGATTTGGTAGGTTATTTTTGGGTCTGCTAACGCTCACAAAATTTTCCCATATAAACTAATGGTTATTGTTTCTTCACTTTACGACATTCTGGCTTACGAACTGTTTCATAGGAATGCTCTACCTTCAGATGGCAGGGGAAACCTGTACTTGGATTTTCAGGCGGTGTTTGACAAGGTGCCACATGAGACTGCTAAACAAGATAAAATCCTATGACATTACAGGAAAGATACTGGCATAGATAGAGGAATGGCTGACAGACAGGAGGCAGTGAGCGGGAATAAAGGGGGCCTTTTCTGGTTGGCTGCCAGTGACTAGTGGTGTTCCCCAGGGGTCAGTATCAGGACCGCTGCTTTTCACATTGTTTGTCAATGATTTGGATAATGGAATTGATGACTTTGTGGCAAAGTTTGTGGATGATACGAAGATAGGTGGAGGGGTAGGTAGTGCTGAGGAAGAAATGCTATTGCAACAGGACTTAGACAAATTGGAAGAATGGGCAAAAAAGTGACAGATGTAATAGTGTTGGGGAATGTATGCTTATGCATTTTTATAAAAGGAACAAGAGTGAGGACTATTATCAAAATGGGGAGAAGATTCAAACATCAGAGGTGCAAAAGGACTTAGGAGTTCTCGTGTAAGTCTCCCGGAAGGTTAACTTAAAGGTTGAGTCTGTGGTAAAGAAGGCAAATGCAATGTTAGCATTTATTTCAAGGGGAATAGAACATAAAAGCAAGGAAATAAGGGTGAGCACAAACAAGAGAATATCTGCAGATGCTGGAAATCCAAGCAACGACAAAAGGCTGGAGGAACTGGGGAGGAACACTATGCCATCTACTCCTCATCTTCTTTTTCCTCCAGTCCTGCTGAAGGGTATCGGCCCAAAACATTGACTGTACTTTTTTCCATAGATGCTGCCTGACCTGCTCAGTTCTTCTAGCATTTTTCGTGTGTGTTGCTGAGATAATGGTGAGGATTTATAAGACACTAGTCAGGCCACATTTGGAGTATTGTCAACAGTTTTAGGCCCCATATCTCAGAAAGGATGTGTTGCCATTGGAGAGAGTCCAGAAGAGGTTCACAAGGATGATTCCAGGAATTAAGGGGTTAACATATGAGAAGCGTTTGCAGCTTGGGGCCAAACTCACTGAAATTTAGAGGAATGTATGGGGATCTCATTGAAACCTACTGATTAAAAGGACCAGATAGAGTGGATGTGGAGAGGATGTGTCCTATAATGGGGGTATCCAGAACTACAGGGCACAACCTCAAAATTGAGGGGCAAACTTTAAGAACAGAGCTAAGGAGGAATGTTTTTAGCCCAAGAGTGGCAAATCAGTGGAATACTCTGCCACAGACTGTGGTGGATGCCAAGTCTGTAGGTATATCTGAAGCAGAGGTAGATAGTTTCCTGATTGGTCAGGGCATCAAAGGATATGGCAATTAGGCAGATGCATGGGGTTGAGTGAGATCCGGGATCAGCCATGATGGAATGGCGAGGCAGACTCAATGGCTGAACCGCCTAATTCTGCTCCTATGTCTTCTAGAACGATCAACCTAACTTGTTTTGTATTTTAAGAGTAATTAGCTAGGAAAATACACAATTTTTTTCTCGTTGTTGAGGAGTCTAGGACAAGAGGGTGCAGCACAGATCCTCACAGAATATCATGAGAATTCAAACTGATTATAAACCCATGACCCCACAGTTTTTTGTTGATTAACTTTAATGGATGAAATTAAGTTTTAGTCAAGTCTGTATGTGAAATTTATCGAAGGCTTTCTGCAAGCAGACAATGATGCAACTTCTAATTTTTTAAGACCATAAGACACAGGAGCAAGAGCCTAATCAAGAGCCAATCAACCTCTGTTTTAAATATACTCAATGACTTGGCCTCCACAGCCATCTATGGCAACTAATTCAACATATTCACTATCCACTGGTTAAAGAAATTCCTTCTTCCCCACTGTTCTGAACAGACACCCCTCTATTCTAAAGCTGTATCCTCTGCTCCTAGACTCACCCACTGTTGACAGAATTGATGGCTTTGTGGCTAAGTTTGCGGGCGATACAAAGATAGGGCAGGTAGTTTTGAGAAAGCAGAGAGACCACAGAAGGACTTAGATAGATTATCAGAATCAGATTTATTATCACCATGATGTGACATGAAATTTGTTAACTTAGCAGCAGCAGTTCAATGCAATACATAATCTAGAAGAGAAAAACAAAATAATAAAATAAAAAATAATAAACAAGTAAAGCAATTACAGTATTCATATATTAAGTAAATTAAAAACTTGCAAGGAGAATGGGTGAAGAAGTGGCTTATAAAATACAGTGTTAGGAAATGTATGGTCATTCACTTTGGTAGAAGTAGTAAAAGGGTAGACTAGTTTCTATATGGAGAAAACACTGAAAAATCTAAGGAAAAAAGGGACTTGGAAGTCCTTGTGCAGTATTCCCTAAAGGTTAACTTGCAGGACGAGTTGGTGGTGAGGAAGCAAATGCGGTGTCAGCATTCATTTCAAGAGGACAAGAGTATAAAACAAGAACATAATGTTGAAGCTTTGTAAAGCGCTGGTGTGGCCTCACTGGGAGTACTGTGAGTAGTTTTGGGACTTTTATCTTAGAAAGGATAAGCTAACATTGGAGAGGGTTTAAAGGACGCTAGCAAAAATGATTCCGGGATTGAAAGGCTTATCATTTGAGGAGCTTTTGATAGCTCTGGGTCTCTGTAGAGCAGAATTCAGAAGAATGAGGGAAGACCTAATTAAAGCCTATCAAATTGTTGAAAGGCCACAATAGAGTGGATATGAAGAGGATGTTTCCCATGGAGGAGAGTTTAAGACCAGAGGACACAGCCTCAGAATAGAAGACATCCTTGTAGAATGGAGAAAAGGAGGAATTTCTTCAGCCACAGAGTGGTGAATCTGTGGAATTCATTGCCACAGTTGGTTGTGGAGGCCAAGACATTGGGTATACTTAAGGCAGAAGTTGATAGATTCTTGATTAGATAGGGCATGAAGGAGATTGGGGCTGAGAGCGAAAATTGATCAGCCATGATGAAATGGCAGAACAGATTCAATGGGCCAAATGGCCTAACTCTGCTCCTATATCTTACGGCCTACTGAAAACATCCTCTCCACATCCACTCTATCCGGGCATTTCAATATTCAATAGGTTTCAATGAGATTCCCCCCTCATTTTTCTAAACTCAAGCAATTGCAGGCCTGTGCCTCATACATTAACCCCTTCATTCCCAGAATCATTCTTGTGGATGTCCCTTGGACCCTCTCCAATGCCAGCGGAACTTTTCTTAGATGAGGAGCCAAACATTGCTCACAATACTCCAGTGAGGTCTGACCAATGCTTTATAAACCCTCAACATTACACCCCTGATCTGATACTCCAGTCCACTCGAAATGAACATTGTATTTGCCTTCCTCATCTCCAACTCAGTCTGCAAGTTAACCAAGGGAATCATGCATAAGGACTCGCAAGTCCCTTTGCACCTCTGATTTCTGAATTTTCTCCCCATTTAAACAATAGTCTATGCTTTTATTCCTTCTACCAAAGGTGCATGACCATTCAATCCCCTACACTACATTCCATCTGTCACTTCTTTTGACCAGTTTTGTAATCTGTCTGTGCCTTTCTGCAGACCTCCTGCTTCCTCAACAGTAACTGTACCTCCACCTATCATTGTATCGTCTGCAAACTTGGCCACAAAGCCTTCGATTTCTTCATCCAAATCACTGCCATAACACGAACAGAAGTGGTCCCAACAATGACTGCTGCAGAACACCACCAGTCACCAGCAGCCAGCCAGAAAATGTTCCCTTTATATCTGCTCTTTGCCTCCTGCCAGTCAGCTAATCTTCTATCAATTCTAGTACCTTTCCCATAATACCATGGGCTCCTTTCCTGTTAAGCCGCCTCACGCACGGCACCTTTCAAAGGTCTTCTGAAAATCCAAATAAACAATATCCACAGACTCTCCTTTGCCTATCCTGCTTGTTAGTTCCTCAAAGAATTCCAAAATATTTGTCAGGCAAGATATTCCACTATACTGATTTTGGCCTATTTAGTCACGTGCCTCCAAGTATCTCAAAACCTCATCCAACATCTTGTCAACCACTGAAGTCAGGTTAACTTGCCTATTATTTCCTTTCTTCTGCCTCCCTCCTTTCTTAGAAGAGCAGAGTAACATGTGCAATTTTCCACTCCTCCAGAACCATTCCAGAATCTAGTGATTTTTCAAAAATCCTTACTAATGATTCCACAAGCTCCTCAGCTACCTCTTTCAGAACCCTGGGGTGTAGTCCATCTAGTCCAGGTGACGTATATACCTTCAGACCTTACAGCTTCCCAAGCACCTTCTCCTTATTAATAGCAACTACACTATCTTCTGCCTCCTGACTCTTTCGAATTTCTGACATACTGCAAGCATCTTCCACAGTGAAGATTGACAGAAAATACTTAAGTTTATCCTCCATTTCTTTTTCTCCTATCACTATCTTTCCAGCATCATTTTCAAGAGGTCTGCTAATTACTCTCACTTCTGTTTTACTCTCTATATATCTGAAAAATTTCTGGTATTCTCCTTTATATTATTGGCTATCTTACCCTCATATTTCATCTTTTCTCTCATAGTTTTTTTAGTTGCCTTCAGCAGGTTTTTGAAAGTTTCCTATTCCTAACTTCCCACTAATTTTTGCTATATTATATGCCCTCCCTTTTCCTTTTATGCTGTCTTTGAATTCCCTTGGCAACTATAGTTGCCTCATCCCCCCTTTCAAATACTTTTTATCATGTGTAACTTTCCAGTCCTCTAGGGCCATTACAGAATCTAGTGATTCTTGAAAGATCATTATGAATACCTTAAGGGTGTAGTCCATCTGGTCCAGGAGACTTATCTACCTTCAGAACTTTCAGCTTCCCAAATACCACCTTAGTAATAGCAACTACACTCACTTCTGCCCCCTCACACCCTTGAACTTCCAGCATACTGCTAGTGTCTTCCACACTGATGTAAAATAAGCTTGTCCCCTATTACCTCTCCAGTGTCATTTTCCAGCAGTCCAATATCCTATCTCACCTCTCTTTTACTCTTTATATATCTGAAAAACTTTTGGTATCCTTTAATATTTTTGGCTAGCTTACCTTCGTATTTCACCTCGTCTCTCCTCATGGTTTTTTTTTTGGTTGCCTTTTATTGGTCTTTAAAAGCTTCCCAATCCTCCAACTTCCCACTAATTTTTGCTATATTATATGTCCTCCCTTGCTTTTATGCTGCATTTGACTTCCTTTGTCAGCCATGGTTTTTACCTTCCCTTTAGAATACTTCTTTATCTTTGGAATGTATCTGTCCTGCACCTTCTGCATTGCTCCCAGTAATTCAGTCAGTAGTTCTGCCATCATCTCTGCTGGGGTCCCCATCCAATCAACTTGGCCAGCTCCTCTTTCATGCTTCTAATTTCCTTTACTCCACTGTAATACTGATAAATCTGACTTCAGCTTCTCCTCTCAAACCGCAGTGTGAATTCTATCATATTATGATCATTGCCTCCTGAGGATTCCTTTAAGCTTCCAGATCAAATGTGGTTCATTGCACATCACCTAATCTGGAATAGCATATCCCCTAGTGGACTGAACCACAAGCTGCTCTAAAAAGGCATCTCTTAGGCACTCTACAAATTCCTTCTCTTGGGATCCAGCACCATCCTGATTTCCCCAATCTACCTGCATATTGAAATCCCCCAAGGCTATCATATCATTGCCCTTTCTAATGCCTTTTCTATTTCCCGTTGTAATTTGTATTCCACATCCTGGCTACTATTTGGATGCCTGTACATAGCTCCCACCAGGGACTTTTTCACCCTTGAAGTTTCTTAACTCTACCCACAAGGATCATGCATCTTCCAATCCTGTGTCACTTCTTTTAATTTTTTAATCAACAGTGCCACCTCACAGCCTCTGCAAACCTGCCCATCCTTTTGGTACAATGAATATCCCTAGATGTTAAGGTTCCAACGATCATCTTCCAGTCACAGCTCAGTGATGACCACTATGTCATACTTGCCGATCTCTAACTGTGCTACAAGATGATCTACCTTATTGGATGTACTGTGTGCATTCAAATATATAGCCTTCAATCCTGTATTCATCACCCTTTTCGATTTTGCCCCCAAGTTACTTTTCAATTCAATCCCACTGACTGCAATTTTGCCTGATCAACTGCCTGTCCTTCATCACAGTCTCACTATACACTGCATCCACTTGTATACCCGTTGCTCCATCCTCACCCCATCACTCTGATTCCCATCCCCCTGTCACTTGTATACCCGCTGCCCCATCCATCAATCTGATTCCCATTCCTCTGCCACTTGTATACCCGCTGCCCCATCACTCTGACTCCCATCCCCCTGCAACTTGTATACTCGCTGCCCTAGCACTCTGATTCCCATCCCCCTGCCACTTGTATACCCGCTGCCCCATCACTCTGATTCCCATCCCCCTGCCACTTGTATACCCCGCTGCCCCATCACCCTGGTTTCCATCCCTCTGCCAACTTGTATACCCACTGCCCCATCACTCTGATTCCCATCCCCCTGCCAACTTGGTTGAAACCCTTCCCAACAGTTCTAGCAAACCTGCCCATAAGGATAGTGGTTCCCCCAGAAACAGGAGTAACCTGTCCTTTTTGTACAAGTCATAAATTCTGCAAATAAGATCGCAATAATCCAGGAATCTGAAATCCTGCTCCCTACATCAGTTCTTTGGTTATGCATTCATCTGCCTAATCATCCTATTTTTACCCCCACTAGCTCGTGGCACAGACAGCAATCCAGAGATAACTACTCTGGAGGATGCTTTTCAGCTTTTCATCTAACTCCCAATATTCTCTCTTCAGGATCTTCTTCCTTTCCTACCTATGTCATTGGCACCAATATGTATCATGACTTCTAGCTGCTCACCCTCTTTCTTCAGAATGCTGTGGGCCCAATCTGAGACATTCCTGGTCCAGACACCTGGGAGGCAACATAACATATAGACGCCTTTCTTACATACACAGAATCTCCTGTCCTCTCCTATAACTATGGAATCCCCTATCACTATTGCACTCCTCTTCTCTCCCCCTTCCCTATAGTGTCAGGGACCCAGTCACTGCAGCTTCCCCTTCATAGGTCGTATTTAGAGTGGCATACTTATTATTGAGGGGAACCGCCACAGGGGTACTCTGCATTTACTGCCTATTCCCTTTCCCTCTCCTGACAGTCACCCACGTACCTAGCTCCTGTAACTTAGTGGTGACTGCCTCCCTGTAGCTCCTATCACTCCATTCTCCCGTATGAACTGAAGGTCATCAAGCTGCGTTCCTTAACATGGTCTCTAAGGAGACGCAGCTCGATGCACTTCATGCAGATGTAGTTCTCAGGGAGACTGGAGGTCCCCCAGAGTTTCCACATCTCACACAAAGAACATACCTCTAACTCTGGACCCATTCTACTAGCTATTAATACATAGCTAGTGTGCTGAAAAGGGAACAAAAAACTTACTAGAAACTTACTTAGAACCTCTCCTTGTGCTTTCCCAAGACTGTTTAAACGAAGCCTCCCACTCTAACATTGGCCTACTCCAACAGTAGCTGCTTGACTTACACCTCCCTTCTCTTATTGTCTCAAATAAAGCTCACTCCCAATGAAATGTGTCCTTTTCAAATGCCGCCTGCCTTGCAACTATGTTTCGCTCTCACTCACTACTTCAAATTAAATCTTCGCAACACAAGATTCTTGCAGTGTATAGACAAAATGGTTGAATGCAATTGGGATACAAATCTGTCATCCTTTCACTGAAGAGTAACATGCTCAAGGACCCAAATGGTCTGTTCCGATGTTCCATCATAATACACTCGAATAAAATAAGAACAGATTTTTCAAATTCCCATTAGAGGGAACTGCAAGAGGTAGCAAATGACATCTAAGTTAATATGAAAATTGTCAATAGTGATTTTCTTTTAAAAATATATAAACTACGTGTTTAGATTTTTTAATGTGACAGGGAATTTAAAACAGAATGAAACATTTAAAATGCTTTCACTATCATTCTGTACTTGTAAATTTGATATTTAGCCGTGTTTATTATGCAAATCTATCCTCCACAGATGTGCAATGATTTTTGCATGATCTTTATTCTGCCAGAACAATGATCACATTGCAGAAATGGAGAATCTTACATTAAGAGGTAAAGTTTACAGTGTATACCATCCTGAAACAATCACAATTATTGCTGGTTATTATATTGCTTTTTTGCAAAGAGAGAAAAGGCAATGAAAGCTCTTTTCTGCCTATGAACAGAACTGAAAAATTCAAAAAAATCAAGTACTTAATAACTGGCATAGATTGTGAATCTAAGAACAATGAAACTTAGATTTCTCAGAACATTTCTTTTACTTGTTAGATAAGCATTCTTTTACTTGTTAGATGAGGAAAATACTGTCACAACAGCACACTGTGTGTCATTAAGACATCTTTAATTCAATTATAAGCAAACTCAGACATGTCACATATGTTAAATGCAATTGTTTTACATGGCTGCAAGGCACGCGACTGATTTACGGACATCAGCGTCACCATTCCAGTGACAGAAATGGCATGACATTTTATGGAACAAAAAAGTAACAAAAGCAGTTATGTGCATCATAGTTAAGTGAATAGAACAGAAAGTACAGCATACTGCCAAAGTAGATGTTTCTCCTGCTAAGTATGTGGAAAATAAAAGTGACAAAATTCATTGTTTATTCTCACAGAATATTCAAAGGGCATTTGGTACTGGATCATGCAACAATGCTGTTAACCCCACAAATAAACGTTCAGCACAATGCTGAAAACAGTCCAAATATTAACTAAAGTCAATATTGAATGACCAATGAAGTCATTTCTAAAGTTAAAATAATTCAACATTACCTTACAGATAAAATGTAATTTCACTGTAAGACAATCAGAACTCTCTTTGGTAATCAAAAATGTGGAAAATTTTCACGTCACACCATGTACCAAAGTGAATCCAGAAGCAAAATCAGAACTGTACAAGTGAATGAGGCCAGACCATCCTCAACCATTTGTTCTCAATCCAAAATGGGCCAAGTGTAAATGGAAGTTAATTCCTGTAGTTATAAATAACTTTTCAGCTTCCATTAACCTCCAAATGTGATTGCATTTTTTAAATACACAGATGGTTGGATGAATGGTAATTCTTTAACACTAGAAGAAGAGCTTAGTATTGAAACACCCATCCATGTCTTTATCAAATCCAAACTCAAGTATTCAAATGCTCTCTTGGCTAGTTTCCTAACCCCTGAAAGTATCAATTCATCTAAATATTTATGTCTACAAATACCCCGTACAATTCTATTTACCGATATTGCAAATCCTACATAAGCTCAGCAAATTCTTTGTTGTCTTGCCCACCCTATCCATTTACTTTCTCCTGCCTTACAGCACATCTTTTACAAAAACTCAGGACTCCAGTCCATCCTCCATTTTCACTGCACTACTCATTTCTCACAATAATACATATCCCTACCATGCCTTTAGTTGTCCAAGAATTGCAGTCTCAAAATCCAACTTCAAAATCTACCTTTAAGTATTACACCTCCGTGCTATACCTGAAAAGCTTTTTCCTGTGGTAAAGAAGGTTCTATTTAAAATCATATTGCTTTTTTTTTTTTTTTTTTACAAAATATACCGGATACCAAATGAGGTTTTGCCTTCAGAGATAAATATGACGGCGGTTATGCGCACCCAAGTGCATCAACTTACATTTCATCCACTAAATTTCTGTGTAACTAGTATGTTGCAACTCAACAGAAGGTGTGTATTTGTTTGCACGAATGAACATACTTTCCCACTAAAACCCCTATCCACTGCATGAGTTAGAGACTAATGATGTGTCTGGGCCTGTATTTGATGGAGTTCAGATGGAAGAGGAGTGAATCGCATTGAAATCTACTGAATACTGATAGGCCTGGTATGGAATAGACATGCAGAGTAAGCTCATTAGTATAAGTCTAAAGGACTTAAAGGATGAAGATGAGGAGGGTTTTCTTCAGCTATATGTGGTGAAACTATGGAATCATTATCACAAAAGGCCGTGGAGGCCAAAACACCAGGTTTATTGAAAGCAGAGACTGATTGATATGGAAGTTATGAGTTACAAGAATGCAAGAGAATGGTGTTGAAAAAAATTAGCCATGATTGAAGACCGGAGAAAACATGATGGGCTGAATAGTCAGTTGCAGCTATATTTGATTATGATGGTCTGATGGCAGATCCCTCCATTCTCTGCATATTCATATGCCTACATAAGGACCTCTTAAACACCTCTATCACGCCGCTCCACCATCACTATCCTTAGCAGTGCCTTCAAAGCACCCTCCACTTTCAAAAAAAACATTGTCCC
This sequence comes from Mobula birostris, assembly GCF_030028105.1. Lineage (NCBI taxonomy): Eukaryota > Metazoa > Chordata > Chondrichthyes > Myliobatiformes > Myliobatidae > Mobula > Mobula birostris. The sequence goes on from NC_092377.1 coordinate 34,769,451, forward strand.
ATACTTCTCCTTTGAACCTACCTTCTTTCACCTTAAATGCATGCGCTCTAGTATAAGGCATTTCGACCCTGAGAAAAAGATACCTGCTTTCTATCCATCTGTGCCTTTCATAATTTGATAGTTTTCTATCAGGTCTTCCCTCAGCCTCCACTGCTCCAGAGAGAGAAAAAAACAAGTTTCTCCAACATCTCCTTTTACTGTCCACCTACTAACCAGGCAGCATCCTGGTAAACCTCTTCCGCACACTCCCCAAAGTCTCAATATCTTTCCTTTAATGGAGCAACCATCACTGAGAACAATACTCCAGTGCAGCATAATGTGCGTGTTATAAAAATGCAACACTTGTTCACTCATGAACTCAGTGCCATTGCTAATAAATAAAGGCAGACATGTCACATGCTACAAGTCCATAGTATTACAGGAAAGATTCTAGCATGGACAAAGCAGTGGCTAATTGGCAGGTGGCAATGAATGGGAAGAAACGGAGCCTTTTCTGGTTGGCTGCCAGGGACTAGTGGTGTTCCACAGGGGTCTGTGTTGGGACCAATTCTCTTTACGTTGGATGTCAATGATTTGGATGATGAAATTGATGGGTTTGTTGCTAAGATTGCAGATGATATGAAGATATGGTATGTTGGGAACTGTATGGGCTTGCTCTTTGGCAGAAGAAATGAAAGGGTAGAGAAGAGCAAAAACAAAAAACTGAGTCGCCAAAGGGACTTGGTAGTCCTTGTGCAGGATTCCCAAAAGTTAATTTGCAGGTTGAGTCTGTGGTGAAGAAGACAAATGTAGTGTTAGCATTCATTTCAGGAGGACTGGAATATAAAAGTAAGGATGTAATGTTGAGACTTTATAAAGCACTGGTGAGGCCTCACTTGGAGTACTGTATTGTGAACAGTTTTGGGCCCCTTATCTTAGAATGGGTGTGCTGAAACTGGGGATGGTTCAAAGGAGGTTCACAAAAATGATTACAGGATCTAATGGCTTGCTATATGAAGTGTGTTTGATGACTCTGGGCCAGCATTTGCTGGAATTCAGATGAATGAGTGGTGACCTCATTGAAACCTATCAAATGGTGGAAGGCTTTGATAGAGTGGATGCAGAGAGAATGTTTCCTATGGTGGGAGAGTCTGACCAGAGGACCCAGCCTTAAAATAGAGGGCTATCCTTTAAGAATGGGGATGAAGAGATATTTCTTTAGCCAGAGTGGTGAATCTATGGAATTCTTTGCCACATTCAGCTGTGGAGGCCAAGTCTTTATGTATATTTCAGGCAGAGGTTGATAGGTTCTTGATTGGTCAGGGCATGAAGGGATACAGGGAGATGGCAGGAGATTAGGACCAACAGGGAAATTGGATCAGCCATGATGAAGTGGCAGAGAAGACTCAATAAGCCTAATTCTGCTCCTATATCTTACAGTCATGTTCCTTCTTTACTACCCTATCAACTTGAAAAGCCACTTTCAGAGAGCTATGGATTTGGACTCCAAGACCTTTCTGTACTGATGTAGTAATAGATTTTTCTGAAGTTAAAAAGCTTCTACTCTCTTCAAAAGTCTTAACAATCTTTAATATATTTCTCTTACCTGGTGATGATGTATATTTCCAATACTACTGCTGAAGTTGTGATACAGACGGAACTTCTCAGTATCTTTTTTGTTTCCATCTTTCTCTTTTGCAGTTGCTTTAGTCAAAGTTGACTGAATAAAAACAGTATTTGGTTCACACCTACAAACACAGTCAAAGTATCAATATCAATTTGCATTATCGACTTGCACATCCCCATTATTTAGAAGATAGGTGGCATATGCAACAGAGTTTTAAATCAAACTACTTATCCAAAATTCACAACTTAAGATTCACATTCACACCTAATTCAAAGCCTAGACTGCAAAAATTTTCTAAAACCTAAAAGTTACATCATAGAAACAAACCACTATGCCTAAAAAGACCATATCAGTAAATTTGCAACTGAATAAAACTAATTTTATCTGGACTTACAAACTAGCTAAAAGATATACTATGTTGTATCTGTCTAAGGGGGAGATAAAGATAAGGGAGTAGTGGTGGGGGGGGGAGGAGGAGCACTCGGTAGCAAGCAGGGCAGCAAAGGGATTACGGGCTTAAATTACTTATAATCACCTGATCTTCAATTTCTCATAATTAATGATCACAAAATCACCTCATCTCCTACTAACCCACCGTTCTCTTAAACTTAGCATGAAGTGCATTATAGTTGTTGTACAGCAATGTGTCACTTCTGTATTTGGCATATCATGAGAAATCTGCACTGAAGAAATCATGCTATTTCTGGGCCTGGCCCGCACATTATTGCCATTCACTACTGTAGCAGAGTGTTAGCTAGTACAAAAATTAAAGCGACTTTGCCCAGCAACAACTCTGCTCAAAGACAAATCGATGAAATGTCTGGGAATGTGGAATACACATTGTTCAACATACTTAGAACAACAGAATTTGCTCTGCAGTTGGATGAGTAACTCTGCCAGGCAGGGAGTCTTCGCTTCTTGGTTATATTTGTTTCATGAAAGATGAAAGTGTGGTTCATCAAGTGTTGTTATTTGCAAAGGAACTCGATACAGATACGAAGGAGCAGTCAATACTTCAAGTTGTTGAGCAAATTTTCAAAGAGAAGGACATTCTGCTCACCAACATTCTTGTTTGTGCAACAGGGTACCATCAATGAAAGGACAGCACCATGGCGTTACTACTTTCTCAAAAGAAAGCCGTACCCAACATACTTACTTAACATACTGTATAATTCATAGACAATATCTTGTCTCAAAAGACCAAGTGATTGGTTGCACAAGTCATTAAATACTGTTATCATGGCAGTAAATAAAATCAAGTCCCAGCTCTCAATTCTCGACTATTACGAGTGCTTTCTATTGGGAATGATGAACAGTTTGAATGGTCGCTGTTGCACACAAAAGTCAGATAGCTCTCAAAAGGAAACTACCCGAGACACTTTTAAGAGCTTTTTGAAACAGTGAAAAAATTCTTTAAGGACTCAAAGGCTTCATTCGATAATCAACGCAAGAGTATTGACATTGCTTGTTTGCCAGAATTATTTGCAAAGTTTAGTGCAAATCGATCTTTAATTGCAAGGAAATAAAGTGAATATTATCAGTCATCTCTACATTTCTGTCCAAGTTAACCTTATTTAAAGTGCAACGTTTGCCATCTCGACCTTTTCCAATTTCTGGACCTCTCTGAGTTGGAAAAGAAAGAATACCAGATAATGATCTTCAATTATACTGTGTCCATCTGGATGAGCTGCATAAAGACATGTCAGAGAAATTTCAGGATCTTCTTTCAATCAAAACTAGATTGGATAAATCCATTTCTGAACACGTAATGAGGAATTAACGGGAAGGATGGAGGAAGAACTGATCTCACTGCAAAAAGACTGAGCTGAAGCAGAGACTCAAAAAAAATCATATCAAGACTTCTGTTTGCAGAAAGTTATCCGGCACTGTGGAAAAAGGTCAAGACGTCCTTTATTGTCTTTCCAATATCATATTTAGTGAGCACTATTTCAGCGCAACTTCTTTCAAGGCTACAAAACAGACTGCAAAATACTGAATGTGGGGATCAGAAATTTCTTCTGAGTGACATTCAGCTTGACGTTGAGAAGCTGATATCACTGTATCAAGCTCATCCATTTCATTGAAAGGGAAAAAGCAATGAAGACATAAATAGTTGGGACTATTAATGTACACTCAAAAATTGTTGATGAAAATAATTTTTACTGTAATGAAAGAAATAATTTTATTAGATTTAAATAGATTTGAATCATTTTTCCAATTATTTGTCACTGCTTTGAATTTGCAGTTCCTATTTTCTTTCACTGTGCATCATAAATCAAAATTCTTTATAGTTTTTATGTAATAGCCAGAGAGTGGTGTGGTAGCCAAGGAGGCGGTCATCAAATAAAATCTGGGAACCACTGGCCTGGACATTTCTTGAATGCTGTCTGCAACTCTACTTCCACAAGTCTCGGGCAGTCTATTTCAGTCTAATCTCTGGGTGAAAAAGGTTCTTCTCAGATCTTCTCTAAATCTCTTACCCCCTACCATAAGTCTCTGCCCTCAAGTTTTATCGAGCTCTGACACGGGTAAATGTTTCATGCAGTCTTCCCTATCTATATCCTTCATTATTCGATATACCTCTTAACATCCTCCACTATAGGAAAAGCAGTCTAGTCTATCCAGTTTCCCTTCAAGTCTGAAATGCTTCATCCCAGGCAACATTCTGGTGAATCTCCTCTGCACCCTCTCCAGTACCTTTGCAACTTTCCAATAGTAAAGTGACCTGGAATGCACTCAGTACTCCATGTGTGGTCTGAGTAATGTGTTATAAGGTTTGAGCATACCTCCCTGTTCTTGTGTTCAATGTTCTGACTAATCACACCCAGTATGCCATGTACCTTTCTAACCACATTATGTACCTGTGCTGATATCTTCAAAGATATTTAAAATTATACAAAGATACCTCTGCTGCTTAATACTCCTTTGAACCCACCACTCAGATTGTATATCCTAGCTTCATTAGTACTCCTAAACTGCACCACCTCACATTTATCTGCATTAAACTCCATCTGCCATAAACTACAATGTAGTAAAAGTGCATTAATGCACAGAAAATAAATAAATGCAGCTGAGATTTGTAGTTGGGAGTTTTAATGCTAAAAGCAACATGTGCTGTGAAAAATATGTCTGTTAGGCATAGCTTCCCTCCTGACACCTGATGAAAAGAGTATGTGTCAGTTCAAGTAAACATTAATTCTTCCCTTAGATCATCTCCCTTTATCAGAGTTTTCCCCTTGAAAAGAGCCCGTACCCCTTGGGCTTTGAGTTAAAAAATATGCTTAATGTTGTTTTCAGTTCATGTTTTTTTTGTGGCTAATGGTTCAGTTATTTTTCAAAAGAAAATAAAACCAACACATGATAAAATAAACCGACTTAAAAATAAAACTGACGTTTTAGGCAGAATGCTCAAGTCGAAGAGCAGCTCTGCCAGAAATGTGAAGTAGATTGCTGACATGCCGTCACAGTCGAGAAACTGAACTGCTGAAGAAAAACTTTCCTTCCATTTCTTCACATTTCACACACCAAACAAATGCAACAGCTTCCCAATTAGGCACTTAAAGCATTAAGAATAATATAATAAAATGCAAGTGTAACCCACTCCAATTAACCTGATGCAGATCTCTTGATGTCTCAATCTACCTTGTATAGCAAAGATAAATCCTCGATCTCTCAATTTACCTTGTCATTGCCCTTGCACCTTAATTGTTGACCTGCACTAGACGTTCTCAGTAACTTTATATTCTACATTGCTATTTTTCCTTTAGTACTATCTTGATGTAGTTATGTATGAAATAATTTAGTTGGATAGAATGCAATATTTTTCCACTGTATCTTGACACATAAGACAACAATAAACTAATTATAAATTAATAGGCACAAGAGGACTGGCAATTATTTGCACTGGATCTCCAAGTTCAACACTCAGGCTTGATGTTTCAATCTGACTCATTTCCCTTGATACTTGGGGGCAGAGCTACAATGGTGCTTGACAGCGACTTCTTCGAGCTCATCTGCGAAAACAACTTAATTTCTAGTTTTAATGTCTTTGTTTTCGAGGGGAATGGGGTTCTGTTGAAGACCCTGACCTACAGCTATACTCCAGCTTTGGTTGTGCAGCCATTTTCCGATATCCCAAGGGCACGACCTAGAAGACTAGCGGCCTTCAGTGTTCTGAGGCTAAGCACAGGTCCAATGCCAGATTTAAGTTTGCTGATGACCAAAGGTGGTGACTGATCAGCATTTAGGAGGGAGATTGAAAATCTGGCTGAGTGGTGCCACAACAACCTCTTTCTTTCTCACTGTCAGCAAGACCAAGGGGTTAATTATTGACTTCAGCAGGAAGAACCCGGAGACAGACCTCATCGGGAAATCAGAGGTGGGGAGGTCACCACATTTAAATTCTTCAGTGTTATAATTTCAGAGAATCTGTCCTGGGCCCAGCAATTACAAAAAAGAAAGCATGGCAGTGTCTCTACTTTCTTAGAAGTTTGTGAAGATTCGGCATGTCACCTAAAACTTTGACCAATTGCCACAGATGAGCAGTGTAGAGCATATTGACTGGTTGCAATCATGGCTTGGTATGGAAACACCAATGCCCTTGAATGGAAATGCTTACACAATGTAGTGAATGCAGCCCAATCCATCCCAGGTAAAGCCCACCCTGCAATTGAACACATCTACACAGAGGCCTGTCACAGGAAAGCAGCATCTGTCAAGGACCTCCACCATTCAGGACATGCTCTCTTCTCACTGTTACCATCAGGAAGGAGGTAATGGAGCTTCAGGACCCACACTCACCAGGTACAGGAACAGTTATTAACCCCCCAACCATCAGGCTCTTGAACCAGACAGAATAACTTTGCTCAACTTCATTTGCCCCATCACTAAACTATTATCAAAAACTATGGACTCATATTCAGGGACTCTTCATCTCATGTTTTCAACATTTCTTATTTATTATTATTTCTTTTTTTTCTTTTCGTATTTGCACAGTATGATTGTCTGTCCATCCTGCTGGGTGTGATCTTTCATTGGTTCTATCATGTTTCATGTATTTGCTGTGATTACCCACAAGAAAATGAATCTCATGTTGTATATAGTGACATACATGTTCTTGGATAATAATTTTACTTTGAACTTTGAAATACCCCCGCAAAAGATGCTGCAGGCTGAGGACCAGAAAATGAGACCGGTATATATAGGTACTGGATGGCTTGAATGGACAGAGGGGGCTGATGAGCTTCTTTCCATACTATACGGTTCTGAGTAACAAAAGTGAAAACAATTGGACTCATTCAAGAATCTATAACTCAGAACTTATTCTCCAATTCTGAAGGATAAATGGCCTAAAAGGTTAGTTAAATCTCTTTCTCTCTGCTAAACTGCTGTCTGTATACTTTAAACACTTTTGATTTTAATCCATTCAATAGTTTGAAATAAGTATCTTTTTTTGGAATATGATTTCTCTCTTGCTAACTTCACAATATCGGACAGCCAGAATAAATGAATAGTATGGAACAATGCAAACAAAACCAAATTGAAAAGACTCAGAAAGGGATTGCTAATCTAGTTTTCTTTTATTTTGAATACTACATTAAAAATGCTATGTTCATGAGAGGGTTTAATTGCAGCAAACAAAACACATAAGCAAACAGCAAGCATCTCCCTCGCTCAACCAGCTAAAATTGTTTTGACCGGAGATAATCATTAAGCTGTTTCTGATGAACGGTGTTTGATCGGAAACATTAACTCTTGTTTCTTTCCACTGATTTTAATTGCCTCTCTGAGCGTATCCAGCATTTTATATTTTTATTGCTATGGTCTCCACTGCTGACTTGTACTGAATCACAATATGCATTAAGGAACTGGACTGTCATAGGTAAAGAACACCAGCTGAAGTGATAGATAAATCTGTGTTTAGTGATTCAGAATGACATGAATAGTACCATGACATACTTCGTCTCTAAGATTGAATATCCTAGAACCCAGGTTTCCACATTTCAATCACTTAGTATGTTATTTCAGAGCTGCTGCCATCTCTAAGATCTTATGAAAACCACCCAGACTAAAGCCTTTAGAAAGATGATAATACTAATTTACACAAACTACATCTGTTCAAAATAACTAATTCTTCATACAAGTGATGTGCATAGTTACACAAACTCCAAGAGTAAATGCTGCTAGGCTATCTTTAGCCATAATTTGAAGTATCGAGTGAGAGGGACATCATTTCAAGGCAAGAGCCATTTGAAAAGAACAAGTCTTGTCAAGAGTAAGTCACAAATTGAAGCAGCGAAGAAGAGAAAGAGAGTGACCTCATTGTAAGGTGGGAGCTATTTGAAAAGAACAAGTTTCATCAGGAGTGAGTTCCTCTTGAGACAATAAAAGGGGAGGTGAAGGTGGAACCACCATTGTTGGAGTGGACTCATGTTAAGAGTGAGAGGCTTTGGCAAGCTCAAGTGGAGGTGCTAAGTTTGTTACACATAACTTTTTTCTCTTCTTTTTTGTTGTCTATCAGTACATTGCTACTGCACTGAGAATGGGTCCTGAGTTAGTGGTATTTTTTTTTCCCCAGAGAGATGTGGGAACTCTGGAAGATCTCGTCTTCCTGGAAACTATATCTGCACAAAATGCATCAAGCTGTAGCTAAAATAGAGACCCCCAAGCTGCAGGATGCAGGTGTCTGGGTGACTGTCAGGAGAGGGAAAGGGAATATGCAGCCAAAGCTGAATACCTCTCTGGCCTTTCCCCTCAATACAAGTATATCACTTTGGATATTGTTGGAGGGGGAAATGACCTACTGGGGAAATCTGTAGTGACCAGAGCAATGAGTCTGGCTCTTTGGTTCAGAAGGGAAGTTTTAGGGGCGTGGGGGGGAGAGGAGTGCAGGAGTGATAGAGGATACCATAGCTAGAGGAGCAAACCAAAGATTCTGTGGACATGAAAGACACCTGGATGGAATGTTGCCTCTTAAATGCCAGGGTTAGGGATGTCTCAGATCAAGTCCCCAGTGTTTTAAAGGGGGAGGGAGCCGACTAAAGTTAATTGGAAGGGGACTTTAGCAGGGATGACAGCAGAACAGCAATGTCTGGAGTTTCTGGGGGCAATTTGGAAGTCCCAGGATAGATACACCACAAAAATGAAGAAGTATCCTAAAGGGAAAATAAGTAACCTTGGCTGACAAGGGAAGTCAAAGACACCATAAAAACAAAAGAGAGGGCATATAATATAGCAAAAATTAGTAGGAAGTTCAAGGATTGGGAAACATTTTAAAACTAACAGAAGGTAAGTAAAAAAGCCAAAAGGAGAGAAAAGATGAAATGCGAAAGTAAACTGGCTAATGATATAAAAAAAAAGGATACTAAAAGATTTTTCAGATATATAAGGAGTAAAAGCGAGGAGATATTGGATATCTGACTGCGGGAAAATGACGCAGGATAGATAGTAATGGCAGACAAAGTTATGGTGGGTGAACTTATTAAGTATCTCGCATCGGTCTTCATCGTGGAGAACACTGTCAGTAGGAAGGCAGATAAGTCACCTGAACCAGACAGACTACACCCCGGGTTCTCAAAGAGATAGATGAAGAGATTGTGGAGGCATTATTATGATCTTTCAAGAATCTCTAGATTCTGGAATGGTTCTGGAAGAGTGGACAATTGCAAATTATAGGCAAGTTGTTCAGTGGTTGAGAAGATGTCAGAGTCCATTATTAAGGATGACGTTTCAGGGTACATGGAGGCACATGATAAAATATGCCAAAGTCAGCATTTTTTCCTTAAATGGAAATCTTGCCAGACAGATCTGTTGGGATTCTTCGAGGAAATAACAGGCAGGATAGATGAAGGAGAATCAGTGGATATTGTTTACTTGGATTTTCACAAGGCCTTTAACAAGGTGCCACACATATAGCTGCTTAACAGGATAAAAGCCCACAGACAATTGGCTGACTGGCAGGAGGCAGAGTAGGAATAAAGGGCACCTTTTGCAGTTGGCTGCCGGTGACTAGTAGGTTCAGTGTTAGAACCACTTCGTTTCATGGTATCCTGCTCCTATATCTTAGGGACTTCTGGTCTACATTTCAATAATTTGGATGAAAGAATTGATGGCTTTGTGGCCAAGTTTGTGGACGACAGGAACGTAGGTGGAGCGGCAGGTAGCGTTGAAGAAGCCAGAACTCTGCAGAATGACCAAGACAGAATGGGATAACGGGCAAAGAAGTGGCAGATGGAATGTAGTGTAGGGAAGTATATCGTTATGCACTTTGGGAGAAAATATAACTGCATAAACTATTTTCTAAACAGGGAGAAAATTCAATAATCAGAGATGCAGAGGGACTTGAGAGTCCTTGTGCAGGATTCTCTAAAGGTCATCTTGCAGGTTGTGCTGTCGGTAAGGAAGGAAAATAGGCTGGTCCTGGACTTATTTCATAATTTACTGGCATAATTTACATATTACTATTTAACTATTATGGTTCTATTACTATTTATTATTTATGGTGCAACTGTAACGAAAACCAATTTCCCCCGGGATCAATAAAGTATGACTATGACTATAAATGCAATGTTCACGTCATTTCGAAAGGACTAGAATATAACAGCAGGAATGTAATACTGAGGCTTTATCAGGTATTGGTCAGACTGCACTTGGGAGTATTGTGATCAGTTTTGTGCCCCTTATCTATGAAAAGATGTGCTACCATTGGGGAAGTCCAGAGGAGGTTCACATGAATGATTCCAGGAATGAAAGGGTTAGCATATGGCGTAATGACGAGTGTTTGATGGCTTTGGGCCTGTATTCGCTACAGTTTAGAAGAATGAGGAGAGATCTCATTGAAACCTGTCAAATATTGAACAGCTTAAAAAAGAGCAGATGAGGGGTGGGTGCTTCCTGTACTGAGTGATTCTAGGACCTGAGCGCACAGCTTCAGAATAGAGGCACCTCCATTTAAAACAGAGATGAGGAAGAAATGAGAAGGGCTGTGAATTTGTGGAATTCATTGCCATAGATGGCTATGGAGGCCAAGTCACTGAATATACTTAAAGCAGAGGTTGACAGGTTCTTGATTGGTTAGGATGTCAAAGGTTACAAAGAGAAGGATGGTGAATGGGATTGAGAGGAATAATAAATCAGCGATGGAATGGCAGAGCAGACTCGATGGGCCAAATGGCTTAATTCTGCTCCTATGTCTTATGGTCTTATATGACACTGCATCCAAAACAGATTCAGAAGGCACGACTTTGTGGATCTGTCATTCGAGAAGAGACAGGGTTGATGAGACCTCCTATCACTGTAACTTAAAATGAGAAAAGATCTCTTTGAAATGTATATAATTTAACAAAGGATTTGATAATGTCAACAATCTTGACTTGTAGTCACTAACTAGTAGTTTTACACTTTATTCTGCATTGTTACTCTGTACCTTATTCTAACTTAATGCACTGTACAATATTATTAGTATAAACAGTATGGAAGTCAAGCTTTTCAGTGTATCTTGGTACACGTGACAATTGTAAAATACCAAACTGTATTACTATACCAACTTGCTTTTCATTTATGAAAGACTTTTCGCTTCATTAATTGCTACGTTTTCTTTACCTAGTGCACAAATCATCCAATGATTGTATGAAGGTTTGTGAATACTTACAGTCTCCGGATATGGTCCAATGTATCCCTGTCTTTAGACATCATATCTGCTAAAATGTGTTGTATTCCTGTCGCTATTTCTGTCATACTTGAAAGGCCTGGAAATATTCAAGCAAACATTTTAAGCATCCTTTGAGGTTCATTTTCATTCCTTTAATCTTCCTCTTCACCAAATGACACTTGTTCTTCTCGTGCCTTATTTATTTATCATTTATTTATTTTTGCAGGGTTTGTTGTCTTTTGCACACGGTTGGATGGCAAGTTGGTGTGGTCTTTCAGTGATTTTAATATGGTTATACTTTATTTTGGATTGTGCCTGCAAGAACATGAATCTGAGGGAACACCTTCAGTGTTGTATTCTATGTACGTTGATAATCAACTTACTTTGAGCTCAGATAATTATTCAACCAGAGGCATAAACAGTCAACATTGCAGAAGGCTCACCAGCAGTGCCATCTACAGTATAACATACAGCCAATATACACACTCAAAGCTGACTGGAAAGTGGCTAGATTTTATAGGTGATGGAATAGTTTATGCAGGTCAGAGGATAATTATGGGTAGAAGGCAGAAGAACTGATTAAAAGGCATAATAAATCAGCCATGATGGAATGGCAGAGCAGACTCAATGGCAGAATGCCCTCATCGTTATGGCGTTATGATAAATAAAACTTAACTGTTTGAAAAAATAGGAGAGACAAAGGGAAATTATGTTCAACAATTCTACTCAAGTTTTTTGAGGCTATAACACAAGGAGGAATATGGTATATTTTGATTTTCACACCTTTGATATAGTGGTGAAGGGGGTTTAGTGTGCAAACTTCAAGTACTTGGGCTGGCAAGCAGTGACAAGTGGGCTTCTGCAGGAGCCAATGTTGCAGCCCAAATATTCAGAATATACAGTACTATGGAAAAGTCTTAGGCACATATATATATAGCTAGTGTGCCTCAGACTTTTGCACTGTACTGTAGTAATTTTATGTGTTGCCCTGTACAGCTGCCACAAAACAAAAAAACAGATTTCATAACATGGGAGTGATTATTCTGATATAGCTCTCTATTGTGGACTGAGGGTGGGAAGAGGGCAGGGGGAGGGGAACCATGGATGGGAAAAGTGGGGCGGGGGGGTGAAGAGAGGAGGGAGCAGAAGCACCAGAGAGATATTCTGTAATGATCAATAAACCAATTGTTTGGAATCAAATTAACTTGCCTGTTGTCTCAGGGCTGGTGTGCCTGCATCCACGCCACCCCCAGCCCTGACACTCCCCCTCTGCCACCTGCCCCACTCCCTTCCCATGATGCCCCAGTATAACCATTCCCAACATTCTTTGTTCCCGCCAGATTTACAAACTCGCTCTCTACTCCACATTGACAAATACAGTATTCTGCAAAAGGCTTAAGCACTCTAGTAGTTATATATAGGAACCTAAGACTTTTGCACAGGACTGCATGTCAATGATTTGGATGAGGAACTGAACCAATGGCTCTAAGTGTGCCTACTATAGAAAAATGAGTGGAATTGAGTTGTGAGGAGAATGCAGAGTCCATCCTATCTGTTATTTCCTCAAAGAATTCCAACAGATTCGTCAGTAAAGATTTCCCCTTGAGGAAACTATGATTACTTCCTTAATGTTTCATAAATAGATAAAAACTTTTGTCCTTAGTTGTGTGCTAGTCTATCAGCAACACAAATATTCCCCTCGTATTTTCCTATAAAATGTCATATCATACTTAAAACGACCTACTTTTATTCAGTGCATGAACTGGATTTGTTGTCATAGATTGCCCCCTAAAGCACCTCAAGAGCAACTACATATAAAAATTTAATGAATTTAAAATAGACACCAAAATCACTTATCCACAAAATTAAAACCTCAGTTTTGTCAACAGTGGTAACATAAAAACTCAATAAATTAAAGAAAGCAGGGGCACACAGTCTATCAAACATCCTCTTTGATTCATCAAGATCTCAATGGAACAGGTTTTCCCAACCTGGGGTCCACGGACTCCTCGGTTAATGGCAGGAGTCCATGGCATAAAAAAGTTTGGGAACTCCTGTGTCAGAATTATAACACAAACCTGCACTGTACCATAGCCCTTAATTCTCTGAATGCTCAAAAAATTGTGATCTCATTCAATCTGCAGCCTTCAGGTTAGATGTTGCCAAAGAATTATGATCATACACCTAAGAAAAAGTAAATCACCTCATCCTAAAGGTGCAATTACATAAACTGGATGTAACTGAAGACAGAATATGGTATTTCTTAAAACCACTTTTAAAGTTTACTTTTACACTCAGTTTAGTGATTGCATGCATGTATCTAAACCGGGGTCGGCAACCTCTTTGCCTCTGTGGGTTGGATTGCATATGAATGAGCGGGCAGTGGGCTAGATAAATGCCATAAAAAAACTTGAAATATGGGAATTATCCACTTAAATACATCTAGTTATGTTTTGCCTCAAATTAATGAATAACACATGCTAGAAAATCATTTGTGCTTAAGGTTGCCCACCCGTGATCTAAACAGAACTATTCCGAAGTTTCTTTTGATCCATATGCTACTGCAATTTTCAGATACAATCAAAACAAAAAAAAGCTGTAACATAAACTCTGATGTAATATTACCATCTGTGGATGTAATGACAACTGCAATATAATTTGATACAATTAGCTGTGATGAATTAAGTGTGTTTTAACATAGCATAATCATGACATAATTCCAACATCCTTGGCTTTGAAAGTTGTATGTATATAAATAGTTTCCTCGGTGTCCTATCAAGTCCAGAATTTTATCTTTTTAATATAGTTTGATATCTTAGTTTATCATATTTTCATTACTTCCTAATTTGCAATTTTTTGAGAAATTTTCAAATTGGAATAACTACTTTAAGTTTGGTAACAACTGTTTGCTAAATCCCACAGATTGCATACAGATGACATCATTCTGCATCCAAGACAGGAAAGAGAAAGAACATAGAGCCAGCTTAGTCTCTAAGACAGATTTCCTCAAGAATTACAGGTGCTCCCCAGGTTCCAGCAGGGTTCCATTCCTGTGAACTGTTTGTAGCCTGAACAGTTCTCAAGTCAGAAATGCAACTCTGAACTCAGTTCTCAGATGGCAAAAGATGCCTGTAACATCTCTGCAGCTAGTAAATCCATTCCACCAGTCAGCCTAACACTCATTCATGTGAATGGGCTACACACAAGTTGGGCATTCACAAGCTGGACAGGACAGGGAGTAAACAGTATCATCTTTTTGTTGGGAATGGAAATGTAGGACATTTGAAATTACAAAAACAACAACCTATTTAGAATTCCCAACTGATGAGCAATGGGAAACATCTTTAATATTTAATAAAAATGTGGAATAAACAATGTAAAAGGAACTGTACTAGAACTGCACCTTACACTATCTCTCAAATTCCCTGAAATTCTTTCATATATATTTTATCTTGTATGTATTAGTTATGTAGGCAATTTAGCAACCAAAACAAGATTTCAAAAATAACAATTAAGTGAATGAAGCAATTTAGTCCTCAATCATGGGAAGTAGACACTGCTCTTTAAATACTATAATTCTTAAGATTCCAATAATTCTCTTAGGAATTATATTAATCTCATCTAAGAAAAACATGTGGAAGCCAAGTGACAAATTAAGGACAAGCAAAAAGAATTTGTAGGAACTGAATTTTTTTTATTAAAATCAAACTAATAATGCATCAAGGCCTCCCTGCGACAATGTAACAGTCTACCTTGCAGTTAAATCCGAGACTTATACCAGCTGCACAAAAATACACTACATTTAACAGCATAAATCCATTCAGATCTTTTTTTTTTTTGTTTCTTTGTGTTGCATTTCCCATGTGATAATTAACTTTTCTGCACCCATGTTGGAAATTGGCCCTGTAATTTCAGTTTGAAGTACATAAATTACCATGCTCCAATTTTTTCACCTATTCCACACTACCTCTGAAATTTTTTATCTCATCATTAACATGAATAAAAATCAAGGAGTTAAATGATACTTTAAAATACTGCACCTAATCTAATTATCCCATCACTGCATGAAAGGTACATTTTCTTGACATGCTACACTTTGAGGGAAATCATCCAGTATATTAAAATGATTTCATCATATAACAGTATTTACATAGTTAAATACAAATGACTTATCTGCTTCAGTGACAAAAGTAAGAACACTGAAATAAGACTGTTAGACAATTAATTCTGTGACCTTTCACATTTTCTTCTACTGACCCACAAGGAGGATAAAATAAAGTACAATAAAACCTGAATCTGAAGTTGACAACTTACCTTCTACATTCGATTTTATATAATTGTTTAGGTTAAATCTTCCCGGACATTCAATCAATAGATTTGCTGCAGGTTCTAGGCCAAGTTGACGGGCCTTCTGAGCTTTAGTCTTTGTGCTTCCACTTTTATAAGGAGCAAACTGAAAACAGTCAAGGAAATATTTAGACAAAGATAACAGTTTACCAAGTGTGAAAATTATAATAATTTCATTGTACTCCATTTTGCAATATCAAACATAAATAGGGAACTCAATAAAATAGAAATTGCTGGGAATTTTCAAATCAGACAGAATCTAAAAAAAGATTGAACATTTCAGATCGATGAGCCTTCATCAAAACTGTGAAAAGTTTAAAATAAACAAGTTGCCAGAAAAGATGACAGGAGACGGGATGAGGGTTAAGGAGAATAAAGGTATTTCTGTGACAGATGGGAACCAGGAGAAAGTAATTGAAACAAACTGCAGGGGAACTAGAAGAGACTACGTGGTTCCTCTTTCTCCTTTTCACCTTCCTTTACCATCCAGGGACATGAACACTTTCCAGGTGAAACACCAACTTACTTGAATTCCTTTCAGTTTGAAACACTATATTCAGTGCTCCTCCTATGGTCTTCTCTACAATGATGAAATTAAACAAAGACTGGGTGACCACTCTATTAAAGAGCCAGGGTAACCCCAAACTTCCAGTTTCATGTCCACATTAATTTGCTAAATTAGTCCCTCTCTGACTAGTACTTCCTGCACTGAAAAGTACACATATTACTTTTTGGACTAACAATGAGTTCAATGCTATGATCACTACAGCCTTGTATTTCACATTTCCAGGATTCAGCTTCTATTTCTCCCTTTCTCTGATAATTTCAGATTCACTTCTCTACTACTTCAACCTCACTAACTTTATCATTTGCTTAGCTCAATAGTCTTTACCATCCTCTCTCAACAGGTTCCAATGCTACTTTTGATATTCATTCTCTCTACGCTATCACAGACTTTCCCCATGATTCTTTCCACCCTCTCTCTGCAACTTAAAACATGATTCATTTCTACATTTTCCTTGTTCTTGTCTGAAGTTATTTGCCCAAAATGTCAACAACTTCTCTCTCTCTGCTTGGAAGATTGGCTCTTTTTGTGCAAGTCAGATAACTTGACCCGGTTTCCTTTACCGGTGGCAGTAGCGGAGTTTGAAGTGAACCTTAATCAAGTTCAAACAGTAAGTTAATCAGTCCTGACAAATGGTCTCAGCCCAAAACACCAACTGTTTACCCTTTTCCACAGATGCTGCCTGGCCTATTCAGTTCCTCCAGCATTTTGTGTGTGTTTAATTAAACTCAATTAAGTATAATGATCAACTACTTAAAATTAAAATAGTCAAGGAAGTAATGCAAATTATATTGTAATGTAGAAAGCAAGGTACTGGGATAAAATATTACAAAAGTTGCTAATGAGGGACAAGAGAATCAGATTCAATTCCTGGAGAAATTGTCAGGAGCAATAAACGGAATTGATACCAATGATCAATGAAATGAGAATATGCCTTTCAGGCATATCAGACTTCATGGGTTCGGAAACAAAACTCAGTTTCTGTACCAGTGCATATTTATGTTGTTAGAAGTGAGTGTTATGCAACTAATGTTAATCTAAGGCAAGTGTAAAAAAAAAGGCTGATTAAAATAAGTTTTATTCCTGTCATACCCCATAGGACATTCACAATTTTCAATAGAGACAAATTGTGCACCACCATGTCTGCCTGTCTACACTTAGCATTTTTAGATACGGAAGCTGAAGTGGAATGTTTCTCTTTCCTGCATGCTGTCTGACCTGATGAGTGTCACAGCATTTTCTTACTTAATTTCAGATTTCTAGAAACTGAGGTTTTTACTTATTTGTACCAAGCAGGTTCACTGCTGAAGTTATGAAGTGGTTGTAAATATAATTCAAATAGATTTGAATAAAAAGAAAATGTAAAACACAAACAAAATTCAAATAAAATATTACCTACATCTACCTATTACCCAGGGCAACCATTCAAGTGAATAGGATCACCAATCTATCTACCAGCTAGCCAGCGCTGACTTATGGTCCATCTAGTCCCTCTCCCCAGTATGCAAGAAATCAGCTGCTAGACAATGGCAAAACTAGTTCAGACTTGGAGGTCATGCATGCTACCATCTGGCTTGCAAGTCATTGTGGTCTTCCACAGTTGGCCAAGTGTGTATAGAAGTCTGAGATAAGCAGTTACAAACAGCTGACAGGCAGCAATGGCCTACGTTAACTGCCGGTCAGTTTGATTTGAGCTTTGGGCTTTCAGTGGGTGTAACTAATGTAGCGAAAACCCAGTGAACGATCTTCATATGCATGACTTTCCTTCATTTTCCAAGGCCCAATTTTACAGTGACGGTAATCTGCAACATGGATTATCTACCTGGATTTTTATTTGTTGTTACATTTACAAAGCTCATAAGAAAATACTTCATATTTTACACACTATAAGTATGACATTTGCTCACATCATAAGCAAATAAATTATATTCCCATTACTTCTTTTTACTTCCTTCAAGATCATTAAATTAATTTGTTTTCAAATGTGAAATTAAAAAAGGAATTTTTCTACTAACCACATGTTCGATTTCTTCAACTGTCCTGCAGTTCAACAATGTCGTTTTTATGGAAGGTGTAAGTTTATCTTGTTTTGCTATTTTCTGTATAGCTGAGTGAGCTTTCTTAATGACAAGCCTAAAGGAAGCAAAATAAAGACCAATATGAAATGAGGTTTGCAATAATTTATAGTAAGTGTGGTCTAATTAATTTCCTCCTAACAAGTGACATCAAGCAAACATACTTTGCCCGTGGAGTACGTGAGAATTGTCATGAATGTGAAAACTCTTAAACGTTGAAGAATTTCAATCTGCATTGGCAAAAGACCAATGTGGTAAAACAAAAAATAATACTCTCCCTATCTAACAACTACTGAAGAAGATTATTAAAATACCACGAAGTGCTTAGTTATTATAATGTAGTCTGCATAGAAAGTCACTTGCGCCAATCTGAGAGTCGGTAAACAGAAAGGATATAGCTTCCTTAGCAAAGCAGTCATTAACTTAAGGCACAGATGAACTGCACAAGGATGAGGTGGCCTGAGAAAAAAATTGGATCCAAAGTGATGGCTTTGTACAACTTACCACCTGAACAAGTAGGGAAGGCAGAACTTATAATACAAGGTATACACTGAAGATGGATCCAAGCCTCGGCTGAAACAGTATTGTTCCTCGTTTGTTCACTTTAACAGAAAAATGTAACCTAATATATAGAAACATAGAAAACTTACAGCACAATACAGACCCTTCAGCCAACAAAGCTGCGCTAAACATGTGCTTACCTTAGAAATTACCTAGGGTTACTGATAGCCCTCTATTTTTCGAAGCTGCATGTACCTATCCAGGAGTCTCTTTAAAGACCCTATCATATCTGCCTCCACCACCATCGCCAGCAGCCCATTCCACGCACTCTGCATAAAAAACTTATCCCTGACATCTCCTCTGTACCTACTTCCAAGCACCTTAAAACTGTGCCTTCTCGTGCTAGCCATTTCGGCCCTGGGAAAAAGCCTCTAACTATCCACACTATCAAAGCTTCTTATCATTTTGTCCACCTCTATCAGGTCACCTCTCATCCTCCATCACTCCAAGGAGAAAAGACAGAGTTCACTCAACTTGTTCTCATAAGGCATGCTCCCCAATACAGGCAACATCCTTGTAAATCTCTTCTGCACCCTTTCTATGGTTTCCACATCCTTCTTGTAGTGAGGCAACCAGAACTGAGCACAGTACTCCAACTGGGGTCTGAACAGGGTCTTATATATTTGCAACATTACCTCTCGGCTCTTAAACTCAATCCCACAATTGATGAAGGTCAATGCACTGTATGCCTTCTTAACCACAGAGTCAACCTGTGCAGCAGCTTTGAGTGTCCTATGGACTCAGACCCCAAGATCCCTCTGATCCTCCACACTGCCAAGAGTCTTACCATTAATACTATATTCTGCCATCATATTTGACTTAACAAAATGAACCACCTCACACTTATCTGGGTTGAACACCATCTGCCACTTCTCAGCCCAGTTTTGCGTCCTATCAGTGTCCCGCTGTAACCTCTGACAGCCCTCCACACTATCCACAACATCCCCAACCATTGTGTCATCAGCAAATTTACTAACCCAGGTATATGTTTTCTATCTGGAAGCTCTTTAATAATAATCTGTGATAATAAATAATATCTCTATAGATTTTAAGGGCAGTATGATAGAGTAGCAGCTGGCTTAAAGCTATTACAAAACTAGCGACCAGGGTTCAATTCTGCCGTTGTGTGTAAGGAGTTTGTACATTTTAAGGAGTTTGTACATTTCTCCCCATGATCGTGTGAGTTTCCTCTGGGTGCTCTGGTTTCCTGCCACATTTGAGAGATGTACAGATAGATAGGTTAATTGGTCACATGGGTAGTTGGGTGGCGTAGGCTTGGAAGGCAAGGGCCTGTTACCATTCTGGATCTCTAGATAAAATAAGAAACTTCCCATAGATAGAAAACAAGACTTATAAAATTTTACAGAAAATAACATAATTTTTTTTTGTAGTACTCACGTCAGTTCTTCAAATGTTTGTTGAACTTCTCGTAGAGTATCAGCATCCATGTTATTGGTAAGTTCCTTTCGATAACGAGCAATAAATGGAATGGTGTTTTCTTCTTTGAAGAGTTGAATGAGGTTTGCACAAGCCCAAGCCTCTGTATTGGTCCGTTCAGACAGAACCTAAAAACACAGTATGTTACGGTACAGTCCAATATGTTATCACAGTAAATTTTTCATGCAAATGCTCGTGGGAGGTCAGAGAAGTTCCCAGTAAATAAAAAGGACAAGATGACTGCCAGTGGTTAACTAACTGGACGAGAAACCTAGTGAATGGTTTAAGTCCAAGAGACCTCATCACAGAGCTGAACTGCAGAAGCAAGCTGGGACTCACTGTTTTAGATTATCAAAATAAGAGGCCCAGATAAAACTGAAGTCGAAGCACATAAAGAAAACACTATATTGGCTGTGGTCATTAATCTCAGAATGATAAATAGCTGTGGTTGTTGCAGACCAATGACCTCAGTCCCAGGACATCACTGCAGGACTTTCTAAGGGCAGTGCCCTTGGGCCAACCATTGTCAGCTGCTTCAAAAAACACCTTCCTTCCTTCAGGTCAGATGTGGGAATGTTCACTGATGATTGCTAAGTGTTCAGCTCTATTTGCAACACCTCAGCAAATGAAGCAGCCCATACCTGTATGCAGTAAGACCCAGACAAGATTTCGGTACAAACTAATAAGTGGCAAAAAGCATTCATGCCACAGAAGTGTCCGGCAATAACCATCTCCAACAAGGGAGATTGTAATAACTGACCCTTGATGTTTAATGGTCATACCTTCACCAAGTCTCCATAATCACCATTGGCCAAATACTGGACCAAAGAAATAAACAGCACAGATATAAAAGTGATTGGAGTCTGTGAGTCACCATGTGGCAAGTGACCGACACTCAGTGACCACTTCATGAAGTACCTCCTGTACGTAATAAAGTGGCCACTGAGTGTATTTCGTGGTCTTCTGCTGCTGTAGCCTAACTGCTTCAAGGTTTGACGTGTTCTGCATTCAGAGATGTTCCTCTGCGCACCACTGTTGTAAAACATGGTTATTGGAGTTTCTGCAACCTTCCTGTCAGCTCGAACCAGTCTGACCATTCTCCTCTAACCTGTTATTATCAAGGCATTTTCTCCAACAGAAGTGTTGCTTACTGGATGCTTTTCACACCATTTTCTGTCGGTTCTGGAGACTGTAATGCGTGAAAATACCAAGAGATCATAAGATTCTGAGATACCCAAACAACCCTATCTGGCACCAACAATCATTCCACAGTCAAAGTCACTTAGATCACATTTCTTCCCTATTCAGATGTTTGGTCTGAACAACCAACTGAACCTCTTGACCGTGTCTGCATGGTTTTATGTATTGAGTTGTTGCCACATGATTGGCTAATTAGATATTTACATTATTGAGCAGGTGTACTAGTGTAACTAATAAAGTGGTCACTGAGTGTGCATCCAAAATGCTCCAAGACCTTTTCATCATATACAAAACACAAATCATTTACTTGGGTGAATGGCACTTGATAAGCATCCTAACAACCACTTCCTCCACTACCATTGTAGTGTGGCTTCAGTGTGAATTAATACAGAAAGCAAAGCAGTGACTCCAAAACCAAGACGGACAAGTCGCAACATTGTCTACTGGCTCCTCTCGAAGCCGCACACCATCAAGACTTGGAAGCATATTGTTTGTTCTCTGTTGTTGCTGGGTCTAAATCACAGCAATTCCTGCCCACCACCATGGTGGAAGCACTTTCACTGTGGTGATTCAAGAGGCCATTCACCAACACCTTGAAAGGAACAGCTGCAGATAGGCAATAAATGCTGGTTATGTCCAGATCCAGAAAATGAACAAAAAAAGATGTTATTGCAACTTAAAAATACTTAACAAAAATTTTACCACCTTTATTGCCAATCTCCACTTTTCTTCCAGCATCTACAGAATCAAATGATTCTGAATATATCACTGAAATATTCAGTGGATAACCCGACCAGACGTTATCGATTTTGTAACAATGAATATCATGACTTCTATGCTGAGCCTTTATAAGGCACCGGTCAGGCTGCACTTGCCAGAGTATTATCAACAGTTTTGGGCCCCATGTTTCAGAAAGGATGTGTTGTCATAGGAGAGAGTCCAGAGGAGGTTCACGAAAATGATTCTGGGAATGAAAGGGTCAACATATAAGGAGCATTTGGCAGATTTGGGCTTGTACTCACTGGAATTTAGAAGAATGCAGGGGGATCTTAATGAAACCTACCAAATGTTGAAAGCACTAGATATGCTGGATGTGGAGAGGATGTTTCCTACGGTGAGGGTACCCAGAACCAGAGGGCACAGTTTCAAAATTGAGGAGCGATCTTTTAGAACAGAGGTAAGGCGGAATTTTTTTTTAGACAGGGAGCAGTGAATCTGTGGAATTCTCTGCCACAGACTGCAGTAAAGGCCAAGTCCATGGGCATATTTCAGGCAGAAGCTGATAGTTGCTTGATTGGTCAGGGCATCAAAGGATATAACGAGAAGGCAGGTGTATGGGATTGAGTGGGATCCAGGATCAGCCATGATGGAATGGCAGAGCAGACTCGAAGGGTTGAATGGCCTAATTCTGCTCCTATGTCTTATGGTCTTATCGACAGACCACAGTCAGTACAGATCAGTAATAACACCTCCTCCAACAGGCGCACCTAAAGGACGCATGCTTAGCCCACTGCCCAACTCTCTCTATACTCATGACTTTGTGGCTAGGCACAACTCAATCACTGTCTGTACATTTGCCAATGACACTGCTAGCAGAATCTCAGATGGCAATGAAGATGCATATAGTTGTAAGATGGATTGGCTGGTTAAGTGGTGTCACAACAACAACCATGCATTCAATGACAGGAATCGATTATGGCCTTCAGGAAGAGCAATTAGGAGAATACACACCAAATCCTCATTGAGGGATCAACAGTAGTAAAGTTTCAAGCTTCAAGTTACTGAACATCAGCATGTCAGGGGATCCATCCCCGACCCAGCAGATTGATGCAATCATGAAGGTATGGAACTGGCTCTGCTTCATTCGGAGTTCATGGATATTTGGCCTGCCACCAAAGACTCGAGCAATTTCTTACAGATGTACAAGGGAGAGCATCCTGACTAGTTGGATCACACCTGGCTCTGATGCACAGGATCAAAAAAGGCTGCAAAGGGTTGTAGACTCAGCCAGCTCCATCATAGACAGAATCTTTGAGACATCTTCAAAAGGCAGTGCTCCAGGAAGGCAACATTCATTATTGGGGATGCTCACCATCCAGGACATGCCTTCTTCTTGTTCTACCATCAGGAAAAATATACAATCCTCTGAAGACTCACACTCAATGATTCAGAAACAGCAGCTTCTGGTAACAACATGTGTCAGTAACAATAAACGACACCACAGTGGTTGGCCTGATCAGAGGGGATGAGGAGATGACCTACAGGGACGAGGTCCAGCACCTGGCTGCGTGGTGTGCCAACAACAACCTGGCCCTTAACTCCTAGAAGACCAAGGCGATCATTGTGGACTTCAGGCATGCTAGGAGCCACACTCACGTCTCCATCTACATCAACGGAGCTGTAGTGGAGCGTGTATCAAGCTTCAAATTTCTTGGTGTCCACATTTCCGATGATCTCACCTGGTCCCTGAGCTCCTCCATCCTGATCAAAAAGGCGCAACAGTGCCTTTAATTCCTGCGGAGCATGAAGAAAACTCACCTCTGTCCCAGGATACTGAAGGGCTTTTACCGCTGTACCATTGAGAGCATACTCACCAACTGCATCTCAGTGCGGTATGGCAATTGTCCCGTATCGGACCACAAAGCACTCCAGCATTGGTGAAAACTGCCCAGCGTTTTATCGGCACCCAATTGCCCACCATTGAGAACATCTACCATAAGCGCTGCCTGGGCAGGGCAAAAAGCATTATAAGGGATGCATCTCACCCTAACCATGGACTATTTACTCTCCTCCCTTCCGGTAGGTGCTACAGGAGCCTCCGCTCCCACACCAGCAGGCACGGGAAGAGCTTCTTCCCTGAGGCTGTGACGCTGCTGAACCTCACATCACAGCGCTAAGCAGCATTGCACCCATATTGTATTGTATCAGTACTTTTATATTTGTGTGCTGTAGCACTTACTTTTTATTCACAGTTATTTTGTAAATAACACTATTCTTTGCATTTCTGGTTAGATGCTAACTGCATTTCATTGGCTTTGTATCTGTACTCAGCACAATGACAATAAAGTTGAATCTAATCTAATCTAATCTAAAACCAGAGTCTGATTAGAGATAAAATGGGTAGTCACTACTATTGCAAAGTAAATATATTCAAATTTACAACAAAAAGTCCCTTGCCAAAACAGCAATCGTGTATAATATAACTAAGCAGTGAAGTGTACATACCTGGATTATATTCCAGTTCATTTGCAGCTCCCCAATCTCTACACTTCCTCGTTGGAATTTTACGGGTTTCCCTTCAGGGTTCTTCTCAGTCTTCTGCTTCTTTAAAACAGGCTCATCCCATGTAAAACTTATATCTTCTTCCTTGATTTCATTCAAATGCGTGCTAGTAGACGGCTGTTCAACTTTAACATGGCAGTGTTCAATTTCTTTCTTTACTTGTATTGGAATTTGTTGAGCATCTCCCTTTTGTTTTAGGTTTCCTAAATCCTGTTTACTTTGTGAAGGCAATACATCTTCATTACTGTTCACAATTGGAAATTTTTCCTGTCAGATAAATAACATTTCATGAGTCATACACAAAAGAAGATCATGTTTTTTTTTATTCAATCTAGTCTATTACCAATACTTTGAGCTCAAATTGAATAAAATTACAATTCACTTTCATCATGCGTTTGGTTGAACATGAAAGGAGCAGATGACTTTGTACTACTTTATTTAACCCATTGCAAGCTCTGTCTTTTGAGTGTACCAAAGACTTACCTGATCAAAGAGTTCCAATCACCATTTCATTTTTTACCCTTGTACCCACCATTCACTTGTAATCACATTCAACTATGGTGGAAAGAGAGATTACCAACACCATCTCCAAATATTCCCACTCAGTTTCTGTACAAACCTTTTGAACAGTGATTGTTAGGTAAACTAGATGAGGGAATCAGATAATTTTCTTTTCTTAAACTAGGGTACCATCTGTAACCAGCAAAACTCTGGACTAACTAGAAATTAAATCAGCATTTCTTTATGTCATAACTGTGTTACAGCAAGCATTAGGAATGTTATCACAACTACTACTAAGACATCCATCAAACCTGCACGATGTGACAATTTGACAGATGTACAAAAATGTAAAGTCAACACTCCCATTTGTTTTCATCAATGACTCAGGCTAACAACAATAAAGATTTAGAAAGTTTATTATTAACTTTTCTGTGATAATGATTTGTGGCAGGTATGCCAGCAATTTTTATGCATGAACAAATTAACAAATTAGTTAGCTGACTGGTGTAACATGCCTTGTGTGTACATACAGGTTCTTAAGAACATTACTTCTTAAAAAGTAGTCAACTAAATGCTCATCTTTTCTAGTTTTCTTCATCAAATCTTCAATTTATAGGACTGGACGATATAAACTCGAGGATCAATGAAATGTGTGTGCCATATTAAAAGAAGGTAAATCAGATCCCAAGTTTGTAAAGTAGACTCCCAATTTCAATAAAAATGACGATGTTTTACATCGTAGCAGATGCTAAAACCTTAAAAGAAATAAACAACAAACATAGTAAGAATATAGATAATTTCAGTAAATATTTATTGAGTCTAGGCATTCTTACGCACCAAATCCTCAGTACCTACTGATTTATTAAATGCTAATAACTTTTGCGGTCAGTATTAGGATCAGGATCACCAAGAGTGAATAAGGGTCAGGTGTGTAGTGACAGCAGGATTCTAAGCGTGAGGCACATGTGAGAGTGGTGCCATGAACCAGACCGGGGCCTGGGTGTGGATCCAGAGCCACGAGCTAGAGTGTGTAGGGACGACCTACCAGGGACAAGTTGCAGTGGTTGCGTCTCTGGTACCGAGACTGGACCCTCAACTCAGAAGGGAAGGAGGGAAAAGAGGAGAGCGGTAATGATAGGGGATTCGATAGTTAGGGGGCAGATAAGAGGTTCTGTGGAAGAGATCGAGAATCTCGGATGGTCTGTTGCCTCCCTGGTGCCAGGGTCCGCGATATCTTGGATCAAGTTCTCAGTATTCTCAAGAGGGAGGGTGAACAGCCAGATGTCGTGAACCATGTCGGGACCAATGACGTGGATAGGAAGGAGGAGGAGGTCCTGCAAAGAGAATTTAGGGAGTTAGGTGCAAAGTTGAAGGACAGGACCTCCAGGGTTGCAATCTCAGGATTGCTACCCGTGCCACGTGCTAGTGAGGCAAGATAATGTGTGCACACATTATAGGAAGATAATGCAGCTAAATACATGGCTAAGGAGTTGGTGCAGGAGGGAGGGCTTCATGTTTCTGGACAATTGGACCTTGTTCCAGGGAAGCTGGGACCTGTTCCGATGGGATGGGTTGCACCTGAACTGGAAGGGGACTAACATCCTTGCAAGAAGGTTTGCTCGTGCTGCTCTGGGGGTGGGGGGAGGGGTTAAACTGGATTTGCAGGGGGAGGGGAACCAGAGTGTAGAGCAAAGTGAGGTGGAGGAGGATAAAGGTCATCCAAGAACTGCAAGTATAGTGCATGGAGTAAAGCCAGATCTAACATATAAAGAGGTTTTGAGGAAAGAGAAGCAGAATAAAGGGTGTAAAGGTAGTAAGGCAAAAGGGCTAAAATACGTGTACTTCAACGCAAGAAGCATCAGGAACAAAAGTGATGAACTGAGAGCTAGTGTAGTGGCCATTACGGAGACTTGGCTGGCACCAGGGCAGCAATGGATTCTCAACATTCCTGGATTTCAGTGCTTTAAAAGGGATAGAGAGGGGACAAAAGGGGAGGAGGGGTGGCATTACCGGTCAGGGATACTATTACAGCTACAGAAAGGGTGGGTAATATAGCAGGATCCTCTTTTGAGTCAGTATGGGTAGAAGTCAGGAACAGGAAGGGAGCAGTTACTCTATTGGGGGTATTCTATAGGCCCCCTGGTAGCAGCAGAGATACCGAGGAGCAGATTGGGAGGCAGATTTTGGAAAGATGCAAAAATAACAGGGTTGTTATCATGGGTGACTTTAACTTCCCTAATATTGATTGGCACCTGATTAGTTCCAATGGTTTGGACAGGGCAGAGTTTGTTAAGTGTGTCCAGGACAGATTCCTGTCACAGTATGTTGACAGGCTGACTAGGGGGAATGCCATACTAGATCCAGTATTGGATAACAAACCGGGTCAGGTCACAGATCTCTCCGTGGGTGAGCATCTGGGGGACAGTGACCACCGCTCCCTGGCCTTTAACATTATCATGGAAAAGGATAGAATCAGAGAGGACAGGAAAATTTTTATTTGGGGAAGGGCAAATTATGAGGCTATAAGGCTAGAACTTGCGGGTGTGAATTGGGATGATGTTTTTGCAGGGAAATGTACTATGGACATGTGGTCGATGTTTAGGGATCTCTTGCAGGATGTTAGGGATAAATTTGTCCAGGTGAGGAAGATAAAGAATGGCAGAGTGAAGGAACCATGGGTGACAAGTGAGGTGGAAAATCTAGTCAGGAGGAAGAAGGCAGCATACATGAGGTTTAGGAAGCAGGGATCAGATGGGTCTATTGAGGAATATAGGGAAGTAAGAAAGGAGCTTAAGAAGGGGCTGAGAAGAGCAAGAAGGGGCATGAGAAGGCCTTGGCGAGTAGGGTAAAGGAAAACCACAAGGCATTCTTCAATTATGTGAAGAACAAAAGGATGACAGGAGTGAGGACAGGACCAATTAGAGATAAGGATGGGAAGATGTGCCTGGAGGCTGTGGAAGTGAGCGAGGTCCTCTTCGGTATTCACCAATGAGAGGGAACTTGATGACGGTGAGGACAATATGAGTAAGGTTGATGTTCTGGAGCATGTTGATATTAAGGGAGAGAAGGTGTTGGAGTTGTTAAAATACATTCGGACGGATAAGTCCCCGGGGCCTGACGGAATATTCCCCAGGCTGCTCCATGAGGCGAGAGAAGAGATTGCTGAGCCTCTGGCTAGGATCTTTATGTCCTCGTTGTCTACGGGGATGGTACCGGAGGATTGGAGGGAGGCGAATGTTGTCCCCTTGTTCAAAAAAGGTAGTAGGGATAGTCCGGGTAATTATAGACCAGTGAGCCTTACGTCTGTGGTGGGAAAGCTGTTGGAAAAGATTCTTAAGAGATAGGATCTATGAGCATTTAGACAATCGTGGTCTGATCAGGGACAGTCAGCATGGCTTTGTGAAGGGCAGATCGTGTCTAACAAGCCTGACAGAGTTCTTTGAGGAGGTGACCAGGCATATAGAGGAGGGTAGTGCAGTGAATGTGATCTACATGGATCTTAGTAAGGCACTTGACAAGGTTCCACACGGTAGGCTTATTCAGAAAGTCATAAGGCATGGGATCCAGGGGAGTTTGGCCAGGTGGATTCAGATTTGGCTTGCCTGCAGAAAGCAGAGGGTCATGGTGGAGGGAGTACATTCGGATTGGAGGGTTGTGACTAGTGGTGTCCTACAACGATCGATTCTGGTACCTCTGCTTTTCGTGATTTTTATTAACGACCTGGATGTGCGGGTAGAAGGGTGGGTTGGCAAGTTTGCAGACGACACAAAGGTTGGTGGTGTTGTGGACAGTGTAAAGGATTGTCGAAGATTGCAGAGAGACATTGATAAGATGCAGAAGTGGTCTGAGAAGTGGCAGATGGAGTTCAACCCAGAGAAGTGTGAAGTGGTACACTTTGGAAGGACAAACTCCAAGACAGAGTACAAAGTAAGTGGCAGGATACTTGGAAGTGTGGACGAGCAGAGGGATCTGGGAGAACACGTCCACAGATCCCTGAAAATTGCCTCACAGGTAGATAGGGCAGTTAAGAAAGCTTATGGAGTGTTGGCTTTCATAAGTCGAGGGATAGAGTTTAAGAGTCTCGGGGTAATGATGTAGCTCTATAAAACTCTGGTTAGGCCACACCTGGAGTACTGTGTCCAGTCACAGCACGCTGGAGGAACTCAGCAGGTCGGGCAGCATCAGTGAAAACGATGAGTCGATGTTTCGGGCCGGAACCCTTCGTCAGGACTGAAGAAAGGAGGAGGGGGAAGGATTTGAAGGATGTTTGTAGGTTCAGTTGAAAAATCAGTAATTTGAAAGACAAAGAGTTGGGGGAGAGGAAGTAGGGACGTCATAGGCAGAAAAACAATGGGCAGTAGAAGGAGGAGGAGGAACCATGAGGGAGGTGATAGGCAGCTGGGGGAGGGGGCAGAGTGAAATAGGGATAGAGGAAGGGAGGGGGAGGGAATTACCAGAAGTTGGAAAATTCTATATTCATACCAAGGGGCTGGAGACCACCTAGATGGTATATGAGGTGTTGCTCCTCCAACCTGAGTTTAGCCTCATCACAGCAGTAGAGAAGATGTCCACTGACATGTTCTACAAGCCCACTGACTCTCATAACTACCTCAACTATACCTCTTCCCACCCCACCACATGCAAAAATGCCATTCCCTATTCCCAGTTCGTCCGTCTCCGCCGCATCTGCTCCCAGGATGAGGCTTTCCATTCCAGGACATCTCAAATGTCCTCTTTCTTTAAGGATCGTGGTTTCCCTTCTACTGTCATCAATGACGCCCTCAACTGCATCTCCTCCATTTCCCGCACTTCGGCCCTCACCCCATCCTCCCGCAACCACAACAGGGACAGAGTTCCCCTTGTCCTCACCTGCCACCCCACCAGCCTCCAGATCCAGCACATTATCCTCCGCAACTTCCACCACCTTCAACAGGACCCGACCACTAAGCACATCTTTCCCTCTCCACTCCTCTCCGCTTTCCGCAGGGATTGGTCTCTCTGCGACTCCTTTATCCGCACGTCCATCCCCACGGATCTCCCACATGGCAATAATCCCTGTAAGCGTAAGTGCTACACCTGTCCCTACACCTCCTCTCTTGCCACCATTCAGGGCCCCAAACAGTCCTTCCAGGTGAGACAACACTTCACTTGTGAGTCTGTTGGGGTCATCTATTGCACCGGTGCGGCCTCCTCTACATCAGTGAAACCCGGCGCAGATTGGGGGACCGCTTCGTCCGCCACAACAGACAGGATCCTCAAGTCTGCTTCCCCTTCCCATTCAGATATGTCCATACATGGCCTCCTCTATTGCTATGATGAGGCTAAACTCAGGTTGGAGGAACAACACCTCATATACCGTCTAGGTAGTCTCCAGTCCCTTGGTATGAACATAGAATTCTCCAACTTCTGGTAATTCCCTCCCCCTCCCTTCCTCTATCCCTATTTCACTCTGCCCCCTCTCCCAGCTGCCTATCACCTCCCTCATGGTTCCGCCTCCTTCTACTACCCATTGTTTTCCTGCCTATGACGTCCCTACTTCCCCCCCCCCCCACCCCTTTGTCTTTCAAATTACTGGTTTTTCAACTGAACCTACAAGCATTCTTCAAATCCTTCCCCCTCCTTCTTTCTTCAGTCCTGACGAAGGGTTCCGGCCTGAAACGTCGACTCATCGTTTTCACTGATGCTGCCCAACCTGCCGAGTTCCTCTAGCGTGCTGTGAGTGTTGCTTTGATCCCAGCATCTGCAAATTATTTTGTGTGTACTGGGTCCAGTTCTGGTCACCTCACTATAGGAAGGATGTGGAACCATTGGAAAGGGTACAGAGAAGATTTACCAGGATGCTGCCTGGTTTAGAGAGTATGCATTATGATTAGAGATTAAGGGAGCTAGGGCTTTACTCTTTGGAGAGAAGGAGGATGAGAGGAGACATGATAGAGGTGTATAAGATAATAAGAGGAATAGATAGAGTGGATAGCCAGCGCCTCTTCCCCAGGGCACTACTGCTCAATACAAGGGGACATGGCTTTAAGGTAGGGGTGGGAAGTTCAAGGGGGATATTAGAGGAAGGTTTTTTACTCAGAGAGTGGTTGGTGCGTGGAATACACTGCCTGAGTCAGTGGTGGAGGCAGATATACCAGTGAAATTTAAGAGACTACTAGACAGGTATATGGAGTAATTTAAGGTAGGCGGGGTTATATGAGAGGCAGGATTTAAGAGTCAGCACAACATTGTGGGCCGAAGGGCCTGTACTGTGCCGTACTGTTCTATTTTCTATGTTCTTACCATCCCATTGACAATGTATTAGTGTACCACAATTACGTCTAATGATTAGCCTGTTTCTTTTGTCAACCTTGACAGAAAATAACTTTCGCACCATAATATTCTGGTCCACATGAGGTTTCTCTCTTGTTTTTTTTCTGGTCGTTTTAACGGCTGTTTTGCTGGTAGATTTTTTCACTGTTGCCTTTTTGGTTGCAGTACTTTCTTGTTCGGACTTTATTTTCTTTCTTGCAGTCACTGTTTTCCCTGCAATACCTTTTTTGGACTTTTTTGCTACTGTAGTTTTTGGCACCCATTCTTCCTCAGAATCAGGATCAGAAGCTCTATATGATAAAAACATACGTGATTAAAGGAATTAGATTCAAGTAGAAGAATATTTTCCATTTGACACAATAATCGGGGGAAAAAATTGGAAATGCTCTGCAAGTTAAGACAATGAACCAGTGCAAAAGAAACTCCTCTAATACATAAAGTTCTCATGGGGCAAAGAGAAGCAAAAGGCTCTCCATGCTCCCATAATCAGACACTCTTTTAGTAGTTGGAATGAAGAAATGTGGCTTGCACAGTTTAATACAAACAATGCAATCAACCGCAGGGTCTTCCAGCCTGGGATCCAAGGACTCCCCGGTTAACGGTAGATGTCCAGGTCATAAAAAAGGTTGGGAAACCCTGCACTATAGTGTTTCTTTTCTAAAGAAAAGTAAATTAAGTCTATTAAAAAAAAAAACTAAATACTTCAGTATTGCAACAAAGATAGTAAAAATAAGTTCCTCATCTCACTCCACTGATTGCGCAGCACAGGTAAACGGTACAGTCAACAGCTCACTGTCCTAGTGACAAAACCTCAGTGATGGCAGGTAGTCATTAGTCTCAGAATAAGCTGTTACCCGGCCTGGCAGTCCTAGTCCTGATGCTCCTGTACCTCCTTCCTAATGGTAATGGGTCAAAGAGATTGTGGGATGGGTGGTAGGGATCCACAACAAATATCACCAATAGGGCAAGGAGGAAGACCGCCGTGATCCTCTCATCGGTTTTAATATCCTTTGTAGGGTTTTGCAGTCCAATGTCTTGCAGCTTACGTACCACACAATGGTACAGCCAGACAATTACTCTCAATAGTGCTCTTGTAGTCATAGTCATACTTTATTGATCCCGAGGGAAATTGGTTTTTGTTACAGTTGCACCATAAATAATTAAATAGTAATAAAACCATAAATAATTAAATAGCAATATGTAAATTATGCCAGGAAATAAGTCCAGGACCAGCCTGTTGGCTCAGGGTGTCTGACCCTCCAAGGGAGGAGTTGTAAAGTTTGATGGCCACAGTCAGGAATGACTTCCTATGACGCTCAGTGTTGCATCTCGGTGGAATGAGTCTCTGGCTGAATGTACTCCTGTGCCCACTCAGTACATTATGTAGTGGATGGGAGACATTGACCAAGATGGCATGCAACTTGGACAGCATCCTCTTTTCAGACACCACCGTCAGAGAGTCTAGTTCCATCCCCACAACATCACTGGCCTTACGAATGAGTTTGTTGATTCTGTTGGTGTCTGCTACCCTCAGCCTGCTGCCCCAGCACACAACAACAAACCTCAGTCTCCTCAGGAAATAGAGACGGCTCTGACCCTTCTTGTAGACAGCCTCAGTGTTCTTTGACCAGTCCAGTTTATTGTCAATTGTTAGAGTGCAGGCAGGGAGCCTTGCACCCCCCACTCTCCTCAGAAACTGTATATGCTGCAGTGCCTTCTTGACTAGTGCGAAGGTGTTGTGGGTCCAGGTGAGATAGTCCGTTATGTGCACACCAAGGGACTTCATGCTCTTTACTCCTTCCATGGCCGAGCCATTGATGTGTAATGAACAGTGGTCAACCTGTGCCTTCCTGAAGTCCACAATCACCTCTCTTGTCTTGACCACGTTGAGACTCAGGATGTTGTTCTTTGACAAGCCTCTCTATCTCCATCCTGTCTGCTGACACACAACTGTTGTGTCATCAACAAACTTGATGCAGTTTGAGCTGGATCTGGTAGTGCAATCATGACTCAGCAGCAAACTTGTAAATAAGTGTAATCTACTTAGTAAATAAAACAAAATAAGCCAATATATTTGAAGGTACCCAGTATTTCAAATGCATCAGAAGGAAAGGAGAATAATATTCACTACAACTTAAAATATCAAACACGTTGAAGAAATGAACTTACAAATCCAGAAATGAGTCTTCTTTTTCTTCTTCTTCTTCTTCTTCAGAAAATGGTCTTTTTTGACTGGTTGTTGACATCTGTAAATTAATTTGAATCAGTGTAATTTATCAAAAAAAATAAGTTTACAATAATCAAACGAGACTGCTATCTAACCAACCAGCACCAAGGATATTCTTGTCAATTGTCTGATATGAATTTAACCATGAAACTTCCATATTAAAGTTACACAGGCAGAGCAGGAAACTGCCTGACAATAATATAAGCAATAGCATTGTCATTCTAATCATTGTTCAGACTTTCAGCAAATCATTTTAATGTGCACAAACTATTTTCTAATTTTAACAGACTGACAATTACTAGCATTATTTGTAGTTCTTTCATCTTTTATTAGTGTGCCTGATGTGAGAGGCAGTGATGTAAATATTCTACATTCTCATGAATTCTATTGTCTTTCTTTGATGTGGCTGCTTGTAAGAAAATGAACCTCAAGATTGAATATGGTATACTTACTTGGATAATAAACAAATTTTGAACTTTTGAACATTACTCTCAGTGCCAAAAAAATATGACGTATCAGACTTGCAAATTTATCATACCTGTAGATAAAGCAATTATGCTACTCATTATTACGTTGTTTCTCATATTCACCTTCTGCTTAGAACATTTTAATAGAATATTAAATTTTTACCATTTTTATTACTTAAAAATTATAATGCCAAAAATGTTACGTACCATGCATTACTGTTGAAGTCAACGTCTTCTGCAAAGAAAAATATTAAACATACATGTAAATAACTCGTGAATTTTTATTCTGAACATTCAATACAAGAAAAAACAAATCAAAATTCCATTCCAATAGTGTGCCATTTCATGCCTTTTCTTGTGTTTAATGAATGGCTTAATATGTTGTTTCCGAACTTGCTGTTCATACAAACAATCTAGCAGTCATACAAAGTAAGCATAGAATAGACTGTATAATAGCATTTCTGATTATTATTACAAGACATATTTAGCATTACATAAACACGAGGAAATCTGCAGATGCTGGAAATTCAAGCAACACACACAAAATGCTGGTGGAACGCAGCAGGCCAGGCAGCATCTATAGGAAGAAGCACAGTCGATGTTTTGGGCTGAAACCCTTCGTCAGGACTAACTGAAAGAAGAGATAGTAAGAGATTACTATCTCTTCTTTCAGTTAGTCCTGACGAAGGGTCTCAGCCCGAAACGTCGACTGTACTTCTTCCTATAGATGCTGCCTGGCCTTTGGCATTACATGATGTTTTTTGCCATTACTGTGACCCATTTTGAAAATAGTTTGGAACAGGACAATTTTAAATTCTGTGCAACTTTTTCTGTAGTTTTTTTTTCAAGATTATAACCTGTCTGTCAAGAAATATTAGAAGTTGGAACAGGAGACAATAGCTCTTAAAAAAAAGGTTAAACCTCCACAACTGCAACCCAAAAGGCAACTAATTTGGCAGCGCTCTCAAAATTGAACACAAACAGCCCACAACAACTTGCACATATATCAAGGAGAAATAAATAAGGGCTGAACTTAATTGAAATTTTGTGATTACAATAAATCTGAAAAATATACTATTTCTAATACTAAATTGCCATTTTCTCCCAATTTTGCATTCTGTGTTTTAATACAATTTCATAAATTTGGTCTCAAATTTTTGCAATGTTTTCAGTGTTGTCTGCCATTTTTAAAGTACGTCAATTACACATCATGTAACAGATTCACTGCAAACACTTGCATGATATCAGTGTATGCCTGAATGCATTATACCATATGAAGACATGACATTCTAAATCTACGATGTTCACACCAAGGGCACAGGCTAGCTCTCTGTGTATGTCTATGATTCATCCGTGCAGAAACTGCATCTACTGTAAGTCTATCATTATATCTATGCATTCGACATTTAGAACCGTGCCCATTTCAACTGTAGTTAAATTTAGTACAAACATAAATCATACATGCCAATCTAGAAAATTGGTAGGCTAACTCGCAGCTTCACAAAAATCCTGAAAATCTGTACATACATATCTCCAACACTCCTTTATCCTTTCCATCCCCTAATGGGGGGGGAAGTCAATAGCACATGCAAAAGGCATTAGGTGCAACATCACAACTAAATGTAACTACATTCTGGGAGTGCCTAACACAACAAATTACCAATGCCATTTTGACAGGTTTTTCCTATCGGAAAGCTGGAGGTTTGCCTTGAATTTGTGGTGTTACCAATATATAAAATTGTCTCAAAGTGCTTCTTAGAGGGCATTAAAAGTCAACATTTGGTATACTGCTATTAAAATGTGTTTAAAGAAGTAGGTTTCAAAGATCATCTTGAAGGAGAGGAATGTTGATTTGCACATTGACGCATCATAGGTACCTCTACTAGAAGCAGACTGTCTTGTCAAGCAATGCATTGCAAGTAACTGGAAGCAAGGGATAGTAATATCCAAAAAAGATGTAAGATTCCACATTTTTCAAGGTCCTTAATAACACTGAGATGGTTGTATATAACCCTGTCCAGTATTCTGCATTCTGTTATAATTTTTTCCTTGTACTGCCTCATGGTACTTAAGTTGTGAAATTATCTGTATGGATATCTTACAATACTATGCTGGCCAGTTGCATGCCATCTTGGACAATGTCTCCCATCCACTACATAATGTACTGGGTGGGCACAGGAGTACATTCAGCCAGAGACTCATTCCACCGAGTGGCAACACTGAGCATCATAGGAAGTCATTCCTGCCTGTGGCTATCAAACTTTACATCTCCTCTCTTGGAGGGTTAGACACCCTGAGCCAATAGGCTGGTCCTGGACTTATTTCCTGGCATAATTTACATATTACTATTTAACTATTTATGGTTTTATTACTATTTATTATTTATGGTGCAACTGTAACGAAAACCAATTTCCCCCGGCATCAATAAAGTATGACTATGTTTTCACTGTATCTTAGTCCATGTCACAATAAACCAATACCAATAATCAAATGGCAAATAATATTTTTGATTAATATAGTGCATTCAATATACCAACATGATGTGAACTACAAAGAGGACCATGTCTTATAGCAGTCTAATTGAAGAGGCAGAGAAATGGTACCGTTTTGGAAGCAATTTCCTGAGTCTAAAGTCTTAGCACCTGAGGGAATAAGGGGCAACTGAAACACAGAGCAATGAAGAGGTCAGCATTGAACAGCAGATATGTGAAGCACAGTAGGATTCAAAAATCCAGAGATCGAATCAGATGAGGCCTGGAAGTAATTGAAAATAAAGATGAGGATTTTAATTTTGGAACAATGCTTAAATATTAACAAATGTTGGAAAACAAAGCTGTTATGTGAAGACATCCACCTGTGCAGCAAGCACTGAACTGCAACTATACAGATTTTTTTTTTAAACACAGCACAAGATTTCAAGGAATTAATCAAGAACAAATCCATAAAAGCAAGCAACACACATAGAAGTTGCTGGTGAACACAGCAGGCCAGGCAGCATCTCTAGGAAGAGGAACAGTCGACGTTTCGGGCCGAGACCCTTTGTCCTGACAAAGGGTCTCAGCCCGAAACGTCGACTGTACCTCTTCCTAGAGATACTGTCTGGCCTGCTGCGTTCACCAGCAACTTTTCTGTGTGTTGCTTGAAATTCCAGCATCTGCAGATTTCCTCATGTTTCCATAAAAGCAAGTACTGGGAGATTGTAAAACTAAAAACTTGGACATAAAGGAAGAGTAAAATATACAGAAGCAAGAAAAAAACAGCAGCATGTTTCACCACATCATCAATCTAAAATAGTTTTTTCTAGATCCATTGCCTGATCTGCTGAGTATTTCCAATATTCTCTGGTTTTACTTCAGATTATTAGTATTTTTGAATTTCACAGAGGCCAAGTTTTACAGAGCAAATTCCAAAGTTTTAGAAGCAGAGGGCATGCATACTGATGGATTAAAACAGGGTGTGCTAGAAGTCACTATTGAAAGGAGTTTAGAGATTTCAAAAGCTTTTAAGAGTGGACCAGGTGACAACAGTAGGAAAGGCAGGGACTGGAAAACAAATATGATAATTACTCACTGTCTATGAAAATGCACAGGCATAACAGATCAAGGTTGTTTCTTACTGATGGAATAGATACAGCCAGAAGTTTACATCAAAATCAAACATAATACATAAGTTAAGAACACTGGTATTCAGTTTCAAATATTTCTCAGGAACATAAAAAAGTCGATAAAGGGAATGCAGGTTGTGGCAGGAATGAAAGCAAATGCTTCATTCGTGCTGCGCATCATGTGTAAGATTTTTGTTTTGCCTGCCGTCAATGGGTGTAAAGAGTGGATTCCAGTAAGTTGGTTCACATCGGGACCAGTACATTTTGGCCTAATTAGGCAGCTGCCCCAATTGGCCAGATTCATGGAAATAGTTTAAAAAGTATATAAAAAAGACAATCTACCATTTAATTGAGTAAAGAATTATGCATTTAAATGAAAAACAGAACAAATTAGAACACTATCAATACTACTACAGTATTATAAAACTGTGTATTAGCTCCTAATAGTTATCGACAGAGGAATACATCTTAAGTACACTGCAGGGTTCTTTTGATTGACTGTAAATGAACAAAATCAGCACAGTCTGAGGAAGGCAGTCCATTATTCTAGTGTAGATAATGGACTGCCTTCATATAACCCTTTTGATGATTGCATCCTCCAAATCTTAATTTTCATTTAAACTTTCAAGATGATTTTTGATAACTTAAAATTCTTTGTAGTTCTTAAATTATTCAAGTAGTGAAATCGTTTAATTTTCACTCCAGGCCTTTTCTGACATCTGCAAGCCTGAATGCTTGTAAAGGTCGTGAGCAAAACAGTTCTGAATTTTATTAGTTTATTTCTCACGAACTATCAGTGACAAAAAAAAATCTGTTTTTTGAATGTAAACAAGCACAAACCTGCTCGCTCTGAGCATGGTGTAGTGTCTAGCATTTACGCTCTTCTATTAAACAGTACAGTATTCCAAGTAAACGAAGGGCATCCGTCTATTTTCTCAATTAGTTTTTGATCTTTAAGAGATGTCTTAAAAAAGGTAGCTGGTCCGATGTCCCAATTAACTGGACTCCACTGTAAATGTATTTAATAGCAAGCAGGTGTTATCTTAAAGAAATTGAATGCTTTACTTATCAGCACATGCCTTTTCTCTATTGGTTTATCGTAAAATTAGCTCTTTATGCAACCTCTTTAGGAACCAGTAATTGAGAGTCGTTGCGGTATCTTTAAATAATAGCGGCAGTGATTAATTCACCCCGAATAAATTTCTAAATGATATAACAGAATGAAAGCGGTTGGTAACTCAGCCGCAGATTTACAGCATCAGAGAAATGCAACAGGTTGTGGATGACTTCTGCTAAGGATGGGCTCACACCAGCATTCCCTCCGCCGAGCCCACAAAGCAAACTCGGCCGTGTTCTGCCTTCTTTCTCTAGATTCTATCGGTTAGTGGAGGAATTGGAAGCACATTGTAAATTTACCGAGTTTTCACCACTACACAATCTGATGAACACAATCCGCCTCCACGTCCCAAGACCGGCACGGTTCCTTCACTAAAAGGCTCCCCGCTTCCGCCAGCTGAAAGCTCCCGTTGACCATTCAAACCGAGGGGCGTTAATTATTGTTCGTAAGCATAGTTCTCACTTTGTCAACAGTACACTTTCAATGATTATTTTCCATGAATAATAAAATGCCGTTCATTCCAGGCACACCTAAAATAATACAAAATATATTAGCTTCCCTGCCCGAACCTGCGAAGCGTCCCGTGCGCCTTTCTCTGAGAAGACCGCATGCGCACTAGTAGAAAGTTTATTGGTTGTGTGCATGTCGGTGTTCACCAATGGCTCTTCACCAATATCAATCGTCTTTCACTCCCACAAAGAGACAAGTTGGTGGGAGATGAAGTTTTAATCAGAACGAGAAATAAATAAAATTTGATTCATACTCAAGTAGGATTGCAATATACCTTTTTGTGTCAACTGCTCAGTTTCTATCACTCAGCCGAAAGCTCTAATGATTACTGGTGCTTTATTATGGCACTTATGTCTTTCGTGGTGAAATGCTTAGATGTCACTGACATATGACATGATTTTTAGTTTTCGGCAACAGTACAGTGCAAGACATAAAAATATTATAAATTACAAAGTAAGTGGTACAAAGTCGTTGAGTGCAAGTCTTCAGGCTTCTGTACCTCCTCACCACTGGTAGTATCCAGAGACTATGTCCCAAATGCGAGGATCCTTAATGATGAATGCTGCCTTTTGAAAATGTCCTCAATGGTTGGGAGGGTTGTGACTGGTGGAGCTGGCTGAGTTTACAGTCTCTTGCATTGGAGCTTCCATAAGTGGCAGTGCTACAACCAGTCAGAATTCTCTCCTCCATACATCTGTAAAGTTTGCAAGGGAATTCGATAACATATCAAATCTCCTCAAACTCTAATGAAGTCGAGCCAAAGCAGAGCCTGAGATGTTGATGCCCAATAACTCAATACTGCTCAAATGTCTTCAATGTCTCTCCATGGTCATCCATCTGGGATGAGGACACAATACCCTGCTTCTCAACATTAAAGGCTTGTGGAGGCTTAGTTATTGAAAGATCACTAGATAATAGGAGCATCAAGGAGAATAAGGAAAGGTTAGGAAAGTAGTGTTGGATCAAATGGCTGAACGGCCTATTTCTGCATCTGTTCAGTATGTTCTACTGTCTATCCATCCATAGACAGATCATCATAATCATACTAGTAACAAGTTTTCTCCTGGTGACTTACCTGTGAACCTATCTTTGGATTCCCCCTCACTCACCACCCCTCCCCCCTCCACCATGAACTTTCCCTCCCAGTTTTGTAGTTTAGCTTCTTAGAAAGATCAAATGAAAATGGTGTTAGTTCTATTTATCAGTTGATTGTACTGTGTCAACTGCTTTAAGTGCCCTAGTTTGCCTAAATATTGTTGCTTCTCAAATAATGTATCATTTCATAATGAATGCATTACTAAATGACAATAAAAGAGGACTACGTGTCTTCATAATCATATAAAATAATGTAGACTTTTTTATCCAATAGATATTGAAATGACCATAGATAATGTATTTTCCCATTCCATAACTTCATCACATAGCCACATATTTCATTGATAGATTGGGTCACACAGTATAGACATCAGTCTTTTGGCCCACCACATCAAAGCCAATCATCCAAGTCCCCATCTGTACTTATCCCATTAACCAGCAGTTGGTCTATAACCCCAAATGCCAAGGCAATTCAAGAGCTTGTCCAGATACGATAAGAGCACTTGACATCACCACCCCATTCGGGAAATGTGCTCCAGATTTCAACTATCTCTGGGTAAAAATGTTCTTTACTGCATTTCTTATCACTTGCCCTAAATCTATGTTCTCTAATTTTATGCACCTCTGAAAAAGGAAAAAAAAATCTTTTGTATACCTTAATTTTTTTACATCTCTTTCAGTGTTCCCTCAGATTCTGCTGTTCCCAGGAAAACAAATCCCATCTTATCCAGCCACCCTATCTCACAAATGAAATACTTCATTATAAAGAACATCTTGTTGAATCTCTTCTGCAATCTCCTGTACAATCATCAAAGTTCAAAAATAATTTATTATTTAAGTATGTATATGTCATCATATACTACCCTGAGATTCATTTTCTTGTGGGCATTCACACTAAGTGAAAGATGCACAATGGAACCAATGAAAAACTATGCACACACAAAGATGGACAATCAACCAAACTGCAAATGCAAAAAGAA
Organism: Mobula birostris; assembly: GCF_030028105.1. Classification (NCBI taxonomy): domain Eukaryota; kingdom Metazoa; phylum Chordata; class Chondrichthyes; order Myliobatiformes; family Myliobatidae; genus Mobula; species Mobula birostris. The sequence continues at coordinate 34,810,986 of NC_092377.1, forward strand.
AAAGAAGTAATAATAATAATAAGTAATAATAAATATTGAGAACATGGGTTGCAGAGTCCTTGATTGAAAGTTAGTCCATAGGTTGTGTAATCAGTTCACTTTTGAGGTGAGTGAGGTTTTCCACTCTGTTTCAGGAGCCTGATGGTTGGTGGGCAATAACTATTCCTGAATCTGGTGGTGTGGGAGCTAAGGCTCCTATACCTCCTTCCTGAGGGCAGCAGCAAGAAGAGAGCATGTCCTGGATGGTGGAGGTCCTAAATGATGAAACCATGTTCCTTCTCTTGTGTGGAGACTAAAACTGTAGTGATATTCGAGCTGTGGTATAACGTAAGCTGTAATAAAGACTGCCTGTTTTCCAATATCCTGAGTAATGAAAGAAATCACTTCTTCTGCTTTCTTCATACCTTACAAACTTGTACTGCCATCTTCAAGGGTCCTCAGATACTTAATACTCACTTAGGCCTGACTATTCAATGTGCACATCTTGTTCTGATCAGGCCTCTAAACTGCATTACATTATTTCTCACAATATTAAATTTCACAGAGTCAAAGAGCATATAAACAGGCCCTTTGACCCAACTGGTCCTCGTGGACTAAGATTCTCATCCAAGCTATTCCCATTTATTCATGTTTGACCCATATTCCTCTAAACCTTTCCTATCCATGCATCTTTTCATTTGCTATTGCTCTGCCCATCTTACCAACTAATCGATCTCATTCTGTAGCCTCAGAGTATCCTCTATCAGCAACATTAGCAATGCTGTACCACCAGCATTGATGGCCAAATTGTTACACCACTGGTCATATAGAAGATGCAAGGTGGTGTCAGTGAGCCACGGTGATGCTCTGCCGGCTACGTGCATATAATATGCTTGACAAATCAAAAGCAATACACCATCATCACTCTCTGCCTCCTATACCAGGTTAACTTTGGATAAAATTTGACAACTTGCCATGTATCCCATGTGGAATCTTAGCAAAAGTCACAATGATGTCCATGCAGACTACATCAGCTGCACTGCTGTCATGAATACATTTTGTTACTCATTTGAAAAATTAAATCAAATCAACACTGTTTTTAACTTCCACATAATTGAAGATGAGCTACATTGTTCAGAAAGTCATATAGCATGGATACAGTCCCTTTGGCCTGTTGAATCCATGCTAACTACTAAGGATCCCATTTTACATTGATCCTAATTTAGTTTTCCCATATTCACATAAACTGTCCCCAGATTCTACCTCTCACTTGCACAGTAGGGACAATTTACCATGATCAACCAATCGACTAACAAGTGTCTTTGGAACGTAGGAGGAAATCAGAGTACTCTAATGAAACCCATGTACCCCTAGAGATTGCCTAAGCAGCTGCTGTACGGAGAACTGTGTCAGGGCAAGCGCTCAGTCGGGGGGCAGAAGAAACATTACAAAGACTGCCTCAAAGCGTCCCTCAAAGGCCTGGGTGTCGACATCAACACGTGGGAGATGCTTGCCCTCGACCGTCCAGCTTGGCACAGCAAGATCACCACAGGAGCCCGTGCAGCTGAAGTCAGGCGCATCATCGAGGCGCAACGAAAGCGTGCTGTGCGCAAGGCCCGAGCAGCATCCACTATCACGACAGCACCCACCCACTTGTGTCCCACATGTGGGCGAGCCTTCAGGGCATGGATTGGCCTCATCAGTCACCTCCGGACCCACAGCCCCATTTGACTTTGAAGCCATGGTCATCTTCGACTACGAAGGACGAACAACAACAACAACAACAACAACCCCCAGAGAGGATAAGGAAACTCCACATAATCCACACCAGTGATTAGAAACATAGAAACATAGAAAATAGGTGCAGGAGCAGGCCATTTGGCCCTTCGAGCCTGCACCACCATTCAGTATGATCATGGCTGATCATCCAACTCAGAACTGTGTACCTGCCTTCTCTCCATACTTTATACTTTATACTTTATTGTTGCCTCTACCCGCTGATCCCTTTAACCACAAGGGCCATATCTAACTCCCTCTTGAATATAGCCAGTGAACTGGCCTCAACTGTTTCCTGTGGCAGAGAATTCCACAGATTCGCTACTCTCTGTGTGAAGAAGTTTTTCCTCACCTCGGTCCTAAAAGGCTTTCCCTTTATCCTCAAACTGTGACCCCTCGTTCTGAACTTCCCCAACATCGGGAACAATCTTTCTGCATCTAGCCTGTCCAATCCGTTTAGAATTTTATACGTTTCAATAAGATCCCCCCCTCAATCTTCTAAATTCCAGAGAGTATCAGCCTAGTCGATCCAGCCTTTCATCATATGAAAGTCCTGCCATCCCAGGAATCAATCTGGTGAACCTTCTTTGTACTCCCTCTATGGCAAAAATGTCTTTCCTCAGATTAGGGGACCAAAACTGCACACAATATTCCAGGTGTGGTCTCACCAAGGCCTTGTACAACTACAGTAGTACCTCCCTGCTCCTGTACTCGAATCCTCTTGTTATGAATGCCAGCATACCATTTGCCTTTTTCACCACCTGCTGTACCTGCATACCCACTTTCAATGACTGGTGTACAATGACACCCAGGTCTCGTTGCACCTCCCCTTTTCCTAATCTGCCACCATTCAGATAATAATCTGTTTTCCTGTTCTTGCCACCAAAGTGGATAACCTCACATTTATCCACATTAAATTGCATCTGCCATGAATTTGCCCACTCACCTAACCTATCTAAGTCACCCTGCATCCTCTTAGCATCCTCCTCACAGCTAACACTGCCGTCCAGCTTCGTGTCATCCACAAACTTGGAGATGCTGCATTTAATTCCCTCGTCTAAGTCATTAATATATGTTATAAACAACTGGAGTCCCAGCACTGAGCCTTGCTGTACCCCATTAGTCACCGCCTGCCATTCTGAAAAGGTCCCGTTCATTCCCACTCTTTGCTTCCTATCTGCCAACAAATTCTCTATCCACATCAATACCTTACCCCCAATACCGTGTGCTTTCAGTTTGCACACCACTGTCCTGTGTGGGACCTTGTCAAAAGCCTTTTGAAAATCCAAATATACCACATCCACTGGTTCTCCCCTATCCACTCTACTAGTTACATCCTCAAAAAATTCTATGAGATTCGTCAGACATGATTTTCCTTTCACAAATCCATGCTGACATTGTCCGATGATTTCACCGCTTTCCAAATGTGCTGTTATCACCTCTTTGATAACTGTCTCTAGCATTTTCCCCACCACCGATGTCAGGCTTACCGGTCTATAATTCCCCGGTTTCTCTCTCCCTCCTTTTTTAAAAAGCGGGGTTACATTAGCCACCCTCCAATCCTCAGGAACTAATACAGAATCTAAACGAGTTTTGAAAAATTATCACTAATGCATCCACTATTTCTTGGGCTACTTCCTTATGCGCTCTGGGATGCAGACCATCTGGCGCTGGGGATTTATCTGCCTTTAATCCCTTCAATTTACCTAACACAACTTCCCTACTAACATGTATTTCCCTCAGTTCCTCCATCTCACTGGACCCTCGGTCCCCTACTATTTCTGGAAGATTATTTATGTCCTCTTTGGTGAAGACAGAACCAAAGTAGTTATTCAATTGGTCTGCCATGTCCTTGTTCCCCATGATAAATTCACCTGTTTCTGACTGTAAGGGATCTACATTTGTCTTAACCAATCTTTTTCTTTTCACGTATCTATAAAAGCTTTTACAGTCAGTTCTTATGTTCCCTGCCAGCTTTCTCTCATAATCTTTTATCCCTTTCCTAATTAAGCCCTTTGTCCTCCTCTACTGGACTCTGAATTTCTCCCAGTCCTCAGGTATGCTGCCTTTTCTGGTTAATTTGTACGTTTCTTCTTTGGAGTTGATACTATCCCTAATTTCCCTTGTCAGCCACGGGTGCACTACCTTCCCTGGTTTATTCTTTTGCCAGACTGGGATGAACAATTGTTGTAGTTCATCCATGCAATCTTTAAATGCTTGACATTGCATATCCACCATCAACCCTTTAAGTATCATTTGCCAGTCTATCTTAGCTAATTCACGTCTCATACCTTCAAAGTTACCCTTCTTTAAGTTCAGAACTTTTGTTTCTGAATTAACTACGTCACTCTCCATCTTAGTGAAGAATTCCACCATATTATGGTCACTCTTACCCAAGGGACCTCGCACAACAAGATTGCTAACTAACCCTTCCTCACTGCTCAATACCCAATCTAGAATGGCCTGCTCTCTAGTTGGTTCCTTGACATGTTGGTTGAGAAAACCATCCCGCATACATTCCAAGAAATCCTCTTCCTCAGCACCCTTACCAATTTGGTTCACTCAATCTATATGTAGATTGAAGTCACCCATTATAAATGCTGTTCCTTTATTGCACGCATTTCTAATTTCCTGTTTAATGCCATCCCCAACCTCACTACTACTGTTAGGTGACCTGTACACAACTCCCACCAGCGTTTTCTGCCCCTTAGTGTTACGCAGCTCTACCCATATCGATTCCACATCCTCCTGGCTAATGTCCTTCCTTTCTATTGCGTTAATCTCCTCTCTAACCAGCAATGCCACCCCACCTCCTTTTCTTTCATGTCTATCCCTCCTTAATATTGAATATCCCTGAATGTTGAGCTCTCATCCTTGGTCACCCTGGAGCCATGTCTCTGTGATCCCAACTATATCATATCTGCACATTCAATTCATCCACCTTGTTATGAATGCTCTTTGCATTGACACACAATGCCTTCAGGCTTGCTTTTACAACACTCTTAGCCCTTATACAGTTATGTTGAAAAGTGGCCCTTTTTGATTTTTGCACTGGATTTGCCAGCCTGCCACTTTTAATTTTCACCTTACTACTTTTTGCTTCTATCCTCATTTTACACCCCTCTGTCTCTTTGCACTTGTTCCCATCCCCCGTCACATTAGTTTAAATCCTCCTTAACAACAGTTGCAAATGCTCCCCCTCGGACACTGGTTCCAGTCCAGCCCAGGTGCAGACCATCCTGTTTGTACCGGTCCCACCTCCTCCAGAACTGGTTCCAATGCCCCAGAAATTTGAATCCCTCCTCCTTGCACCATTTTTCAAGCTATGTATTCATCTGAAATATCCTCCTATTTCTACTCTGACTAGCACAATTCCCATATGATTGGGATTGAACCCCATTTTGTGGAAATCTAAGGCAACCACCCTACTTGCTGTGCTACTGTGTTAAATAGTCTTTGATAAAACACTTGACTATTCTCCCCAAACAACAGAATGGGATGGCACACATTGTGATTGAGAAGGAAGGCTGTGAAATATTAGACATAATTAATTGAGAACAAATTACTTATGTCTTTAGCATTTTTAAAATAGATGAAGGAGCTGGCCAGGACAAAGTGTGATTTCATGGCTATCTAAAAGGAACATATAAGACAAAATCATACAGCAAGTAGTTAAGGTTTGTAATGCACTGTCAATTGTCATAACAGGGGCACATCTAACAATTCAGCAGACATTATCTGGATCTAGTAGCTTTTACGAATGAACAATTTGATCTTTTGAAACACAATTCTTTTATCATTTTGATTGCCACGTCAACCTCATGACCTTAGATAATGCTGTATTGATTTTACTGGGATATGCGATCAGTATACAGGAGATAGAAAATAGGTAATACATTCAGAAAGATGCAGTGTTACCAATAGCCAGTTTCTCATTATAATAAGATTTTGAGGTAGTTTTGCCACAGCTCGCTGCCTGTCCTACTACAATGCAGTTTTGGCAAAAATCCCAGTCCATTTGAAGTTTAATTGTTTTAGTAACTTTGTTTATGTTAACTTTTAAGACTGCTTTCAAAACAGCATAAGATGAATTATAATAGTTTTTGTTATATATGTATGATAAAGCCAGTTGTGTAGGGTTTTAAGATGTTACCCCATTGACAAAATACCTTTTATTAAACATATCTATGACTGCAATTACTTCTGTTGTCAGAGATATACTGAGTGACATATGAAATACAGAATTCATTGCCATAACTCTATATACTTCTATTTTCAATAGTTCCTCACAAACCTGCCCTATCATTTCCAGGACAAGTTTTATTTGAATGGCATCGCCTGCAAGTTGCCCTCAGTCACACATCACTCTGACTTGGGAACATCCTGTTTTCCCTTCAGTGTCACTAGGTCTAGATACTGCAGGATCAACAGCAGCACCAAAGGAAACAACGTTAACACAAGGACAGTAGTGGTTCAGGAAGGCAATTACCCACCATCTTCTCAAATATGTTTATGAATATTTATTAACTGCTACACTGTCCAGCAACATCTGCATGCAGTAAATAAACCTCAAATGATTACTATGTTCATGATTTATATAATGCATCAGGATATCATGTAAACTAGCATAAGAAATGTGACTCTCTAAACCATTTAAGTGTTGCATTGGGAAGTGTATTAATCTAGCCTTTGGGAACTTTCCCACAGTATTGAGGAATTAATATAAAACCCTCAAAGAATTTCTTGTTTTGTAATTTTTTTTTTTTTGAAGTTCATCATCAAACAAAACTTTCCATAAGATGTATTTCAGATACTGTACATATATATCATATAATCATATTTGTCACAAATCTCCACATAATATTTATCTGAAGTATACACTTATAGAAAGGAGAGGAAAGAAAGAACAATCAACAGCAGAAAACTTTGTACAAAGTAGGGAGTCATCTTTTTTTTACAACATATTCATTGACTTGTGAGAATAAAATCAGGCCTATGAGGTGTTATGTAGTTAAACAATTTATTCCAGTTTGAATAAAATTGTTCCTACTTATGATTAACAGATGCTATTATCTTCTCCATTTTGTAAATGTCCATTGTAATTTCCATCCATACATTTAAAGTTGGGCTCTCCTGTAATAACCATTTCCTGGTAAGGGTCTTTTTACCAGCCACCAGCAGTACATTCATTAAATATTTATCTCTTTTCAACCATTCTTGAGGTATATACCCGAAATATATGGTCTTACTCTCTAAGGGTATTTCACATTTAAAGATGTCTCGTAGGGCATTATGTATCCTACTCCAATAGTCTTTGATAACGGGGCATTCCCAGAAAATATGATAATGGGTTGCATTTTGATTACCACAATTTCTCCATCAAACAGGGAGGTTACTATCATAATGGGATTTCTGAGAGGGTGTAATAAAATATCTTTTCAAGTTTTTCCACCCGAACTCTCTCCATTTCTGTGAACTTCTACACTTCCATTGATACCTCCATATTATTGTCCAGTCTTCCTCAGATATTACTATCCCTCTTTCCTTCTCCCATTTTGTTTTAATGTATGAAGTCGAATCTGTTTTAAGATTTGACAAACCCTTATACATGCTTGAAATTATTCTACTACCGTTTTCTGAATTATATGTTGTTCTAACTAGCTCTATCAGACATGCACTTGCCTTGGTCACATTTTTAACTGTCCTAGTAACATATTGTTGCATCTGTAAATATCGATAAGAGTCTTGTTTTTCTAATAAGTGTTTCTCTTTGAGCATTTCAAAACTGAACAGTGTTCCTTCTTTCATTATATTGCAAATAGCTGTTATTCCTTTAGCCATCCAGTTCTTAAATCTAGCATCCAGTTTGTTCAGTGTAAAATCCGAGTCAAATGCACACCATTTAAGAATTGCAATGTCTCTCTCTAGTTTATATTCTTTTATAATAGTTTTCCATATTTTAAGAGTCCATTTTACCCATGGGTTATCAGTAGTATTTACGTAACTTTGTAGGCTGTTATCAGCTAAAATTACCTGTATGGGGATGGAAAGTATCCTCTCCTCAATGTTTTTCCATTGAGTGTCATACGATGGGTTGCGCCAGCATATCACAGCTCTCAATTGTGCTGCAAAATAATAATCTCGAAAAGAAGGTAGGCCCCATCCCCCCTTTTCCTTGGCTAATTGCAAAGTTTTGAGATGAATTCTAGGTCTATTCCAATTAACCAAATCAAATGCCTTTTCAGCATCCACACTTCCCACTATTGCTTCAATTACATTTTTTTTATATGATCCATAATGCGAAGTGTCCTTCGTTTATTGTCTTGTGTTTGGCATTGTTGTATAAAACCTGTCTGATCATTATGTATCGGTTTGGGTAGAAACTCTTCTAATCGTTTGGCCATGATGGAGGCAAATATTCTATAATCCACATTAAGAACAGATATTGGTCTAAATGACCCACATTCCATTTTATCCTTGCCTTCTTTCGGTATAGTTGAGATAATCGCCTCCTTCCAGCTGGGTGGCATTTGTGCCTTTCTTAGAGCCCAGTTCAGTGTGGGGAGTAAAACAGGAATTAACTCATTTTTAAATTCCTTATACCACTCTGCCGTATATCCATCTGATTCTGGTGACTTGCTTAATTTAAGCCTACTAATTGCAGTTTTTAGTTCAGCTTCAGTTATGTCAGCAGTCATCGTTCTGTTTTGTTCTTTGCTTAAAGTGGGTAACACTAAAGAATTCAGGAAGGTGTCAATCTGAACTATGCTTTCCCCAGGAGCTTTGGAATATAGGGTTTTGCAAAACATTTCAAAAGCTTCTTGAATTTCACTTAGCTCATTTTTTATCACTTTTGTTCTTGGATCCCTAATTCTATGAATTGTATTTTCTGCTATCTTTTTTTTCAGTTTCCACGCCAGTATTTTCATAGATTTAGATCCACTTTCATTGTGTCTGTTTCAGAAACATTTTTTTCTAATTTCTTGTGTAGCCAAGCTATTACTTTCATTCCTAATTTTTAAAATTTCCTCCAATGTATTCTGTGCTAAACTCAATTTGTGTTTTTTCTAGTTCCTTCAGCTTATTTTGTAATTACTCTAATGTTTTATTCCTTATTTTTTTCTTATGTGAAGATATCGTTATAATTTTCCCTCCAAAGACAGCTTTCATACTATCTCATAGAATGGGAGGTGAAACCTCTCCATTATCATTGAATTCTAAGTAAAGACCAATTTCTTTTTTAATTTGTTCCTTAAAATAGGAATCATTGAGTAGACTTGAATTTAGTTCCCAAATAGTATTCATTGGTTGTAGGTAAAAATCAACAGATAAATACATAGGTGCATAGTCACTTACATCTATTGTCCCAATTCCACAGGTGTTTATTTTGTCTTTATCTTTTCCAAATGTTATGAAATAGTCTATTCTTGTATATACGGAATGGGGGGCAGAATAATGAGTGTAATCCCTTTTATCAGGGAAAAGATCCCTCCCTATATCAGTTAGACCAACATCCTCAAAAAGAGTGTTAACTTTCTTATGTAAAAACTTTGTTTCTTAAGTCTTTCTATTGGAAGAGTCTAACTTTGGTTGTAATTGTAAATTTAAGTCTCCCCCACATATCAAGAGACATTCTGTTTCCGTTACCATAATATTAGTAATTTTCTGGAAGAAACTAATGTCACTTCCTGAGGGTGCGTATATAGTCATAGTCATATTTTATTGATCCTGGGGGAAATTGATTTTCGTTACAGTTGCTCCATAAATAATTAAATAGTAATAAAACCATAAATAATTCAATAGTAGTATGTAAATTATGCCAGGAAATAAGTCCAGGACCGGCCTATTGGCTCAGGCTGTCTGACCCTCCAAGGGAGGAGTTGTAAAGTTTGATGGCCACAGGCAGGAATGACTTCCTATGACGCTCTGTGTTGCATCTCGGTGGAATGAGTCTCTGGCTGAATGTACTCCTGCGCCCACCCAGTCCATTATGTAGTGGATGGGAGACATTGTCCAAGATGGCATGCAACTTGGACAGCATCCTCTTTTCACACATCACCGTCAGAGAGTCCAGTTCCATCCCCACAACATCACTTGCCTTACGAATGAGTTTGTTGACTCTGTTGGTGTCTGCTACCCTCAGCCTGCTGCCCCAGCACACAACAGCAAACATGATCGCACTGGCCACCACAGACTCGTAGAACATCCTCAGCATCATCCGGCAGATGTTAAAGGACCTCAGTCTCCTCAGGAAATAGAGACGGCTCTGACCCTTCTTGTAGGCAGCCTCAGTGTTCTTTGACCAGTCCAGTTTATTGTCAATTCGTATCCCCAGGTATTTGTAATCCTCCACCATGTCCACACTGACCCCCGGATGGAAACAGGGGTCACCGATACCTTAGTTCTCCTCAGGTCTACCACCAGCTCCTTAGTCTTTTTCACATTAAGCTGCTCACACCATGTGACAAAGTTTCCTACTGTAGCTCTGTACTCAGCCTCATCTCCCTTGCTGATGCATCTAACTATGGCAGAGTCATCAGAAAACTTCTGAAGATGACAAGACTCTGTGCAGTAGTTGAAGTCCGAGGTGTAAATGCTGAAGAGAAAGGGAGACAAGAGGCCCCAGCGCTGCTGATCACTCTGTCGGACACACAGTGTTGCAAGCACACGTACTGTGGTCTGCCAGTCAGGTAACCAAGAATCCATGACACCAGGGAAGCATCCACCTGCATCGTTGTCAGCTTCTCCCCCAGCAGAGCAGGGCGGATGGTGTTGAATGCACTGGAGAAGTCAAAAAACATGACCCTCACAGTGCTCGCTGGCTTGTCCAGATGGGCGTAGACACGGTTCAGCAGGTAGACGATGGCATCCTCAACTCCTAGTCGGGGCTGGTAGGTGAACTGGAGGGGATCTAAGTGTAGCCTGACCATAGGCCGGAGCAGCTCCAGAACAAGTCAATAAAGTATTCAATAAAGTAACTGGATTTCCGTCTATATTCCCTCTTACCAGAATATATCTGCCCTCCTTAGCTTGCTTGAGTTAAGAATAGCAACTCCTCTTCTATGTCCTGATTTGTATGAGGAGAAAAACAAATTAGAGAAGCCCATTCTTTTTAATTTTCCATGCTTATTATCACTTAAGTGAGTTTTCTGTAAATATACTACATGGGCTTTTTCTTTTTTCATTTTTGATAGAATTTTACTTCATTTGATTGGATTTAATAGCCCATTGACATTAAAAGAAATGAATTTTACTTTGTCCTTCGCCATGTGTATTTACCTGTTAGTATATCATCGAAATTTTCAGAATATAACTTAATCGGTCTACTCCCTGAACAAATAAGAACCAATAAAAGTGAATAATTTTTAAAAAGCTAACGAAGATGTGAATCCAAGGCTGGGGTCTCTAAATGACCCTGGGTTGAGCTAGAGGAAATGTCTAGCCATGGGGGATAGCCCCTCCTACCTGTGAGTTGAAGGCCCCCGCTGCAGTACCTATAAAAGTGAGTGAAAAAATCTATGTCCATTACACAGAAATGATTTTCCCTTTGTATTCCTCCCATATATATATATTCTCATATAGGTGGGGAAAAAGGAGTGAATGAATAAAAAAAACGAATGAAAAAAATTGAGTAATATAAAATCTACATTATAATACGCATTTCTTGAGATAGGTATATCACCGTCTATTTTTGCTTCTGTTTAGGTTATCAGCACTTTTAAAGTTAGCCAAACCTTATGGCTCTTCTGGAGGAAGTGAGGGCTGTCTTCAGAGAACTCACAGTCTCTTTCTTATATCCTTCTCTCGTCCTCCTCACGTCCCCTGCTTTCTCGGTTCTCTTAGTACTTCCCAAGCAGATCCGGATAACTGCTCAGCCAGACTTTTGCTTGGTTTGACCACGCTAACGGGCAGTCCTCTGTTGTTCATGTCTGTAGTTGCCTCTTCCACCGTCTGATATTGCTGTATCTCTCCTTTGTAAAATACTCTCAGTTTAGCAGGGTTTGGGGTTTGGAATTTAATCTTTTCTTGCTTTAATATTAGTTTCACTTCGGAATATTCATTCTGTTTCTGTAGGACCGTCAGGGGTAATCATGATCGAAGTATATTAACTTCCCGTTCTAAAAAACCCTCTTCTTACCCCAGGCTCTTCGTAGTATCTCCATCTAGCTCTTGAATCGAAGGAATTTAAGTACTATTGTGTGCGGCTTACTTTCTCTGACTCTGAGAGGCCTCGGGACGAGCGTACAATGTGCCCTCTCAATTTCAATCTCCATAGTCGGGGGAATCTCCAGCGCTTCCCATAGCAACTTTTCCGTCATCGACAATCCTTCTGCTCCTTCGGGAACATTATAAATCCCGATACTTTTCCGTCGTGATCTTTCCTCCTGGTCAAGCAATTTACTTTCTCGTTGATTTAATATTTTTATCGTCTTACTTAGTATCCGTTTCACATTTTGCACGTGATCTTCCACCTTCTCAACTCGTGTCTCTGCCACCGCTATTTTCTGATTGACGTCAGTGGGCTCTGACTTGATATCATTGAGTTGCTGTTTTATATCTTTTTGGACTTCCCTTATCTCTTCCAAAAGCCTTATCATATTTGCTGCTTCGCCTGAACGAGGCCCAGCGTCAGCTTCACCACCAGGCACACGTGGAGGATAGCCGTGTGTTGCACTTCTCTCTTCCATAGGCTCTACAGTGATGCTTTTTTTTATCTCCATTCTTTTTCCCCATTCTTCACCCCCTTATCAATTCAGATATTTTCGGAAGATCTTATACTTGATGGATTAACGGAGCAAAATATGCGTTTTTCCGGAGGAAAAACTTGACTTAAGCTGCCATTATGGATGATGACGTTACTGGAACCCCTAAGAATTTCTTTTTACCTTGAATATGATTTTTTTGCCAAAAGAAAGTTTCTTATGGGAGGAAGAAATCACATTGTAGAACTGTTTAGTTTAGATAGAAACATTCAATAGATTGGGCAGCATCTGTGGAGAGAAAAATAAAATAATATTCAAAGTCAATGACCTTTCATCAGAATTAGTTCTGAATTGTTACTGAAATGAAGCACTATTCTGAAAGTGACCCATTTTCATGAATGCACACCTAGCAGGAATTTGAGGGCAGCAAGATAATGCCAATGTATTTCCAAATCAATTCTGCCTACAATAAAGTTACTATTATCATGACTTGTGGAAATGAAACACCAGTGCTGCCCTAGATTGAAAGCCTGTTTATAATAACTTAATGTATATTTGCATTCTGTGTCAGTTGAGAACCTTGATGGTAATTAAATGTTGGCCTGCCCAGAAACATATGTATCCTGTAAATATTTAGTTTATGTGATGTGAGCAGTCTAATGAGGAATGGTCCTTAAAGCCGCCAGAGCCAGCTGTTCCAGAAGACTTAGTATTTTCAGAATTCTATGGCAGCAGGAGTGCCTCAACCTGCAAATATTTTCTTATCCAGTACTGATTTATCAATGCCACATGTCTATACACCCATTTTGCAAGTAATTATAAGAAGAGATCTGAAGCAGCCACCAGTTTTGCAGATGTGACTACTTGAGTTGCTTGTAAGAACTGCTTCAATGTTTTGAATGTATTTGCTATTATTCTTCCAAGCTCCCATTGGGAAGTTCACTTTAAGAAGTTGGTAAATTCTTCTGCTAAATGGCCTGGAATCTAATCTCATTTTCATTCTCCTTCCCTGCTTCCTCCCATTGGTGTTCATTGAATGATCGATATCAGCAAAGGTGGCAGCCTGAAAATCGAAACAGTGTCAGTACAAAGATCTTGCCTTGATAAAGTGATAGTGTTGTGTCCACTTCACCTCAACCCTGGTTTTAAAAAAGCGCTGTACATATTAAACCAACCTTATGTTCTAAAATAGGCAAGATGTCAATTCACCTTGCTGTGAACTGCCTGAAGCAGCTAGTTCAATGTACTTAAATAGGTGCTCCCAAGCTAATTAGGGTAGAATTATACTACAATGCAAATGGAAGAATGAACCAAAATTATCTGTGCCTGAATCAGTTACAGATATTATAACCATACTAAATTGAATTAGTGTTAATATTCGGGCAACAATCATTATAATAAAAATGTCTATTGATATTACAAAAGCTATTTAATTAGCGTTTCAGTTTAATGTAAGCAGTTAATTAAAATTTGCTTGCCAATACACATTAAATTAACTACTTGATTTACAAATAGCCTTTTGATTGGTATTCAATTTACAATTGTGGTTGTTATGTATATAATTTATGATTAACAAAGACATAAGCAATTGGCTACATTGTTAGAGTTGTTTCTAACAATTTTGCATGTTGGCCTGGAGTTGTTAGCTAAGAATGTATTAATCCTGGTAGAAATGGTTTCTTTGTTTCTGTCCATCAGCTGTGACTGGTTAGTACATGATTCACTCATTTACTAGTACAACACAGAAACAGGCCTTTCAGCCCACGATGTTCAACTGAACTAATTAAACTATTAATTAAAAGCCAATTAAACTAGTCCTTTCTGCATGTCCATATTCCCTCCATTCTCTCTATATTCATATGCCTACCAACCTAAGAGCCTTGTAGATGTCTCTATTATATTTGCCTCCACTACCACTGCAGCAATGCAATCCAGGCACCCCCTACACTCTCTGTTAAAAAGCACATTATTGCTTGTTCCTTCTGGAGATTGCCTTTATGGCTCTATCAATTGACTGCTAAAGATTTATAGGGTAAGATTTGTTTATTCATTAGATCTCTTCATGGTTTAGCTGCTGATCTAATTTGTTTGTAATCCATTCCCAGATACGGGTATTGCTGACATTTGTTTTCTGTCTTTAGGTAAGAGTGAAAGCTCTTCCAGTGTCCTGATTCACAAAACAGCTGTACCAACTTACACAATATAAATACAATTCATATCATAAGACAGAAGTTGGAAGGAGTCATCAACATGAAGCGGCAGTGCTTATAGCTGAATAGTGGTGAGTTTGAGAAAATTCAGCTCCAGAGCCACAGAAGGGTGAGACTGATCTTAGACAGGTTAAAAGGTTGGCACAACATTGTGGACTGAAGGGCCCACACTGGACTATCCTAACTCACAACAGCTAGGCCTGAACATGAATTAAGAACTGAATTTCAGGACTTGAGTAAGAATAACTGAGTGTTGCATCTAGATTTAATTTCTGACATCCTAAGGACCTTTCCGGAATATTACGTACAGCTTTTAGTCTCCTTACTTAAGAAAGGATGTGCTTGTCATAGAGGGATTACAGCGATGATTCACTGGTTTGGTTTCAGCAATGCCAGCCTGTCATTTGAGCAGAGATTAAGTAGACTCAAGAGATTAGAAAAAATGAGAGGAGGTCTCATTGAAAGAAAAAAATGTTGAAGAAGAATGTTTTCCTATATTGAAAAATCAAGGGGCACAGCAGTAGGAGTAGGATGAGGAAAAATATCTTCACTCAGGGGATGGTGAACCTTTGGACTTTCCTTGTCATAGCCACGGATTCAGCAGCACAGCAGATATGGCAATTGCACTCGCACATGTTGGCTCATTATTACTTCATTGTGATAGTATTTAACTCCATTCATTCCGTTGTAGGTTTTGCCGATACTTCATGTGACAAGAATACACATAGATTACGATGTAGCTGTCCTGTGCTGGCACCAGTGGAATCAGCAGTTGGTCTGCCACCTGTCTTCAGGAGAGAGAGAGATAAGGAAAACAATGGAGCAGCACTTGGAGATGTTAATGAAGGGGAAGGAGAGCTGTCAAGATCGGCTCCCCCTTTGAACCCTGAACTGTTTGAAGTGATGGACAGGCGATACCCCAGCAGGGGGATAAAAAGGGACAGGTTCGCTAAGGCAGGACACACGCCACCCGAGGTAACGAGACCCTGGAAGCGGTGCGCCTCTCACAAGTCGGTGGGAGTTTTGGAAGGCTGGTCGCGGGACAAGCCATAGACGCACAGGGTGGAAAGGCACGATCGGCGGGAACCTGGTGTGTGTCCACCCTTGCCTGGGTGCCGGGTTCACCGCAGGGAAACAATTGCATCTGGAAACGGAGGGATCACGGTCGGTGACCTCAGATGACATCACAAAGGACTCGCCCGAAAGCTGACTGCGAAGGTCTGTGTGGAAGCTGTGTTGAATATTCATTCGTTTTGCTCTCTCTCTCCTTCCCCCCACTGTCCATCGCCACGGCAGCGATTACTGTGAACTGAACTGAACTAAATTGAACTGAACTTTGCGTCACTTTGAAACTGGTCATTTACCCCCTAGACAACGATAGAGCTTGATTGATCCTGTTATCTTAATTCTGTGTACATGTATGTTTATCATTGCTGAACTGTTGCATTCATTATCCTTTTGATTAGAGTACTGTGTTGCTTGTTTCTTTAATAAAACTTTCTTAGTTCTAGTAATCCAGACTCCAACTGAGTGATCCATTTCTGCTGGTTTGGCAACCCAGTTACGGGGTACGTAACATTCAACATAGCTAAGCTTTGTTATCTGCATTCCGCCTTGCCTGAGAAATCAGACTGTCAAATCAGCTGACTCTGAAGACTAGCGGTATTCGTTTTATTCTTAGTTGTTCTTTTCAGCCACAGTGTAGGCTTTGTTTTCCATTTGAATGTTTTAGTCAATGGCCCTGTTTGGCCTAGGGTTTATTGTTTTCTTTTTCCCTTTAACATTGTTCACATTAAAGTCTGTGAAATATCAATCCACGTCAGTGTCTCTCACTCCACATGGGCCATGTCTGAACTTGGTAACATTTCTATCCTAAAGGCCAAGGGGACCTTTAGCATTGTGTTCATTCTAAAAGGAATTAAAGGGAGTGGCAATAATGTTGGAGAAAGGCACTGAGGTAGAAGAACAGGTAAGGTCTGAATGAATAGTGAAGCAGGCACACAGTTCAAAGTAAAATTTATTATCAGAGTACATGTCACCACATACAACCTCAAGATTCTTTTCCTCAGGCATAGTTAGCAAATCTATAGAACAGTACACTGAACAGGATTAATGACAATACATTGCGCAGATGCAGATATAAATTAATAGCAAAGCATGAAATAGTAAGATAAAGAGACCATAAAGTGAGAGCATCAGTTGTGGGAACACTAGAAGTAGAATGGGTGTAGTTATTGCCTTTTGTTTAAGAGCCTATGGTGGAGCGTAGTAGCTGTTCTTGAAGCTGCTGGTGCGAACAAGGTACGTAGCCCTGCCAATTTTTACGTTTATATTGTTATGACTTCTCGACAGCCAGTTAAATTATTTTAAAATAGACTTTGTTGTGGCGTAGCTATTTTCTGCAGGAGATATTTTACATTCCTCTGGTTTCTGTCTTTTTTGGGTGTACGCTGAGCACACAACAATGGAACTACCTTCTGATTTATGCCTAATCTATTTGCCAGACAATGTGCCCAAAATCTCTTACTTTCTGTGGTCGATTAAATCAATTCACCAAGGACTATGGATGAAACCAAGGATCATATAACTTCATTCTTGGATTAGTATCCAAAGGAAATCAAAAGAAGCTGCAGTTGTTAAAAAATCTGAAATAAAAGCAGAAAATATGGGAAGCGTTCAGCAGAATAGGCAGTATCTGTAGTCAGTGAAATAGAGTTGATGATTCAGATCAAAGTTCAAAGTAAATTTTATTATCAGAGTACATATAGTGTTTGTCACCAAATAAAATCCTGTGATTCTTTTCCCTGCAGGCATGTTCAGCAAATCTATAGAATCGTAACTGTAAACAGGATCAATGAAAGATCAAGTACAGCATAGAAGACAATACATTTTGCAAATACATACATAAATAAATAGCAATAAATAATGAGAGCATGAAATACCAAGAATAAGAGTCCTTAATTGAGATAGTTTGTTGTGGACGCATCTCAGTAGATGAGTGTGGTCATCCTCTTCTGTTCAAGAGCCTGATGGTTGAAGGGTAGTAACTGTTCTTGAAACTGGTGGCGTGAGTCCAAAGACACGATAAAATACACTTCGTCAGAACAGATGTAAGTTTTTGTCCTCAAATGTCAGATGATGGATTTAACTTCATGTAATTGGGCCAACTATAATAATCTAGCAACATATAGAATTACAGCGTATTATAAAAAGCGTATTATAAAATATTTATTAATGTTCATCAGGAAAGAAAAGCCTCAGTTTTCACCTTGGCTGGCCTAAATGTGATTGTAGCCATGTCAGTGTGGGATGAATCTCAAATGCCATTTGTTTTGGGGATTTTTTGAAATGAAGTAATGCCACAAGTAATCAAGGCCTCATTAATATGCCCATCTTGTGAATGGAGAAGAAATATGAATGCATGTATTAGCTGAGCTATCTTCAACTACGATGTAGAGTTCTTAAGACTATCTCTGTAAAATCATTCAAGTTCACTGGAAAGATAAGCTAACCAATGCCAAAGCTCTCCGCCCAAACTAGGGAAGTCCATTTTGAGCTCTAACGCACAAAGATAGTACCAAATTTACAGAGGGACAAATTCAAGGTTGTGCTAAAAGCCAACTAGAAAAATCATCAACATATCCTCTAACTCTCAGGCATCTCTGGCCACAATAGCTCAAAATGAAGGAGAAGTACATGGCAGGTTATTAAAATCCGAAAGTCTGTGCAGTGGGAGCACACAGAAATCAAGTATAATCAGCAGAAAGAGCACACCTCCTCACAAACCAATGGTCCGTCCATCCTATCTGCACTTCCAACCCATTTGTGAAGACTCTGCAATTCCTCATTGGCCAGTTCAGTCACTTCAGAAGCCACAAACTGGAATGGAAGCCAGTAATCCTCAATCCTAAACAACTGCCGAATATATAAATTAGAATGTGGTAGAATCTTCTATATGTTTCCATTTCAGATTCTAAAATGATTTCTGCACATATTATCACATAAGACCATAAGACATAGGAGCAGGATTAGGCCATTCAGCCCATCAAGTTTGCTCCGCCAATCCATCATGGCCGATCCCAGATCCTGCTCAACCCCATAAATTGCCTTCTCGCCATATCCTTTGATTCCCTGACCGATCAGGAAACAATCAACTTCCACCTTAAATGTACCCACAGATATAAATGTGTAGAGTCAGAAAGAGGTACAGCATTGAAACTGGCCCTCCAACCACTGAGTCTGTGCTGACCATTAACCACTAATTTTCGGCTATCCCATTTGCTGTTTCCCCTATACCGTCATCAAATTCTCCCAGATTTTACCATTCATTTTCACACTAGGAGCAATTTACAGTGGCCAACTAACCAACCAAAATGTACGTCTTTGGCATGTGGAAAGCAGATCAGGATCAGGTTTATTATCACAGACATGTGATGTGAAATTTGTTAACTTAGCAGCAGCAGCAGCAGTTCAATGCAATACATAATCTAGCAGAGAGAAGAAAATAATAAACAAAATTGAAAAATATAGTAACAAATGCACAAGTAAATCAATTACCTATATTGAATAGATTTACAAAACGTGCAAAAACAGAAATACTGTATATTAAAAAAAAGTGAAGTAGTGTCCAAAGATTCAATGTCCATTTAGGAATCAGATGGCAGAGGGGAAGAAGCTGTTCCTGAATAGCTGAGAGTGTGCTTCAGGCTTCTGTACCTCCACCTGATGGTAACAGTGAGAAAAGGGCATGCCCTGGATGCTGGAGGTCCTTAATAATGGACACTGCCTTTTTGAGACACCACTCCCTGAAGATGTCCTGGGTACTTTGTAGGCTAGTGCCCAAGATGGAGCTGACTAGATTTACAACCTTCTGCAGCTTCTTTCAGTCCTGTGCAGTAGCCCCTCCATACCAGACAGTGATGCAGCCTGTCAGAATGCTCTCCATTGCACAACTATAGAAGTTTTTGAGTGTATTTGTTGACATGCCAAATCTCGTCAAATTCCTAATAAAGAATAACTGTTGTCTTGCCTTCTTTATAACTACATTGATATGTTGGGACCAGATTAGATCCTCAGAGATCTTGACACCCAGGAACTTGAAGCTGCTCACCTTCTCCACTTCTGATCCCTCTATGAGGATTGGTATGTGCTCCTTTGTCTTACTCTTCCTGAGGTCCATAATCAGCTCTTTCGTCTTACTGACGTTGAGTGTCAGGTTGCTGCTGCAGCACCACTCCAGTAGTTGGCATATCTCACTCCTGTACACCCTCTCATCACTACCTGAAATTCTACCAACAATGGTTGTAACATCAGCAAATTCATAGATGGTATTTGAGCTGTGCCTAGCCACACAGTCATGTGTATACAGAGAGTAGAGCAGTGGGCTCAGCACACACCCCTGAGGTGCACCAGGTTTGATCGTCATCGAGGAGAATATGTTATTACCAATCCACACAGATTGTAGTCTTCCGGTTAGGAAGTCGAGGAACCAATTGCAGAGGGAGGTACAGAGGCCCAGGTTCTGCAACTTCTCAATCAGGATTGTGGAAATGATGGTATTAAATGCTGAGCTATAGTCAATGAGCTGCATCCGGATGTAGGTGTTTGTGTTGTCCAGGAAGTCTAAAGACGTGTGGAGAGCCATTGAGATTGCGTCTGCCATTAACCTATTGTGGCGATAGGCAAATTGTAATGGGTCCAGGTCCTTGCTGAGGATGGAGTTCAGTCTAGTCATAACCAACCTCTCAAAGCATTTCATCATTGTTGATGTGAGTGGTACTGGGTGATAGTCATTAAGGCAGCCCACATTATTCTTCTTAGGCACTGGTGTAATTGTTGCCTTCTTAAGCAAGTGGGAACTTCCGCCCATAGCAGTGAGAGGTTGAAAATGTCCTTGAATACTCCCTCTAGTTGGTTGGCACATGTTTTCAGAGCATTCCCAGGTACTCCAACAGGATCTTCCACCTTGCAAGGGTTCACTCTCCTTAAAGACAGCCTAACATCGGCCTCTGAGACAGAGATCACAGGGTCATCAGGTGCAGCAGAGATCTTCAAAGCTGTAGTTGTGTTCTCCCTTTCAAAGCGTGCATAGAAGGCTTTGAGTTCATCTTGTTCTGGAGCTGCTCCGGCCTATGGTCAGGCCACACTTAGATCCCCTCCAGTTCGCCTACCAGCCCCGACTAGGAGTTGAGGATGCCATCGTCTACCTGCTGAACTGTGTCTACGCCCACCTGGACAAGCCAGCGAGCACTGTGAGGGTCATGTTTTTTGACTTCTCCAGTGCGTACAACAACATCCACCCTGCTCTGCTGAGGGAGAAGCTGACAGCGATGCAGGTGGATGCTTCCCTGGTATCATGGATTCTTGACTACCTGACTGGCAGACCACAGTACGTGTGCTTGCAACACTGTGTGTCCGACAGAGTGATCAGCAGCACAGGGGCTCCACAGGGGACTGTCTTGTCTCCTTTTCTCTTCAGCATTTACACCTCGGACTTCAACTACTGCACAGAGTCTTGTCATCTTCAGAAGTTTTCGGATGACTCTGTCATAGTCGGATGCATCAAGCAAGGGAGATGAGGCTGAGTACAGGGCTACGGTAGGAAACATTCGTCACATGCTGTGAGCAGAATTATCTGCAGCTTAATGTGAAAAAGACTAAGGAGCTGGTGGTAGACCTGAGGAGAGCTAAGGTACCGGTGACCCCTGTTTCCATCCAGGGGGTCAGTGTGGACATGGTGGAGGATTACAAATACCTGGGGATACGAATTGACAATAAACTGGACTGGTCAAAGAACACTGAGGCTGTCTACAAGAAGGGTCAGAGCCGTCTCTATTTCCTGAGGAGACTAAGGTCCTTTAACATCTGCCAGATGATGCTGAGGATGTTCTACGAGTCTGTGGTGGCCAGTGCTATCATGTTTGCTGTTGTGTGCTGGGCAGCAGGCTGAGGGTAGCAGACACCAATAGAATCAACAAACTTATCCGTAAGGCCAGTGAAGTTGTGGGAATGGAACTGGACTCTCTCACAGTGGTGTCTGAAAAGAGGATGCTGTCTAAGTGGCATGCCATCTTGGACAATGTCTCCCATCCACTACATAATGGACTGGTTGGGCACAGGAGTACATTCAGCCAGAGACTCATTCCACCGAGATGCAGCACAGAGCGTCATAGGAAGTCATTCCTGCCTGTGGCCATCAAACTTTACAACTCCTCCCTTGGAGGATCAGACGTCCTGAGCCAATAGGCTGATCCTGGACTTACTTCATAATTTACTGGCATAATTTACATATTACTATTTAACTATTTATGGTTCTATTACTATTTATTATTTATGGTGCAACTGTAATGAAAACCAATCTCCCCCGGGATCAATAAAGTATGACTATGACTATGTAGTGAAACATCGTTGCCGTACATTCTATTGGGTGTCGCTTTGTAGGAAACAATGGACGAAACCCATGCAGTCACAGGAAAAATGTGCAAAAGCCTCACAGACAGGACTCAAGGTCAGAATTGAATCCAGGAACCTGGAGGTGTGAGATACGGCCAGTCTTGTGTCTTATTTTTACCCCTTCTGCCAATGCAACATATCTATTGTTCTCATCTTATACTGGGCAAATACCGTTTTAGCTTCAACTGAATTCCCTGTACTTCTTGTAGACCTGATTTCCAAATATTTTTGATTTCTAATTCCATCTGCTTCCAACCATGTTTACTGTGAGCAAGAAAAAACCTGCAGATGCTGGAAATCCAAGCGATACACACAAAATGCAGGAGGAATTCAACAAGCCAGGCAGCACCTGTGGAAAACAGTAAACAGTTGACATTTCGGGCAGAGACCCTTCATCAGGACTGGAGAAAAAATATGAGAAGTCAGAGTAAAGGGTGGGGGATGGAAGGTAGAAGTACAAGGTAGTAGGTACATTGAATCGTGCCTCGTAAACACAAAATAATCTGCAGATGCTGGGGTCAAAGCAGATTGGGGGACCGCTTCGTTGAGCACCTCCGCTCTGTCTGCCAAGACAGACAGGATCTCCCAGTAGCCACCCACTTCAACTCTGCTTCCCACTCCCATTCAGATATGTCCATACATGGCCTCCTCTACTGCCATGATAAGGCTAAACTCAGGTTGGAGGAGCAACACCTCATATACCGTCTAGGTAGTCTCCAGCCCCTTGGTATGAACATAGAATTCTCCAACTTCCAGTAATTCCCTCCCCCTCCCTTCCCCTATCCCTATGTCACTCTGCCCCCTCCCCCAGCTGCCTACCACCTCCCTCTTGGTTCCGCCTCCCTCTACTATCCATTGTGTTTTCCCCTATTCCTTCTTCACCTTTCCTGCCTATCACCTCCCTGCCTCCCTTCCCCACCTCTTTATCTTTCCCCTTAATGGTTCTTCACCTGGAACCTACCAGCCTTCTCCTTCCCACCCTCCCCCCACCTTCTTTATAGGGCCTCTGCCCCTTCCCCCTACAGTCCTGACGAAGGGTTCCGGCCCGAAACCTCGACCGATCTTTTCCACGGATGCTGCCCGACCTGCTGAGTTCCTCCAGCATGTTGTGAGTGTTGAATTTGGGCCTGCAGTTTATTCACTTTGGTTTGTACGTTCATATAATTATTTCTTTGGGTCATTGGAGCTTATTTGACCCCTGATCTCAACAGATATGTCTGTGACTCATGGTGATGTGTGTGTGCACATCCTGCAGTATCTCTACCAGTTGTCTTAGAGAAGCCAGTTTTGGGTGGCCGCGACGTATTTCCTAAGAAGAGGATGAATTTTGCTGGTAGTAATTCATCTCATAACTGTTTTAAATGCCAACAATGTGGATTTCATCATCTGTGTTTTAACTTGAATGAAGAGGTAAAGAAAACTTCTCAAATATAAAGAGGAATTACACAATTCTATTTGGTAAGATGTTTCTGACTGAACCAAATAAATAGAAGCCGTGGTGCTTAAGAAAGATATTGTTGAACATTGAAGCCCATTGTTCATAATTGGAGAAATGATGGAACAATGCCAACATAAAGAGTGGGTGACATAATACACATGAGGACAAAATGCAATGTGACAAACAGAAAGATCTGTATATACATGCAATGCCAAATCTCAGCACTGTAACATTAACTACAGTTCAGTAAGATTGAAATAAATATTGGATTTATAATCCAGTGTTTCTTAGTCTGTCATAATACAATTAGAAGCATGTTGTGTATTGCTTCAAATGTTTTTTTTTTACCAAGCTGCTGTAGTGTGCTTCATATGTTCATTTGAAGAGCATTATTGGTGATTTCCTGTGATATGATCATCTCTCTCTCTCTCTCTCTCTCCCTCCCTCCCCTCTTTTTTGCAGTATGT
This sequence comes from Mobula birostris, assembly GCF_030028105.1. Taxonomy (NCBI): domain Eukaryota; kingdom Metazoa; phylum Chordata; class Chondrichthyes; order Myliobatiformes; family Myliobatidae; genus Mobula; species Mobula birostris. The sequence continues at coordinate 34,835,011 of NC_092377.1, forward strand.
TACAAGTCACTTTGCAAGAAATTGTTTGAATAACCTAGGCAGTTCTATGAACTTAGCCCAGATGTTATAACAGTTACATTGCATGGATGGAATGCTTTAGCTGACCAGTAAAGACTACTTTAATTTTTTTATGCTGAAATAACAGGGATGTAAAATTCTATTATATTGTTAACAAATTCCTATGTAAGACAATACAATTGTGTGCTTAAATAAAATAAACGTCATGCCATCTCACATGTGATGACAGCATTTAAAGATTCAAAGATTCAAAGTTCATTTTTCATCAAAGTATGTATGCAGTATACCACCCTGAGGTATGTCTTCCCACAGACAGCCATGAAACAAAGAAACACCATGGAACCTGTACAAAAACAACATCAAACAGCCAGCATGCAAAAAATGAACAAATCATGCAAACAGCAAATAATGAGTGAAAAACACAGAATATAAAACATCAAACCACAACGTAATTGAAACAGTCTAGGGGTGTTTAGTTCAGTTCAGTTCAATTTAGTGCTATGGCAAAGCCAGTCCACCATGATCAAAATCACACAAAATAGCAATTAAAAAAAGGAGCAACCACAAACCAGAAACACATCATAACCTGAACTACAGAGTCCAATCCACAAACTGCATCAATTAAACTTTGCCCAAGACTCAAGACTCCAGCACCATTGAGTGCGAGGGAGAGAATGGTCAAACGTAGGCAGGTGGCTCTGAACACCCACTCACCATCCATTCTCATCCTCATTGATTTCAATCTTGCTCGATGCTTTAATTGGCAAAATTGGCAAGAAATGGAGTTGATCGTGGGCTCGTGCCTTGTCTCCAGCTTCTTGGCCTCCAGGCCACACACTCAACTCGTAACCTTGGAGAAAGTAAAGTGCCAGACCGCACACGCAGCCCGAAATCACACCAGCATACTGTAAATCACAGGTTCCAATGGTAACAGAATCATATTTAAAGGGATCAGGGGGTATGGAGAGAAGGCAGGTATAGGGTTCTAAGTTGGATGATCAGCCATGATTGTAATGAATGGCGGTGCAGGCTCGAAGGACTGAAAGGCCTACTCCTGCACCTATTATCTGTTTCTATGTTTCTATATTTGAAAGATGAAGAAGACGAAGTAAAGGAAGTAAAAGAAGTAGTTTTGTGAACTGACTGAAGACGTTGCCTTGATTGCATTGTTTGCTGGTGCCATCTTCTTCAGGTCAAAATGATAGGTAAGCAGATATCATTGGTCCCCTTTGCTAAGGTGCCACTGTCCTCTCTCCCTTAAAATACTATCATACTCTCCTACAGAAACATTCGACACATCCTCCTGAGCAAATCAGAATCAGATTTACCTTCACTGGTATAAATCATGGCAATAGCCCATGGATTAATCAAGAGGTTCATTATCGGCTGAGGACCAGATCTGTGGCATTTAAATCCGGTGAATTAGGTCTGTACCGGAATACCAGATATGACTTGCAGGGGATATTTCTGAGAGAGGTTGGAGGCTACGTTGGATGCACCTCAACTCTGGCGGGGCTTGCAGGCCATTACTTCATACAAAGCAAAGCCCAATATCAGGAATAGCAGTGACGCTTCACTACCAGATGAGCTCAACGTCTTTTACGATCACTTTGAAAGAGAAAATAAAACTGTGATCTCTGTCTTGAAGGCCAACATCAGAACATCTTTCAAGAGGGTAAACTCTCGCAATGCATCAGGCCCAGAAAGAATACCTGGAAAGGCTCTGAAAACTTGTGCCAACCAACTGGTGTGGGTATTCAAAGATAATTTCAATCTCTCATTTCTACGATCAGAAGTTTCCAGCTGCTTCAAAAGGGCAACAATTATACCAGTACCCAAGAAGAGTAGTGTGAGCTGTCTCAATGACTATTGTTCAGTAGCACTCACTATTGTTCAGTAGGGTTGAAATGCTTTGTGCGGTTGGTCATGGTTAGAATCAGCTCCTGTCTCAGGAAGGACCTGGACCCACTGCACTTTGCCTATCTTCACAAAAGGTCTACAGCAAATGCAATCTCAATGGCTCGCTACATGGCCTTGGATCACCTGGACAATATAAATAACCCTGTCTGGATGCTTTTATTAACTGCATCTCAGAGTTTAGTATCATCATCCCTACAGTTCTGATCAAAAAGCTGCAGAACTTGGGCCTCAGTACCTCCCTCTGCAACAGGATCCTTGACTTCTTAACCAGAGGACCTCAATGGAAATAACATCTCTACCTCGCTGACAACCAACACTGGCGCACCACAGGGATGTGTTCTTAGCCCTCTGCTCTACTCTCTCTACACCCTTGACTGTGGCTAGGCATAGCCCAATTGCCATTTATAAATTTGCTGATGATACAGACATTGTTGGCAGAACCTCAGATGGTGATGAGAGAGGATACAGGAGCGAGATGTATCACCTAGTTGAGTGGTATCATAGCAACAATCTTGCACTCATCATTACTAAGACCAAAGAACTGATTGTGGACTTCAGGAAGGGTAAGATGAGAGAACACAAATCAATCATCATAGAGGGATCAGAAGTGGAGAGAGTGATAATGTCAAGTTCCTGGGCGTCAACGTCTCTGAGGACCTAACCTGGTCACATAATATTGATGCAGCTGTAAAGAAGGCAAGACATTGGCTCTATGTACTTCATTAGGAGTTTGAAGAGATTTGGTCTGTCACCTAAAACACTCGAAAACTTCTACAGATGTACCATGGAGAGCATCTTGACTGGCTGCGTGACCATCTGGTACTGGTATGGGGGGGGTGTGGCTACTGCACAGGATCGAAGTAAGTTGCGGAAAGTAGCTAAATTTAGTCAGTTCCATCATGGGTACTCGCCTCTGTGGTATACAAGACGTTTCCAAGGAGTGGTGCCTCAAGAAGGTGGTGACCATCATTAAGTACTCCCACCACCCAGGACAGGCCCTCTTCTCATTGTTACCATCAGGAAGGAGGGACAAGAGCCTGAAGGCACACACTCAGCAATTCAGGAGCAGCGTTTTCCCTCTGTCATCTGATTTCTAAATGGACATTGAACTCGTGAACACCACCTCAAAACTTTTTTTTAATTCCTGTTTTTGCACTACTTATTTTAACTTAAAAATTAGGATACATATATATAATTACCATGATTAGGCAATGTATGGGCAATGTATTCAATGTATATTTATCAAGCATTGCATTGTATTGCTTCCTCAAAGTTAACATATTAAACCTGATTCTGGAACAGGCTGCCAGGTGTAGTAGGTGGAAGCAAACAATCAAGGTGATGAAGGTATTGAGACAGGCATGAGAACATGCAGGCAGATGGGATTAGTTTAATTTAATCATGGTTGGTGCAGATATCATTGGCTGAAAGATCTGTTCTTGTGCAGTACTGCTCTCTGTTCTAAAACTTGAACTTCTGTGCCTCCCTCTGCAACTAGATCCTTGACGTCCTCATCAGGAGACCACAGTCAGTGTGCATCAGAAATAACTTCTCCTAACTGACAATCAAGACAGGTGCACCTCAAGGATATATACTTCTCAACTCTCTCTACACATTATTGTGTGGCTAGGCACAGCTCAAATGGTACCTTACATTTGCTGATGAGACAACTACTGTTGGCAGAATCTCAGATGGTGATGAGGAGACGTACAGGAGTGAGATAGATCGGCTGGTTCAGTGGTGTCACAACATCAACCATACACTCAGTAATAGTAAGGCCAAGGAATTGACAGTGGACTTCAGGAAAGAAGGTGCACCAGCAATTATACTTTTACTTTATTAGGAACTTGAGCAGATTTGGTATGTCACTGAAGACTCTAGCAAATTTCTACAGATGTACTGTGGAAAGCATCCTGACTGGTTGCATCCCCACCTGGTAATTAGGCTGTACTGTACAAGATTGAAAGAGGCTGCAGAGAGCTTTAGGCATTAACCTCCCCACCATTGAGAACATCGATCAGATGGTTTCATCACGGAAATGACACCGGGCTGCAGTTCCATCAAGGTCATGGCTTAGATTTAGTTGTAAGTTTATAGGGATGGTTTTGGGGATGGACAGGGAGATTAGGGGGTCAGGTTAGAGTTTAGGGATGGGGATGTGGGAGTTAGAGGTCAGGCCAGAATCGAGTCCTCCACTCTACACTCTACACTTGAAGGCCAGCAACGTGGGTGAGTGATGATGGACATCCAGAGACTAGGCTTCTGCTCGACACCTAAAGTCTAGCAATATGGGTGGGTGACGAAGGACATCCAGAATCTAGGCCTCCGCTCTGCACTTGAAGGTCAGTGACATGGATATGGGATGAAACATATCTGTGGATTTTGGGCTGTCTCAATTCATTGAGCTCTAGGATTGGATGTCTGCACAAGCAGGAGGCACGATGGCCGGTGAGCAGATGAACCAAGAGCTTGAGTCTGGAGTTTGAGGTCCTGTCATCTGCTAATCTGGGCGTTGATACCAAAAGTCCAAGCCTGAAGATTGATCAGAAGTATGGAAGCTGGAGCCCAACAGCCAACGCCTGGAGACTGAAGACAAGAGGACTGTCCTTGTATGGGAGTGAGAAGGAAGAAAGGATCTTGTGCTGTTGGTGTTTTGTTGGTTATCATGCTCTGTTTTGTTATGTCCTGTGGTCTACAGTTAAGCATTGTGGGTATGCTGTGTTGGTGCTGGAATGTGTGGAATACTTGCAGGCTTCTCCCTGCACATCCTCAGGCTGCATTGGTTCCTAAAACAAACAAAGCATTTCACAGTCTGTTTTAATGTACATGCGATTAGCAAATGAATCTGGATCTGAATCTGAATCTTCAAATGGTAGTGCCTCGAGACGGCAGCATCCATTATTAAGCACCCTCCTCATACAGGACTTGCCCTCTTCTTATTACTACCATCAGGGAGGAGGTACAGGAGACTGAAAATGCACACTCAATGCTTTAGGAACAGCTTCTTCCCCTCTGCCATCAGATGAACACCATCTCACTACTTTGTTCTCTGTTGCACTATTTATTTGTTTATATATTTCTTCTTCTAACCTTGTGGGCACGTGGCCAAGTGGTTAAGGCATTGGACTAGTGACCTGAAGGTTGTGAGTTTGAGCCCCAGCTGAGGCAACATATGTCTTCAAGCAAGGCACTTAATCACACAGTTCTCTGTGACAAAACTGGTGCCAAGCTGTATGGGTCCTAATGCCCTTTCCTTGGACAACATTGGTGTCGTGGAGCAGGGAGTTTTGCAGCACGGGAAACTGCTGGTCTTCCATACAACCTTGCCCAGGCCTGTGCCCTGGAGAGTGAAGACTTTCCAGGCGCAGATCCATGGTCTCGCAAGACTAATGGATGCCTTAATTAATCTTGTAACCTGCAACAATTTTTTATGTATAGCTGCTGCAAAACAATTTTCACGACATACATCCGTGATAATAATTCTGATTCTGAAATTTTTGAAATCTTGATAGAGTGAAGTAGCCATTATGCTTGCTCCTGTAACTTGTCAAGAATGATCCTCAGTTAATACAGTAAATAGGAGATCAGAAAGAAATGATAATGGTCATTCCTTATATGTCAGTCAGCATAATTAACATTCTCTCCCTTGTCTTAATGAATAACATCACAATAAAGGCACATGCTTTGTTATTTGAACAATTATAAATGGATTTTCCACCAGAAAACATTGGACTACAATTTGAAACAAATAAAGGAAATTTTTAACTTTCCTGAACAAAAGTTGTCAGGACCAAACATAGAGCCCAATTCCAGATTGAAAGAGTGAACACTAAAATAACAACAGAAAGTGTTGGAAATACCTGGTGAGGCCTCATCTGTGGGAAGAGAAATGGAGTTAACGTTTCAGGTTGAACACCCTTCATAACTTTCAACTGTAAACAAGTGATTGCTTGATAATTGAAGTTAGGTTTAATTCACTCAATGCATTTTGCACAAAGGGACCATTCTTGGGATTATTAAAGAAACAATTGGTGGTGCAGGCAAAGTTTGGGAGCAGCACATGCTGAGCTTCTCCAACATTTTGTAAATTTCAGGTACAGTTTAAAACATATTTTTACGGATGACACGAGGAATTCTGCAGATGCTGGAAATTCAAACAACACACATCAAAGTTGTTGGTGAACGCAGCAGGCCAGGCAGCATCTCTAGGAAGAGGTACAGTCGACGTTTCGGGCCGAGACCCTTCCTAGAGATGTTGCCTGACCTGCTGCGTTCACCAGCAACTTTGATGTGTGTTGCTTTATACGGATGAATTAAGATAGTTCTGAAAGCCTTCTACATTCCTTACTATGATCACAATTACGACCATCCCTCAGTAGCTGGTTGGTAAACTGCCCTCATTACGTCTCAAAATCTCTCCTATAACTGGATACTGGACTTCTTGACAGAAAGGCAGTCTGTATTGGCAGAAACATCTCCAGCTCCTTCAAGTTGATCACGGCATTCCCCAGGGTCACATGCTCGGCCCATTTGATGCATGACTGAACCTTTCAATCCAGTTCAAAATGAATCACCAAGTTCGCTGATGACACAAACATCAGCCTCATCGACCTTGTTGATGAGTCGGCGTACAGAGAAGAGCTGATAGAATGGTGCAAACACAACAACTTGAGTGCCAATGTGGAAAAGCCTAAAGAAATGATTGTGGACTTTAGGAAGGTGCAGAATGACCACTTCTCGGTGCACATACACAACTCCCTTGTGAAGAAAGTTAGGAGCACCAAGTTTCGGGGTGTGCACATGACGATCTCACCTGGTCCCTCAACACCACCTCTTTCGTCGAGAAAGCACAGCAGTGTCCCCACATCCTGATCAGACTGAGGCGAGTAAGCTCCATGCCCCCATTTTAAACAATTTTTACCAGACCATCACCAAGAACGTCCTGACCAGTTGCATCACCATCTGGTACAGTAATTGAAAGACATCTGACCGCAAGACCCTACAAAGGATTGCAAGAACTAGTGAGAGGATCATAGGGGTCTCTCTTCCACCCATTAAGAGATATCTGTCAAGAGTGCTGTGTATGCAGGACCCTCAGCAATGTCAATGATCCCTCCTATCTATCCAACAATACCTTTGACCTCCTACCATCAGGCAGTAGCATCAGGACAAGGACTGTTAGGATGGGAAACAGCTTCTTCCCCCAGGCTGTAAGACTACTGAACTTCCTGCCACCACCCAGGTCTCACCACGTATGAAGCGGCCATAGCGTTATACTGTTTACTTTTTAACTTGTACTGTATATGCACCTTATTATTTGTTAATTTATTTCTGGTAATATTACTTTACGTGCTATGTGTGTGAGTTATATGTATTGTGTTGTGCACCTTGGTCTGTAGGAAAGTTGTTTCATTTGGCAATATGCATATGTACAATTGAATGACAATAAACTGAATTTGAACCTGAACTTGAATTAAGGACAGGCGATTTTGTGGGCAGAGTCACACCAGTGAGAAACCTGTGCCTCCAGTTAGTTCCGGTTTTATTTTGAGAACTTATGTTTTGCTTCAATTATCTTGGTTACCTAACGCACATTACAAAGAGAATAATCAATGACCTACTCTGTTCACCGTACCTAATGTGTGCTATTCCCCCCCCCCCCCCGTGATTACAGATCACGGGTGTTAACTTCTAATGAACTGAATAGACGCTCAATTTGTCTACTGGCATCGGCAGGTCTCTGCCAATCAGGTTTACGGTTGTAGTTCGGTGAGAATCTGAAGTAAAATTTGAATGCTTTCCTTTAAGAGTTAAGTATTCTTATGACAATTAAATAACAAAAATTTCAATTGGCCTTTAAGTTTCTCGAAACCACTTAAAGAAAACGACAATAAAATAATTTCCTGTCCAAATATTCTGCAGTATAATATGAATTCACATCTAACGAATTTGATTCCTATTGTCATAATCAGAGGATACCAATCCTTTCCAAAGCTCCTCCTTAAAAGCAAAAAAGGGAAAATCTGCAGATGTTGGAAGTCCGAGTAACACACAAAATGCTGGAGGAATTCAACAGGCCAGGTAGCCTCTATGCAGAATTGTACAGTCGACGTTTTGGGACTAGACCCTTCAGTAGGACTGGACAAAAAAAGATGAGGAGTCAAAGCATTTCTTGCTAGGAAAGGGATCTGCTCGGCACAGTACTGAATGCAGTCTTCAACTCCCGTTCCAAAAGTTCCTGTTTCCCGTTGGGAACCGCCAGCGGTCGCTGCTGACTCACGAACCGCTCCCAGATTGATGGCCTGGCCCGCACACTCTCAAAGGCGGAAGATAAAAATTGTTTATAAAGAGAAAGCGTTTGTCAAGGAAACGGCAGGGATCTATATTTGACCATATTGCTAACATCAAATATGTAAGCAATATTCAGGTTTTATATTTCACACTAGTTTAATTAATACTTTGTGAAAGAGATATGTGATCTTCAAGTCAGCTGGGTGATGTCGAAGCGTAATAAAATGTTTTTTTAACGAAATTAAACGCCAAATCACTTTTTGGTGGAATGGCTACGGATTACAGAAAGTAGCTAGTCCGCCCTTCAAGTATGTATTGACTCTGCAAGGGATGTCCTGTCAACTCCATTCCACAATTCCTTCTCCACAGCAAGGCAAGTTTTAAACTCTCAGTACTGATAGAACGTGATTTACTAAAACTACTTCCTCCCCTTCTCATTGGCTGGATTAATTCGCTTAAAATACTGTAAAATTGAAACTGATCAAAAAGCTTTCTGTTTTAGCTGATCGCGGTAGACAGAGAATACCATTGGTTTTTGTTCATGCATGGGATGTAGCTTTTGGCAAGATCAAGATTTGTTGCCCAATTCCTAATTTGAGAAGGTAGTTATAAGTTGCCTGGAGCCATTGCAACCCTTGAAGTAAAGACGTGGAGTTCCAAGATTTTGACTCAGTGATAATGGTTTCTATTCCCCAGACAGTATGATGTATGACCTGTAGGGAGCTTTGCCGATGTTGCCATTGAATTCGTGGAGGTTGGAGGTAGAGTGTGTGAATTTTAGAGGTGCAAGTTGGCAAGATGTTCCAATGTGTTTTGCAGATAGGACATGCTGTAGTCATGAAGTGTCAATATTCATGGGGGTAGATGCATATTATAAGATGAAAGGGTTGTGAATCAAGCAGGATATTTATACTCGGATTATTGAGCTTCTCGAATATTAAAGCTGTAGCCATCCAAGCAGGTGAAAACAATTTCTTCACATTCCTGACTTCAACTTTGTTGAAATTGGTGGAAAATCTGTGCATCAATGAGGAAGTCACTTGTCATGGTATACTTAAACTCTGACCTGTTCTTGTAGCAGTACAATTCATGGGATTGGCCCAGTTTAGGTTTGAGTCAATGGTGGTCCCTGGGATGGTAAAAGTCAGGTAATATATTAATTTTTATTTATTTTCTCTCCACAGTATAACAATGGCATTGGATGCTTATGCACTTTTTTTCTGAAGTCACATTAATCTTCTAACCAAACCATACATTAAAATATATACCAAGAGATGTCTGATGATTGATAATTAAAACAGTGTAGCCTTCAAGTGGTGAGGTTAGTAAACAGGAAAAACAAATGTAATTCAGTTCACATTTTAAAGTTAATTAATTAGCATTTGCAGCACAGTAACAAGCTCAAAAAATTGTGATGGTGCTTGTGCTCTGCAGAACCTGCATAATGTTTAGACCTTATTTTTAAACTGCCATTATTACTCCTGCATCTGCATTTACTGTACAAGTTTAGCTGTGTAAGTGGGGAACGTCCTGCAGAAAGAAACTTGATATATAATATACTGTGCCATTGATGGTGTTACAGTACCTCAAATGGGAAGACAGATATTTGCCTTGATCACTAATACCAAAAGGCTGCTTCGTGTACTCTCTGTCTGAAGTCAATGGAACAGAGTATTTGAAGTGGTGAACAAACAAATAAGAATTAGTCAAAGTGAAAGTTGAGTTTATTGTCATATGTAAAAGTACATCTATATATATTTGTATTAAAAAAAACTTGCAGCAGCATCACAAACACGTAGCTCATCTCAGCAGTTTCCACTAATTTTACATTGACAGTTGCCATTATAGGTGTTAACATTGGCTTGTTTCAAGGAAATGTGTATAGATGTAATTAATATTAACTTTCATTTGTACTATGCAATCTATCTGTGTATGCTTGTCACACTGTAACTACATCTATCATTGATAAAGTAAGGAGCTATAATGGCATTATGATGAGCAGGAAGCTATTTGAATGCAGAAACTTGTAAGGGAAATTCAGGCCCAAATTTTTAACATTTTGAATATAATTTAAGAACTTTATAAATTGCAAAAATGTTAAAGCTGCCTCCATCCTTTATTTACATGAGTAGGTTGATAAATATACCTAGACAACATATGACTGTCACAATAAAATAAAGTTTACATGTGCTGGGAATTTAGGGAACTAAATGTAATGCATTTATTAAAAATATGGTTTGCAAGGAAACACTAATAACACTGAAATTAGTTGCTGAAGTGTTGTTAAACATTGAGTATAATGAATTAGAATGTCTCTTTTTATAGAATGTTATATTTTACCCTGAAAGTTGCAAGTGATTACCATTTCCAAAATTATATCATATTGATTAAAACAGATACAAATATATTAAGTAAACTAATACTCAAGACTAGAATTGTTCATGCCTATTTTAATCACAGAAGCAGGCGTGCTTCATTGTTCCAGATTCTTCTGCAGGCTGAAATCAGGGTCATTCATTGGTGAGGCAGTGCGAAGTTTAAAAAGAGCTCAGGAACTTTCACTTTCTTTCTGCAGGCTGAAATCTGCTAAAGAGGTCATTCACTAGTGACGTAGCACAACATTGGAAAAGAACTCCGAAGCTTTCAGCTTTCTTTCTGTGGGCTGAAATCAGCATGGGGCCAATAAAAAGAAACAAGGTGTATGTGGAGTGGCCATTGTTGGAGTGGGCCAATGTTAGAATGGTCTAGCTTTGGCTCAACAGGCTTAGGTGAGAATAGGCTTTGGAAATCACAGGTGGATGTTTTACGTGTTTTTTTTTGCTGTTAGCACATAGCTAGTGCACTGAGAATGAGCTTGGAGGTAGTGGTATATTCTTGGTGTGTTAAGTGTGGAGATTTTGGGAGACATCCAGTCTCCCCGATAACTACATCAGCAAGAAGTGCATTGAGCTGCAACTCTTTAGAGACCGTGTAAAGGAACTGGAACTGCATCTAGATGACCATTGGCTCATAGAGAAAAATGAGGAGGTGATAGGAGCTACAGGGAGTTAGTTACCTCTAAGACACAGGAGGCAGGTACTGGGGTGACTGTCAGGACAGGGAGAAGGAGTAGGCAGCCAGTGCAGAATACCTCTGTGGCCACTCTCCTCAATAATAAGTATACTGCTTTGGATACTATTTTGGGCGGTGGGGGGGGTGTGAAAACTACTGGGGGGGGGGAAACCACAGCAACCGGGTCCCTGGCATTGTCTGGCACTGTGGCTTGGAAGAGAAATGGGGAGGGGGAGGGGAGACGTGGATAGGAGATAACATTTCAATAGTTGATAGGGGATTCCATAATTAGAGGAGCAGAATGCAGACTCTGTGGACATGGAAGTGATGCCTCCTGGGTGCCAGGGTCAAAAACATCTTGGATCAGGCCCATGGCATGCTTGTGGGGGAGGGTGAGCTGCTGGAAGTCATGGTACATATTGGTACCAACAGCATAGGTAGGAAAAGAGAGTAAGTCCTGACAAGAGAATATAGGGAGTTAGGCAGAAAGCTGAAAAGCAGGAGCTCCACAGTATTAATCTCTGGATTTCTACCTGTGCATGTGACAGTTTGGGCAGGAATAGGATGATTTGGCAGATATCCATGGCTGAGAAACTGGTGCAGGGGACAGGGTTTCAGATTCCTGGAACATAGGGATTTCTTCTGGGGAATGTATGACCTGCACAAAAAGGATGGGTTATACCTGAACCCAAGATGGACCAATATCTTTGTTGTCAGGATTGCTAGAGCTTTTGGGGAGGGTTTAAAAAATTTGTTGGGGTGTGGGAACTGGACTAATAGGATTGAGAATATGGTAGTTGGTGTAGAACTAGATGCAGTGTGTAGTGAGGCTGCGAGGAAGGACAAGCAGATGATAGGACAAAATTGCAGTCAGTGAGATGAGTTAAATTTACCAGAGGGTCAAAGTTGAAAAGCATGATGAATACAGGACTGAAGGTGTTATATTTGAATGCACACAGTATGTAGAATAATGTAGATGATCTAGTAGTGCTGTTAAAGATTGTCAGGTATGATGATGTGGGCATCTCTGAGTCTTGACTGAAAGAAAATCATAGTTGAGAGCTTAACAGCCATGGATACACTTTGTACAGAAAGTACAGGCAGGTAGGCAGAGGGGGTAGGTGACTCTATGGGTAAAAAGAAATGAAATCAAATCCTTGGAAAGATGTGACATAGGATCAGAAGATGTAGAACCCCTGTGGGTAGAATTTAGAAACTACAAGAGTAAAAAGACCCTGATGTGAGTTATAAACAGGCCTCTGAACAGTAGCCAGGATGGGAGTTACAAATTATAATGGGAGATCAAAGAGGTATGTAAAAAGGGCAATGTTGCAAGAGTTATGGGGAATGTCAAAATGCAGGTAGTTTGGGAAAATCTAGTTCATGCTGGATCGCAAGAGAAGGAATTAGTAAACACCTATGAGATGGCTTTTTAGAGCAGGTTGTGGTTGAGCCCACTAGGAGAACAGCAATTCTGGGTTGGGACTTAATTAGTGACACAGATTTGGTTAGGAAGAATAAGTAGGTTCTGGAATGGTTTCTCAGGACAGCAAAATTACAAATGTCACTCCACTCTTTAAGGAGGGAGAGAAGCAGAAGAAAGAAAATCATAGGCCAGTAAGCCTGACTTTAGTGGTTGGAAAGATGTTGGAGCCTATTATTATGAATGATAAATCAGGTACTTGAAGGCACATGATAAAATAGGCCAAAGTCAATATGGTTTTCTAAAGGGGAAATACTGCCTGTCAAACCTTTTGGAATTTTTTGAGTAAATTGCTGCCAGGATAGGCAAAGGAGTGGATGTTGTTTATTTGGATTTTCAGAAGGCCTTTGACAAGGTGCCACACATGAGGTTGCTTAATAAGATAAGTGCCTGTGGTATTACAGTAAAGGTACTAGCATGGATAGAAGATTGGCTGACTGGGAGGAGGCAAAGAGTGGGAATAGAGAGGCCCTTTTCTGGTTGGTGTCTGGTGACTCATGGTGTGCCACAGGGATCAGTGTTGAGACTGCTTCTTTTCACATTAAATATCAATGAATTGGATGAAGGAGTTGATGGCTTTGTGGCCAGGTCTGCAGATGATAAGAAGATAGGTGGAGGGTCAGGTGGTGTTGAGGAAGCAGGGAGTGTGCAGAAGGACTTAGACAGTCTGGGGGGATGGGCAAAGGAGTAGCAGTTAGAATATATTGTCATGGTCATTGGCTTTGACAGAAGGAATAAAGGAATGGACTATTTTCTAAATGGGAAGAAAATTCAAAAATCAGAGGTAGATAACGATTTGGGAGTCCTTGTGCAGGATTCCCTAAAGGTTAACTTGCAGGAGGAAGGCAAATGCTAAATGAGCATTCATTACAAAATGAGATTACAAAAGCAAGGATGCAAAGCTGAGGCCTTATAAGGCATTGGTTAGACTGCACTTGCAATATTGTGGGTAGTTTTGGGCACTTTATCTAAGAAAAGATATGCTGGCAATGGTGATAGTCCAGAGGAGGTTCATGAGGAGGATCTTAGGAATGAAAGATTTAACATATAAGGAGTGTTTGATAGTTCTGGGCCTTGTACTTGCTGGAGTTTGAAGAATGAAGGGGGTTCTCATTGAAACTTATCAAATATTGAAAGGTCTAGATAAAGTAGATGTAGAGAGGATGTTTCCCATAGTGGGTGAGTCTAGGACCAGAGGGCACAGCCCAAAATTGAGGGACATTCACTTAGAACAGAAATGAGGAAAATTTTCTTGAGCCAGAGGGTGGTTAGTCTACGGAATTCATTGCCACAGAAGGCTGTGTAGGCCAAGTCATCAGGTACAGTATATTTAAGGAGAACATTGATAGATTCTTGATTGATCAAGACATCAAAGATTATGGGTAGAAGGCAGGAGAATGGAGGTGAGACTGATAATAAATCGGCCATGATGGAATGGCGGAGCAGACGTGATGGGCAATATGGCCTAATTCTGCCCCTAAATCTGTCTTATAAGGTTGTGATCTCTGAAATTTCATTCATTATCCGAAAACGATAAGTCCTTTAATGACTTTGTGAGTCAGAGCATCACAGAGTTCATTAAGGCAAGAAAGATGAGCATAAAGTTTCCATCTGCACTCCTAGCTTGGGTTGAGATCGATTTAACACAAAATTGCTCAACCACAGTTTATGATTTAATATCCATTTCATTTACAGGATGACAACTATGGGCCAGCATTGGACAACTTCACTTTAGTTGTTTATGGTGTGCTCCAGGAATAAAGATTGGGATTTTCTCATGTTGTTTCTAGTAAAGCTACTACCATTCATTTTGTTCATCAAAAAGGGATTAGAAAAGTCATCTATTGTTCTTTTTGATACCCATTGCTTCCATTTGCATGACAGTCACCACCAAAAACCTCCCTGCTCCCCATTTCACTGCACAGTGGCTTTGATAACTGGTAATCCAGACTGCACGTGCTCAGATATAAAGATGGGATGTTCTGCAAAAAGAACCTGAACAATATATCTGAAGAGGAAAGAACTCCAGAAAATCATCAGAAAATTCAGTTTCAATAGATTGGAAGACTTCATTTTAGAATGAAAAAAAAATAGTATGACTGGCAAATGGAAATCTCCTCTGCACATCAGAGCTGCACTAGAAGATAGAAATATAGGAGCAGGAGGCAGGCATATAAACTCTGGAGCCTTCTCTGTCAAGAAGTCATGATTGATCTGTGGCTTAACACAATATAGAATAGGTAAATAGAGGTAAATAGTAGTCCTTCAACAGGACATTCCTGGGGAATCAGGAAATGGGACAGATTTTGAACTAATATTTTGTATCTGTCTTTGTGATAAATGAAACTAAAACCCTCTCAGCTGAAGTACAAAATCTAGGGGTAAAAGGTTAATACAATTATTACCACAATGCAAACTAATGAAACTAAAGAACGACAAGTTTCATAGAGATCATGGCTTGCATCCTAGGCTGTGAGAAGTTAGCAGTAATAATAAATATTTCAAACTTCCAAAGATTTTGGAAAGGTTGCAGTACATTACAAATCTAGGATAGAAGACCATTTTCCACCTTCAGCATCTTAACAAAGCCAACAGGCCAATGTCTATGTTGTTTTGGAATAAATGTTGTCTTTGAATTACCACAAATGTCTACAAGTCATTTTGGTAAGGAGCACCTTAACATCTGGTATCTTGGTGCCGGAATTGTTATTGGAGCAGAAATTGTTTACTACGAGGTCTTGGGTCTTTTACAAAATCTTTCCTTCCCTAGCCCCAATTATTTCGCGGTTTAAATTTAAGGCTCCAAATTCACAATACCTTTAAAGTATAATGGTTTAATATATCAACCAGCTGTGCACTGAGCTATGAAAGAGAAAGCATTTTTTTTTTAACTTGCAACGCAGCGACTTCCTGAATTCAGTAACGGTATGTGTGGAAATACTTCTGTAAAAAGATACTCCTTACAAGGAGGGAAGAAGGTATGGCGATGTGTCTCGACGTGAATGCAGTACCCATAACAATCAGCTACAGAACTGTCACGGTAGAACCCTTTTAAGCTCAGACCCCGTAGCTGATTGGTTGTTGAATGGTGGCGGATGGGGCAACAGCAGATGAAATACAAAGAAACTACAGCAAATGTATTATAGATTGAAGTAGGAAATGTGTATATTTTATTATATCTTGGATCGGTCAGTTTGTACATGCAGTATAAAATGTATTTAAGTTGTAGAAACTTTGAAACAAACAGCTTTTAAACTTTCGCAATTAAAGCGTGGAATACGAGAGTTTATGAATCGGCTGTACTTCCAACCGTCCGAGTTGACTTCCTTCCTGCGAATGCAGCAATGAGAATGGGAAATCCCACAAAAAAGTGCACAAAATATCAATCCACTCCTGTCGTCTGAGGACTGCAGTAACGTTTCACCCAAACTCTTGAAAAATCTAGATTACAATAGCGGGTTTTAATTTAGCAATACGGTGAATTAAGAACCCGCTATTGTAGATATGAAATGTCACAACTATGTTTATTCCAGATGTTATATATGAAATGGAACATTGCACGTTCTATGGGGAAAGCTGACAATGTATTTCGGAATTCCAAAAAGGTTAAAATATTTTTCCGCCTATTCAAAATAATGTAACAATTTCTTGTGACAGTTGTCTGGTCACAATATCTAGTTGTACTTCAACTCACTAAGTCCACAAATGTGTGTAAATCTACCTGATTACTACTGTCTGCACCACGTATTTATTGAATGTGTAAACCGTGTTCATTCACTAAAATCAGTGTCTTTGCACGGGAGTAGACTGCAAACGCAACCTGAACTCATAACGGGAAGGAAAACAAGATTAGCACCGAGGGTTCCTGCGATTATTCTGTTGTGAAAATATCGTTGGGTTGGAAGGCACTATTCCTGGGCGATGTTTAAAAGCTGGTTACAACACTCTGTTGAATAGCCCTGGAGCCCGGGAAGACTTTCTGACGTCTTTTGCGCATTTCCTGCATCAAGGCCAACAGAGGAGGAGGGAAAGCGAGAGAGAAAGAGAGAGAGAGAGAGAGTAGGAAATCACCGCAGCTACCAACAGTCTCAGCAGTTTGGCTCCGCGAGTTGCCAACAGCAGCCAGAAAACAAAAACAACAAAAAAGAAAACAGGTAGTGGCGATAATCACATTGCTCTACGTCCCCTCCCTCACTCTGTGTCATTGTAGTAATATAAAAACAAAAGCCCAGTTTGTTTGGACACAAAACAAAAAAGTCGATTTCCTGCATGTAACCCCCTTATGCAGAGGGTGGCTGAGTGTGGATCAAGCAGAAAGGGGGAAGAGAGGCTATGCGGACCGCTGGATGAGGAGCACAAGACCACTTATTCATTACCTTCCATTTGGGCAAATTTTCGGTGGTAAAAAAAAGTTTGGGAGGATTCTCTCTCCTTTTCCCACTCTCACCCCCAC
This sequence comes from Mobula birostris, assembly GCF_030028105.1. NCBI lineage: Eukaryota > Metazoa > Chordata > Chondrichthyes > Myliobatiformes > Myliobatidae > Mobula > Mobula birostris. The sequence goes on from NC_092377.1 coordinate 34,852,227, forward strand.
CTCCTCCCTCCCTCCTTCCCTCGTCCTCCCTGTTTTCCCTCCAAGGATTTGAGCGAGGAGTTTGAGGGGCCGGGGTGCTTTTTTTGCTGCCTGCTTTCCTGAGGTCAATTCGTACCGCAGCTCCGGCGATAGAGGAGCCAGCCGCCGGTGGGTCCAGGGTCTCCCTCAGTACGAGAGTCGCTCTGCTCCCTTCCTCCTTGCGCCCTTCTCCGCCTTCCTTGACGAAAAGTAGCAGTGGATCCAGGCGGGCGAGCGGAGGATTCGGACGGCAGCGCCTGGCGGGCGGGCGGACTCACCTCCCCCACCCTCCTTACCCCCTCTCCGTAGAGCGGAGCGATGGTCGTCTTCAACGGGCTACTGAAGATCAGGATCAGCGAGGCTGTCGACTTGAAGCCCACCCCGTGGTCGCTGAGGCATGCTGTGGGTTCCAGGCCCCAGACTTTCCTGCTCGACCCTTACATTGCGGTCAACGTTGACGACTCGAGGATCGGCCAGACGGCCACCAAACAAAAAACTAACAGCCCCGCCTGGAACGACGACTTTGTTACCGACGTGTGCAACGGCAGGAAAATCGAGCTGGCCGTCTTCCACGATGCGCCGATCGGTTACGACGATTTTGTGGCCAACTGTACCATTCAGTTCGAGGATCTATTGCAGAATGGCAGCAGACACTTCGAAGACTGGGTAAGATGCTAACGTAAACATAAATATACACAAAACCACTTAAAAGAAGCATATCATTCCCGCTTCACCGCATTTTGCCCGACCCTCGTAAAGATAACGGGTTGATATGCAGAGTTTTGACAATGTTTTGAAGTGTCCTCTCCCCCTCCCCCGACGACGCCTGTCACCGAGGAACTTGCAGTTTAATGAGAACACAGAGCATGTACGATGACCGTATATTTCACTGACAAGTAAAATAATGCGGCAAATACTTATTTCTGTCGGTTGACATGGAGTAGTTTTGTTGGAGGATTAAATGTTCCGTTGACTTTAATTTGTCTGACATCGCATGCACGAGCAAATTAACAGCGCGTGCATGTATTGAGTGGCACTAATCTAATTTGCTTCACATTCAGAAGAATCCTTTGGTTAAACCTAAATTTGGTTAAGTCCAGTCCCTAAATATGGATTGTTGTGCTAATGGGCTAAATATGCTCATTGTATAATTTAGATATTATCATGACTCAAGGAATTGATGTTTTAGGTCTATTGCAGTGTACCGCAGCAGTCGGTGGTATTTTCTCCGAAGAAAACTGAAAGTAGTCAGAGGCATTATCGTAAATATTTTTTTTCGAGATTTCAGTAGCATTGAGTCTGCCTTGTTTTAGTTGTAACTGTAACTTAAAAAAGTAAATAGACTTAAATTTAGGTCATGTTTCCGTGAAGTAAAGATTTGACTGAATGATACAGTTGAGCATCTTTTAAAAAAAAAGACATCGAAGCATCGCATTTGGTTCTGCAGGCAAATTGAAATTCAGGCCGTGTGCACTGGTTTTTTAAAAAAAACTGTTTGCATCCAGAACAAGGTGAAATGTTACCTTATTTGATTGCATGAATTTGAAAGCAGGTGTTAAGGACAAAACAGCGCACTGGGAATGCACGTTTTAAAATTGAAATAACTTGGCAACTGCATTAGAAATGTCACACTTTATCTATTTGCCTGCATCCTGAGGAAAAGACATCTTCTATAGACTGAGTGTAAGAGCATTTTGAAGCTGCTGAAGAAAGTGTTCACATTTTCACTGCACAGTGTCCGAAGGAAATTTTCTCCATTCTCCCCACCACCCGCATCCCTAAGTGAAGGTTTATGCAAAGGAGGACAGTTTTGATTAGGACCGTCTCCTGTACTATCACTGAGCTAAGACAACAGTGTGAATTAAGTATTTTCTGTTGAGAGAAAAAAGATGGAAATTATTTAATAAGTCTCATCAGTTTTTTTTCCTATGAATACTATTGGTGTATTTCGCATCTTGCATCAGGGTTATGCATAATACAAGCTGGTATTCCTTTTCCAAGCTAATTTCTTTAAAGTGATTGGAACATGCAAATAAAAGTCAACCAATTATCCCCATTAACCCATTGTACCAATAAATTCGATCATAGCTGAGTTGTATTTCAACCCCTTTAATCCACTTTTTTTCTTATTCTTTGATATGTTTAGCTAACAAAATCTTTGCCTTCACTTTAGGCTTCATTTAGGCCTTTTGTGACACTTTCAGATGTCTGCCACTCTGTGGTTAAGTGTTTCCAGATTCATTCCTGAATTTTAAAATTATGGTCACTTGTTCTGAATTTTCACCTACCTTTCCTGGTCTGTCTATCAGTTTAAGTAATTTTTAAATTCCTATAACATTTTTTATATAATTTAACCCTTCAAGGATTACAATACTCAGGTGACACTATGTTCACTTAAACTAGTGTGTACATTGCGAAGGATGGAACTCAGAAATGAATGCAGTTGATTTTGATTGATCCTAAAAACCATTATTCATGCACAGATATTTGAAACATAAATGAAAAATATGAATTGACGCAGGCATCTTAATCACAGAACATGTTCCAGAGAAAATAAGATAGGATCTGTGTGAGGTTATTGATCCAGATTAACTTGTTTATCCTCCTTGTGTTTCATTTATTTGTAAATATGGTGTATTTCATATCACTATATCAATTTCTTCTCTGGAACTAAGTATTTATTAAACCTTCGTTACTGTAACTGAGTAAAGCATAATTCTGAAATTGTGCAGCATTGTCATTGGGAAGTAAAGGTTACTTACATCTAAAATGTGCCTGTGGTGAGGGCATTGCTAAACTTTCATTTTTGCCTTCCAGACTGGGTTATGGTTAGGAAATTTCCTTTAAAGCTCAGACAAGCTCTTGTGAGCAAAGTAAGTAAGGACTAAGATAGAAATGGAAAATTTATACCTCTGAGAGGTAATAGGTTATCCTTCTATCTTTGCTGCATTTACGGCAAGTATCCTGGAGTGATTATTAGGTTAAGGGCTTGTGCTCAATCTATCAGACGACTGCCCAGGTTTTGAGGGTGAAAATATTCTGCATTGTTTTGTGTCATTCCTACTTTAATGGGTCAGATGCCTGCAATCGCTGCAATTGCCTGCTATGGATGCTAACTGAATTGCCCTGCATTCCAGTACAGAGGCCAAAATGGTGGAGGGCATCAAGAAGCACAGGCCCCAAAATCCCCCTGAAAGCCTTTGACCTCCAGAAAAGCTGTGCTGCACCCAGCCCCCAATCCCTCTCACGTTTCGAAAATGTTAGCTTATTTAAGTGATATGAGATAAAAAGGATATGAAGATTTATTAAAATTAATAATTAAAAACCAAAATTAGCTAAAACAATTGAATCACTTTTAGAGAATTAAAACAAAACTCAATTTGAAAAAAAAATACAGTACCTTCTTTCCTTTCTTCACACTGTCCTTCCAAACCCCACTGAAGTTAGTGGGGGTCATGACTCTTGTGTGATGTCGACCCACGGAGTGTTCCATCACAGAATATATGACAGAAATGGTGCCACCATCTGCATTTGTCTATATATAGATAGAAGTCCTCAATTTGCCAGCAGCTAAACTGCGGCAGGTTTGTTTTAAAACCACCAGCATTTAACAGCAATGTCTTAGCACTGATATATTAAAGGAAACTTGATGACATTGCCAGTATGGTTTGCCATCATCTATTAATGAATATTTTCTGAATAGTTTAATTCTTACATTTATTCATTTAACCATTGAAGCAAATCTTAATTGTTTAATTAACAGAGTTGAGGCTAGTGTTGGGTTAATAGTGGATAGTGATATTTTGTTTTAGAAAGAAGTGGAGATGAGGCCACATCTACCATTAGAACATGAGATGGATGCCAATGCTGATCAATCCCTCAAGCCTACTTTGCCATTTAACTGAATCACAACTGATCGAATGTTGGCCTCAGCAGCATTTTCTTGCTCTTTCTCCATGCCATCAGTTCAAACATCTGTGAATATACATTTTGATTCTATTCATTGATTCTCTGGCAAGAGAATTCATATATAGGAGAGAGAAAAAAAAGTCTCCTTATCTTTGTCAATAAACGACTTATTCTGAAGCAGTACCTCCATGTTCTAGATAAACCCATGGGAAACATGTTCACATCATCCACCCTGTTAATTCAGAATCTTAAATATTTCAATAGTATTGGCTGAACTTCATTACGTATAGAGTCCAGTTTGCTCAGTCTTTCTTCAACCTGTTCATCCCAGTTATGTGGTGGAATGAACAATGATATGAAATTTCCTTTCATAATTATTAGTAGGGAATACATGTACTGAGCAGTATATTTGTATGATCTTCCCTTGGGAGAGGGAAGTAAATTCTCTTACCTCCAAACATATCTCCCTACAATCCATTCTGATCGGCCACATATTTGCTGCAGCTGAGAAGAAAAGTTCGCTAGTTTACCATCAGTTCATTGCCAGTGTGGATCCTTGTCAGTTGTCAGGATGCCTAATGGGATTTGCTATTGGATTTTCTACTTTTTTTCCTTCGGAGACTTGGCTGATGCTCAGTGGCTCACGGAGGCAGTGCTGCTGAGATTAGGCACTTAGAAAGGTAAAAGATATTTGTCTTCTTTATGGATTAGTTGAGCTGAGTGGCTTGTGCTTTGGAGAAATATTGCCTTTAATCACGATCACTAAATCTGTGCAAAAGTACTGTTTACCAGTTGTATTCATCTCGATTGACTTCAGTGGAGCTGAGAGTTGCAGGTGTGATCTGTCAACAGCTGGAATTTTTACCAGACCTGGTGAACATCATTGATTATGGATGAACTTTACCCTTTAAGTAATTTATCGTAATCTAGAGAACATAGATTTATGATGAGCAGGGAAAAGTTTAAGGGAGATGTGCAGTGCAACTATACAGAGGGTGGTAGGTGCTTGGAATATGCTGCCAGGAGTATTGGCAGAAGCAGATAAAACAGACGCATTTAAGAGACTTTTAGATAGACACATAAATATGCTGGGAATGGGGGGATATGGAACGTATCCCTCCAGGCAGAAGGCAGAAGAAATTTAGTTTAATTTGCTATTGTGTTCAGCACAGGCAACATGAACTGAAGGGCCTGTTCCTGTGCTTGTACTGTGCTATGTTCTGATTGGGAAGGAAATCCTCCCTCTTTGTGCTCAAATGCACATTGGCCAAAATAGCTTGTCTGACAAGATGATAACTTAGTATCTTTCCCTATTTGTGAATTGGGAAGGGAGGAGAGAAGGAGTATGTTAACCATCTGAGTGTTTTGAAGTCTGACAGGCTATAATGAATGCTAATTGTTGCCTGTGAATTATTTAGGTGCTACTGCTTTATTTTCGGATTTGGTATTATTAACAAATGGATATAGCATTATTTTGGAATTTATCCATCTTATTTTATCGCTTGATTTCAAGTGGTAATGATGTCTTTACATTATGGCCTGCAGTGGGTAACATTGTTCCTTTGCTTGTGATTTTCATTCCTGAAAAAATATCTAACAAAATTGAAGGTAGAGTGTATTAATATTAATTTGCCAGAAAGTAAACTTTTCACGTGTGTAATCTTATCCGCTGTTAGTTGTCTGATTTCCCAAGGGCAATTCAGACTTCATTGCTCCTTGCAACTTGAGATTTCACTGTTTTGTTTAACTTATCCCGTACCATATATTTGTAACATAACACTGGCACTTTTCATGTTCTAATACAGCAGATTCCAGTTAATTGGGACACATTGAGGCCAGTACATTTTGACCCAGTTAAGAGTCTGTCCCAATTAGCTGAACTTTCATGGAAATCATCAAAAAGAAATTAAAACTACAGTTCAACTGAATAAAAAATTATGTATTTAAATGAAATACTGAACTACATTAGAGTATCACCAGTGGTGCTACAGTACTACTGTGTACTAGTTCTGATTAGTTACTGATGGAGGAATTCATTGAGTGTATGCTACTGTGTTCTTTTGATGGACTATAAATGAACAAAATTAGTGCATATACCTAGTGCAGATTATGGACTAACTTCATACAATGCTTTTTGATAATTTCATCTTACAAATTTTCTTTTTCATTGTAATGTTCAAGATGATTGTTGATGCCTTCAAATTCTTCATAGTTCCTAACTTGCTGGAAATATTGAAAATGTTTCAGTTTCACTCCCGGCCGTTTCTGGCATCTCCAAGCCTGAGTGCTTAAAACTGCAGTGAGCAAAAGAGATCTGAATTATCTTACTACTTATTTTTCGCCAACTGTCAATGACAAAAATTGCTTCTTTTTAAATCCAAACACATGCAACAGTTGCTATTTAAAAACTGTTGCTGGAAGTACTATGTAGTGTTTAACAGCCACACAAGTGCACATGACTGATGCAAATTAGAAACGATTAGGCAACAGTCTCCTGTCCTAATTAAGAGACATGGTGTCCCAAATAAACAAAGAAAATCCTGGCTATTTTCTCAATTAGCTTTTGTTCTTTAAGAGGTATCCCAAATAAGCAGCTGCCCTGATTATCCTATGGCTCAATTAACCGGCATCCCTTGTATTAACACTTGCATTGAACCAACCTGTAATTTTTGCCATCTTGTCTTGTTCATCCATAGTTAATAATGAAGCATGCCATTATTATGTGTTACTCTTATGTCATTATTGTGTGTTGCTTTTATGTAGGCTATTAACTATGACAGTCCTTTCTTACACTGCATATGGATGTACAACCAGTGAATAATGGACCAAAGTATGAGGCTGTTTGAACCATGATATCTGTGCTGGCTCTTTGAGGGAGCTATCTAATTGGTCCCTTTCCCCTGCTTGATTACAAAACTTTTCCCTTTGAAATATTTATTGAGTTTCCGTTGCTAGTCATTATGACTTTGATGACTTCAGTCTTTCTATACGTTTCAGATCACAACTTGCTGTGTAATTTTTGGTTCTCCAGTTGCCCTTGGTTCTTTTGGTGCCTTTATTCTCAGCAAAATTGTTAGTGATTTTGATAATTTTTGCCAAATTTTCTTTGACTATTTTGCAATCATAGGATAGCAAACTGTTTCTTTAGACTCTCATGTCAGTTTTGTTTCATCTGCAGTGCCCAGTAAGTCACTGCTGTACCCAGTCCAAAACTGTGATGTTTGAAATTGGCCCCAATATGTCAAAAAGATTTTCACCTGTGTTTCATAAAGTTTTAGTCTTCACATTTTCCTTTATTTTTATTTCTAAAGCCAGGGATCCTTTTTTTTCCATCATGCAGCCTTTTCAACTTGACCTGCAATGCCTCATTCAAATGATTAAGTGTGTTCAGTCTCAGTCTCTCTGTTCCAGTAACCTCATTTCAACAATATTGAAATGCTTTCTTTCCTACACAGTTGAATTGCTTTACATTTCAACATATTAAAATGTGTTTGCTGGTTTGTTTGTGTCTTCATAGAGTCTGCCGATATCCTAAATGTTTCTGGATACAATATCTTATGCAATCTTTTAAATCTTAGGTAGTAGCCTACAAAGTTCCCAGGACATCTTTAGGGAACGATGTCTCAGAAAGGCAGCATCCATTATTAAGGACCTCTAGCACCCAGGGCATGCCCTTTTCTCACTGTTACCATCAGGTAGGAGGTACAGAAGCCGTCAGCTTCATCCCCTCTGCCATCCGATTCTTAAATGGATATTGAATCTTTGGATGCTACACACTTTTTTTTAAACATACAGTATTACTGTTTTTGCACATTTTTGTTTTAATCTATTCAATATATGTAATTGATTTATTTTCTATTATTATGTTTTTCTTTGCTAGATTATGTAGTACATTGAACTGCTGCTGCTAAGTTAACACATTTCATGTCACATGCCAGTGATAATAAACCTGATTCTGATAACTAGGTCTGGTATATCAAAGCTCAGTTCATTAATACATAAAATGAGTAGTGGTTTTGGTAGATATTGCTGCACAATTCCTCCTTTATTTGTTTGCAAGTTAGTGGCAAGAATTTCCTTTGTTCCTGAAGAGACTGTAACAGTCAAACTATCAGTCTACATTGGAAAGCTGGAAATGTTGTCAGTCTTTGTCCTCAAGTACCACTAAGTTTGTCTTTCTTATGTTCAGGACCTTCCTTCATGAACTACACCTAAGTTGAGATCAATGTTGGGTGAAAGATACCAGGGGTTGAGGGAGGCAACATGATTCAAAAGTGGAGATAGGGAAGATGTTGTGTCAATGGTTGGACAATCCTTGAGAAGGGTGGTCTGGTTTGAATGTTTATAGGGCCAGTCTGGTCTGGAGATTGGTGGAAGATGAGGTTTTGGTTAGTTAGTTGGTGCTTAGTAGGGGACATTGGGTTTGTTAAGGATCCTTATCCAGGAGTCAGACAGGTGTTAATACTACAGGTTAAAGTTCCTGAAGGAGAGTCAGTAGCAAATTAATTTAAAGGGAACCAGGTTGTCTGGCATGGGCTGGAACCTGCTGAAGGAGGCCCAATTTAAGTAATGCAGAAGCAAACCTCACAGACAGTGTTTCTGCACCTTTGGCTCACATCCATAGGCCGCTCCAGTATAAATAAAATAAATCTCCCAAGTGGCATCCACATACATAGATTACCATTGCAGAAATCCTGGCGCTTCCATACATTATTCAGCAGATGCCAGAGGAAGCCAAAACAAACATGACAACTTAATGGAGCACTTTCTAACTCCATGATTTTCAGTCGTTTATTGTTTTCTACAGAAGGTAGGTAGCCTTGTGCACAGAAACCTGATGATATACATTTGTTTTTCTCTGTAAACAGTGCATCTATAACCTCCACTTTCCATTTCTCGTCCGTGTTTTTCTTCAGGTATCCACTGTCCACGTAGTGTTCACTGACCGCTAATAAACACTTTTAAAAAATTGATTGATCATTGGAGTTAGTTGGGGCCAAGATGGATTAACAATGCAGACTGTCTCATTCTTCTCATCTGGTTACAAAATGTTATGTTCATATTAAAATTTGCAGACAATTGATTGTCTTTACTTAGTCCCCTACAAGATTTCTGTATGTCCCATAAAGTGCTTTTGAAGGTAGTTTTGCAATAAATTTGGCATCCAATATAATAAAAAAAATCCTTTGTATGACCTTGAAACTTTTTGGTATCTCTCAATAATCATCATGTCAATTAATTTGCTTTTACCTATTTCATCTCCTCATTTATTTATAGTACACATTATTATTTTTCTAATGTGTCTTCAGTGGAGGAGGAAATGGTGATATTGTAATCCTTGAAATTCATGTCTGCCCTTCTTAAACAGAGATAGAAATCACTGATTTTCTTGTCTCTGCCTTTCAGAGGTGTTGTGATAAATGTTCTACCCAGTTGAAACTTGACCATAGATTGATTTGTGTGACTCACTAAATCTGTACTCTAGTGCTAATATTACTTCATTTATGCACCAAGCATTGTTGAGGGAGATGGGTATATAATTTATTTTAATTGAAAAGGTTTGCTTTTCTTTCCACCTTTAACCTCCCTTTCCCTGAATAATGTTTCATTCCCAATCTTCTTCCAAACTTCTGCCATTCATTTCAGAATTAGCTGCATTATTCTGAACTTCAGAATTTTGCACAATTTCTGATATTCTTTCTACTTGTGTTGATCTGTCTTGGCTTTTCAGGATATTTTTACTCACTGTCTAGTCAGAAGCTACAACTCACTTCCAGGGGAAATCGCTTAATAGAAAAAAAACAGGCTTTGGTATTCATTGATGTAACATCAATTCCAAATCTATGAAAATCTCATTTGGGAATTTTTTTTTGTTACAAATTAACTGTGTATCCCAAAAGATGTAAGTAAAACAAAGTGCCTTGGATTTTGTAAGATCTTAAGATAATTGCTTATTTTTCTACAGAACACTTGTTTCTGTGCAGACGTTTCAGAATATGTTGAATTTTTAAACTGAGAGCAGCTGTTTCTCCTTCATCTTTGTTCGAGAAAATGGTGTTAAACAGCTGCTGTTCCCTTAGCAACTGTGCAGTAACCATAAGCATCTCTGAACAGCAGTTATAACCTGACCGATGGAAACATTTTGAGTAGCTGCAATCTTAAGGACTGCAACGGTAACCTAATCCACCTGGATGTGGATAGAATTGGATCATTCACCTTCACTGGAAGATAAAATCTATTGAATGAATATCAGGAGGCAGATCCAACCTCATTTGTTTCATGCTAGTGTGTTAAGTTAAAAATTGCGCCCTCATTTTGGTTTGCATTGGCATTATGACACACACTAGCTACATTTAGCTCTTCAGGGTAATGATTCTCGTTCATTACTCTGGTTTTGTATCAGTGGCGTAAACAGACGACATGTCGGAGAATAATGTTGATACAATTAAGCAGTTTATATCTATTGAAATAGATTGAGGACTGGTCTGTGCTTGCAGTTGTGCAGTGTTTACTATGCAAACATTTACAATTTCTGAGTTTATGCTGTTGGTTACAAATAAAAGAAAAATGAAATGAGTTATCTTTTTTATCTGTCAAATGCACAAAGTGGGGAAATAGATATTTCAATGCAAATGTTTACATAATTTGTGAAATTTCAGAATATATTTCACCAAAATTAACTTTCTCAAAATCCATGAGACTTTAATTTGTGTTAAGGAACTGCAATATGCAAATTGTCACGAAATAATAATTTCAGCAACTGATGATCTTGACTTTCATTGGCACCAAGTCTTTTCTTTGGGTGCTAAATAGAAACAAACTCCGCGATGTTCACTACATGCTTGCATGTACTTTTGCCATATTGCTACAAGCAAATAATGCAACTCAAGGATCAAGGTCTCACAAAGACCTTGCATAAGTTTTTGTAGTCAATATCTATAGTCAATACAGGTAGATGTGAATAAGGATTTTCAAGAGATAGAGTCAGAATATCTTACTGTTTGCTATAGAGTCTTCAATCCAGAGTCTGCTATGGGCAGTAGGATGAGACGTGCTTGTGATTATTCTTCCAAAAGATTCATGTAGCTAACTCAGTGATCAGGAGCTTTGAAGAAGGCTCAGTAATGTCTTTGTAGCCTAATATATTAAGGACCTGCAATTCCTTCTTTGCTGGTATGTGCAATCAGGCAATGGCATGCATAAAATATCCTCAAGGCTGTGCCATAGCAGGTGACAGTGGATCTTGTCAGACAGTGCCGTGAGCAGGCTGCCGCATTTTGATGTATTTTGCATTTCCAGGACTCTCAGACAAGCAGCAAGACCTCAGCTGATTGGTGATGTAATAAGCTGTCCCCCACAAATTCTTCAGTCACAACCTAAGTTTCAGTACCACATTGTCCTTGAGGTCCTGCAGTATGAATAAGACTGTCGTTGTTCTGCAGTGTGCATTTACTGAGGATATCCACAAAACAATGCAGTGGTCTTTGTCAAGGTTTGTTCCAGGCAGCTACAGACCCAGGACTGCTGTGCTTTTCAAGCTGTTCCCAGGTATGCAAACATGGGCTGCTGTTGGAAGATCATTGTGGCTGCCTTTGCAGTAATGGCCCACTCTGAGACAACCGTGCTTGCCAGCAGTACTTGGGTTACTTGCAAATATAGCTTTAATAACAGGCAAATCTTTAAAGAAACCCAAAGGCAACTGCCATGAAGGCACACTTGTTACAAAATACTTACCTAATTGTTGAGCTGAGCTGAATGGGGCACTTTTGTGTTTCCTAACTCAGCACTAAAACCTTGCTCCATTGCAGATAAAGATTTGACCCTTTGATCTCTGTTCTTCTTATGATACCACTTTCAGATGCTTCACTTCTGGTTGCATCACTTGCTGTCCTCTTAAAGGATTTTTCTGAGGGTAGCTGTCTAAACAGATATGACAGATACATTTTTGACACATATAAAATAATTTTTTGCTACTTTTGGGATCAACACAACCAGCTGGGTTAATGATTAATTATTTAGGCTTAATTTACATTCGAGTGCAGATATTTTCCTCATATTGTGCATTTTTGGGAAGGAAAGAATTGTTATTCCATGAAAATTTGTTCTGATGAGTGGTTTTGTAAAATAATTGACAAATAGTTGGATTTAAACTCCTAAAAAGCACTTTTATAATATGTATTCTTTCTCAGAAGATTGCATAATTATCATCTTAAATGATCTTGCGGTTTATAAATATTAAGAATTCCATACAAGTCCATTATTTGGTACTTAGTGCAGAGAAAAAGTCAGATTAATCTTTTGTGTGGTTATTTTAAGGTTTCCACGTCATGGTTGCATAATTAATGTTTCCCAAACTCAAAAGTGCATTAACAGTAAAGATCAAATGTTGAAAATTTTCTTTCAGTTTTGTTATGTCGTTGACCTCGAAGATCAGAAAATCATTTAGAAGCCTGAATGGTGTAACAGTTCAGAATTCAGTAGCTAATGACTTGTGGTCTTTATCAATTTTTAAAAAAATGCTTAATTTTGGACATGATGGGGTACTTGAATCATAAAGCAAGATATTGCAAAAGCTGGAGATCAAAAATAAATAAAAAGAAAAATGCTAGAAATGTTAGCATGTTTGGGAGTAGCTTTAGAGAAAGACATTGGGGTTAATGTTTCAGATCAGTGAACTGGTTGATAAAATACTTGTTCTTGTCTTATAAGGGATGCAATTTCAGACAATACTATGCCTGGGGTGCTTCTGTCTGATGCAGCATTTTACTTCTGTTGCATCTAAATTATTTCTTGTGCCTTCCAAAGTTGTGGTCACTGATTTGTTATTCCCGATGTACAAGTAACATTTCTAAGTGTGACCCTTTAAACATCTTACCCAATCTTGTTTGTATTAATTTGAGGTCTTGCTATGTTCCAATTAAAAAAGGCAAAAGTTCAGTTTTCCAGCAAATTTCATTATCTTGAGAAACTCAGTACAAGAATTCAAAAATCACCAATGCAAGACTTGACCACTGGCATTTGCAATAAGCATTTTTAAGATGTATCTGTCTGCAAGAGCTCTGGGGATCTATTTTGTGAATAGGACTCAGAATGTGCTAATGCTTTGTAATTTCCTTTAGAAAAAAACAATCCCTACAAATGGCCAGGTTAGCAGTTAATGGAGATAGAGGAGCTGCCTAGCTGCTAATTAACTTGGTTTCCAGGTGTTTGACATATGAAGAATAGGGATGGATGAGAGCTTGTCTTCCATTGTACCATATCTTCCACTACTGTTACCCATAAGACCCATTGTTATATTGTTCCTTCTTTCAGCAAGGGTTTGAGTTTGGTCCAGGGCATGTCAGCTAGTCTTCAGTTAGACAGAAATCAATCTGAAATTATCCTATATTTTGAAGTGGTTCATTTAAGTTCTAGTTTTAATTGAAAAATTGTTTTAAAACTATGGTACATGATTTGTGTGCAGGATCCTTCAAATAGCAACCTAGCATTGATTTGCAAGAAATCATTTTCATTTATTCTGGAAGAGCCATTTTTGGTCTGCTTTGCTACCAAAAGCTCCAGTTGAGAATTTCGACGAGCTGAAATAACTAGGATGTTGAAACAATAAATGAAGTAAAGCTTGCATGACCTTCCAGAGAATATGAAGCATTAAGGAGATAATTTGTTGAGATGGATAAATAGTTTATGAGTATATTGGGACTTTAGGACACATTTTGTGCAGAACTGGATTTCCAAAATGACGCTTGTTAATGAGAAACTGAGAGTCATTTTTAAGCAATGAGACAATAAGACATAGGAGCAGAGGTAGGCCATTCAGCCCATCGAGTGCTTTGGCATTCCGTCATGGCTGATTTTTTTCTCCCTCAGAACCCCATTCTCCTTTCTTCCCTGTAACATTTGATATCTTTACTAATCAAGAGCTTATCAACCTCCACTTTCAAAGTTCTAAGTAAATTTATTGGCAAAGTACATGTATATCACCATAAACAACTCAGAGATTTGTTTTCTTGTGGGCGTACACAGTAAGTCCAAGAAAGATAATGGAATCAATAACCAACAGGATGGACAAACAACCAATGTGCAAAAGAGAACAAACTGTGCAAATAGGAAAAAGAAAAAAATAAGCAATACACTAATGGTCGAGGGGTAATAACTGTTCCTTAACCTGGTGGTGTGGGTCCTGAGGCTCCTGTACCTTCCTGATTGCAGCAACGAGAAGGGAGCATGGCTTTAGATGATGGGGGTCCCTGATGGTGGATGGCGCTTTCTCGTGACAACACTTTATGTAGATGTGTTCAAAGGTGAGGAGGACTTTACCCATGATGGACTGGGCTGCATCCTCTACTTTTTCCATTTTCCAGTCAAGAGCATTGGTGTTTCCATACCAGCCCATGATGCAACCAGTCAATAAACTCTCCACCACACACTGGTAGAATTTTGTCAAAGTTTTAGATGTCATGTCGAATCTTCGCAAACTTGGAAGAAAGTAAGGGTGTTGCCATGCTTTCTTCATAATTGCACTTACCTGCTGGGTTCAGGACAGATAGATCCACTGAAATGATAACACTGAGGAATTTAAAGCTGCAGACCCTCTCCACCTCTGTTCCCCATATGAGAACTGGCTCATGGACCTCCGGTTTTCTCCTCCTGAAGTCAGTAATAACTTTAAAGTCTCGATGAAGGGTCTCAGCAGAAACATTGGCTATTTATTCCTCTTCAGAAGTGCTGCCTGACCTGTTGAGTTCCTCCAGCATTTTGTGTGTTGCACAGAATACAGAATAAAGTGTTACAGAGAAAAGTGCAATGCAAACAGATATTAAGCTATAAGATCATGACAAGGTAGATTGTGAGGTCAAGAAGCCAACTTGAAAGGCCAAAGTATTATTCAATATGTTTAAAACACTGGGATAGAAGATGTCCCTATGCTTGGCATATATACCTTCAGACTTTTGTGTCTTCTGTTGTTTTAACGAATGGAGCTGTGTGTGAGGCTAATTGTGCTGTTCCTCTGATGGGATTTAGTTATTACCTTCAAAGACACTGCTTTGGATGCAAGTTAACTGAATAACTTACCAGCACAACCTTAATTGTTTCACTTATGTTAATCAACTCATGTGTGGCTTCCAACAGCTGCCATTTAATTACCCAGAAGATTTCCTGGACACCTGAACACAAAAAACATCCACCAAGAACTCCAGAGCCATGAATGTGAACGTTCACTATGTGTTGTCTTGCTCTAGTTTTCTGTAGGTATCTCAAATTTTTGTAACACCTTACATAGAACATAGAAGAGTACAGCACAGGAACAGGCTATTGGGCCCACAATGTTGTGCCAAACCAGCTAAAAAGTATATCAAAAACCCCCAAACGCTAATCCCCCCTACCTAGACCATATCCCTCCATCTTCCTTACATCCATATCCCTATCTATATGTCCCTCAAAAGCCTCTAATGTATTTACCTCTACCTCCATATCAGGCAGTGCATTCCAGGCACCCATGACTATCTGAGCAAAAAACTTACTCTTTGCATCCCCCTTGAACCTACCCCCTCTCACCTTCAATGCATGGCCTCTGGTATTAGACATTTCAACCCTGGGAAGCAGATACTATCTGTCTTCTCTATCTATGCCTCTCATAATCTTCTCAACCTCTATCAGATCTCCTTTCAGCCTCCAACGCTCCAGAGAAAACAATCCAAGTTTATCCAGCCTCTTGTGATAGCATATGCCCTCTAAACCAGACGGCATCCTGGTAATCCTCTTCTGCACCCTCTCCAAAGCCTCAACATCCTTCCAATAGTGGGGCGACCAGATCTGTACAAAATACTCCAGATGTTGATTTACCAGAATTTTATAAATTTGCAACATAACCTCCTGACTTTTGAACTCAATGCCTCAACAATAAAAGCAAGCATTCCATAAGCCTTATTAATGACCTTATTGACCTGGGTAGCCTCTTTCAAGGAGCTATGAACTTGGACTCCAAGATCTCTGCTCAGCACACTGTTAAGGACCTTGCCCAGAACCGTGTACTGTCTTCTTGCATTTGCTCTACCAGGATGCAACACCTCAAATTTAAATGGGTTAAACTTCATCTGCCATTTTTTTTCAGTCCATATCTGCGACTGATCTATATTGTGCTGAATTCTTTGCCAGTCTTCCACACTATCCACGTCTCCACCAATCTTGGTATCATCTGCAAATTTACTAACTGACCTATCTACATTTTCATCCAGGTCATAAGACGGTAAGACATAGGAGCAAAATTAGGCCATTCAGCCCATCGAGTCTGCTTCACCGTTCTATCATGGCTGATCCCGGATCCCACTCAACTGTTGAAGATGTACTGTCTTCTCGCCATATTCTTTGATGCCCTGACCAATCAGGAAATGATCAACTTCTGCCTTGAATATACCCATGGACTTGGCCTCCACTGCAGTCTGTGACAGAGCATTCCACAGGTTCACTACTCTCTGGCTAAAACAATTCCTCCTTACCTCTGTTCTAAAGGGTTCCCCTTAATTTTGAGGCAGTAACCTCTAGTTCTGGATACCGCCACTATAGGAAACATCCTGTCCAAATCCACATGGTCATTTATATCCATTACAAACAGCAGAGGTCCAAGCACAGACCCCTGCAGAACTGCACAAATTACAGTCTTCCAGTAAGAATAAGTCCCTTCAATCACAACCCACAACCCTCTGTCTTCTATGCATAAGCTAGTTCTGAATTCAAACAGCCAATTTGCTGTGGTCCCGTGAATCTTAATCTTCTGGATTAGCCTCCAATGAAGGTCAATAGCCTTACTGAAATCCATGTAGATAGTATCCATGCCCTCCCCTCATCAATCTCTCTCGTCATCTTGTCAGAAAACTCAATCAAGTTGGTAAGGCATGACATGCACGCACCAAGCCATGCTGGCTCTCCTGAATTAGGCCATGGGTTTCCAAATGCTCATACATCCTATCCCTAAGAATTTTCTCCAGAAATTTTCCTACAACTGACATGAGACTCACAGGTCTATAGATCCCAGGATTTTCCCTTGTTCCCTTTTTTAATAGAGGTACAACATTAGCCACTTGCCAGTCCTCAAGGACCTTGCCTGCTGCTAGAGAGGACATGAAGATACTGTTTAAGGGCCTAACAATCTCACCTCTTGCCTCCTTCAATAACTTGGGGTAAATCCCATCAGGCCGTGGGGACTTATCCTACTTAATATTCATTAGGAGGCCCAACACATCCTCCTCCTTGACCTCTATATGCCCTAATGTATTCATACACTCAGCACTGTTCTTCTGGTCCCCCATATCCTTTCCCTTGGTAAATACCAAAGCAAAGTACTCATTAAGTACCTCACCCACATTCTCTGTATCAAAGCAAATGTTCCATGCTTTATCATTGAGTGGTCCCACCTTCTCCCAAGTTATCATCTTACTCATGATCTATGTATAGAATGCCTTGGGATTCACTTTATTTCTATTTGCCAAGGACTTTTCATGGCCCTTCCTGGCTTTGGTAATTCCATTCTTTAGTTCTTTTCTGGCTTCTTTATACTCTTTATGTGCTTTGATGATCCTAATTTCTGAAGCTTTACACCTCTCTAGCTATCCAGAGTTCTCTTATCTTTCCATCCATGTCCTTCCTTCCAACAGGACATACCAGTCTCTTTCAACATCCTTCAGATGTCTGATGTGAACATGCCCGAGAAAATGTGTTCCCAATTAATGCTGACATGAGGAAATCCGCAGATGCTGGAATTTCAAGCAACACGCATAATAATTGCTGGGGAACGCAGAATCTATAGGAAGAGGTACAGTCGACATTTTGGGCCGAGACCCTTCGTCAGGACTAACTGAAAGAAGAGATAGTAAGAGATTTGAAAGTGGGAGTCGGATCTCCCCTTCCTGCTCCCGCTTTCAAATCTCTTACTATCTGTTCTTTCAGTTAGTCCCGACGAAGGGTCTCAGCCCAAAACATCGACTGTACCTCTTCCTATAGATGCTGCCTGGCCTGCTGCGTTCCCCAGCAATTTTTATATGTGTTGCTCCCAAAAAATGCTTCTTAGTTCCTGCTTAATGCCCTCGTAATTCACCCTACACCAATTTAAAACTCTCCCACAAGGACATTATCCGGAGAGTTAAGGAGTTGTGGTCAGTATTCCCTAACTGTTCACCCACTGAAAGGTCAGTCACCTGGCCAGGCTCATTACCCAACACCAGGTCCAGTATGTCCCCTCCTCTCATTGGACCATCCACGTACTGATGTAAGAAACCTTCCTGGACACACTTAACAAATTCAGCCCCATCTAAAATCCCTTACACAAAGAAGGTCCCAGTTTATCTAAGGGAAGTTGTAATCTCCCATGACAACAACCCTATTATTTTTATGTATTTCTGATTACATATCTGTACCTCAATGCCCTGGTGGCTATTAGGGGGTCTGTAGTACAATCCCATCAGTGTGATTGCACCCTTCCTAATCCTGAGCTCCACCCAAATGGACTGTGTGTCTGACCCCTAAAATCACAGAGACATGGCTCTAGGGTGACAAAGGATGGGAGCTCAACATTCAGGGATATTCAATAGGAGGGATAGACATGAAAGAAAAGGAGATGGGGTAGCATTGCTGGTTAGAGAGGAGATTAACGCAATAGAAAGGAAGGACGTTAGCCGGGAGGATGTGGAATCGATATGGGTAGAGCTGCATAACACTAAGGGGCAGAAAACGCTGGTGGGAGTTGTGTACAGGCCACCTAACAGTAGTAGTGAGGTTGGGGATGGAAATTAGAAATGCGTGCAATAAAGGAACAGCAGTTATAATGGGTGACTTCAATCTACATATAGATTGGGTGAACCAAATTGGTAAGGGTGCTGAGGAAGAGGATTTCATAGAATGTATGCGGGATGGTGTTTTGAACCAACATGTCGAGGAACCAACTAGAGAGCAGGCCATTCTAGACTGGGTATTGAGCAATGAGGAAGGGTTAATTAGCAATCTTGTCGTGAGAGGCCCCTTGGGTAAGAGTGACCATAATATGGTGGAATTCTTCATTAAGATGGAGAGTGACATAGTTAATTCAGAAACAAAGGTTCTGAACTTAAAGAGGGGTAACTTTGAAGGTATGAGACGTGAATTAGCTAAGATAGACTGGCAAATGATACTTAAAGGGTTGACGGTGGATATGCAATGGCAAGCATTTAAAGATCGCATGGATGAATGACAACAATTGTTCATCCCAGTTTGGCAAAAGAATAAATCAGGGAAGGTAGTGCACCCATGGCTGACAAGGGAAATTAGGCATAGTATCAATTCCAAAGAAGAAACATACAAATTAGCCAGAAAAAGCGGCTCACCTGAGGACTGGGAGAAATTCAGAGTCCTGCAGAGGAGGACAAAGGGCTTAATTAGGAAAGGGAAAAAAGATTATGAGAGAAAACTGGTAGGGAACATAAAAACTGACTGTAAAAGCTTTTATAGATATGTGAAAAGAAAAAGATTGGTTAAGACAAATGTAGGTCCCCTACAGACAGAAACAGGTGAATTGATTATGGGGAACAAGGAAATGGCAGACCAATTGAATAACTACTTTGGTTCTGTCTTCACTAAGGAGGACGTAAATAATCTTCTGGAAATAGTAGGGGACAGAGGGTCTAGTGAGATGGAGGAACTGAGGGAAATGCATGTTAGTAGGGAAGTTGTGTTAGGTAAATTGAAGGGATTAAAGGCAGATAAATCCCCAGGGCCAGATGGTCTGCATCCCAGAGTGCATAAGGAAGTAGCCCAAGAAATAGTGGATGCATTAGTGATAATTTTTCAAAACTCTTAGATTCTGGACTAGTTCCTGAGGATTGGAGGGTGGCTAATATAACCCCGCTTTTTAAAAAAGGAGGGAGAGAGAAACCGGGGAATTATAGACCGGTTAGCCTGACATCGGTGGTGGGAAAGTGCTAAAGTCAGTTATCAAAGATGTGATAACAACACATTTGGAAAGTGGTGATATCATCGGACAAAGTCAGCATGGATTTGTGAAAGGAAAATCATGTCTGACGAATCTAATAGAATTTTTTGAGGATGTAACTAGTAGAGTGGATAGGGGAGAACCAGTGGATGTGGTATATTTGGATTTTCAAAAGGCTTTCGACAAGGTCCCAGACAAGAGATTAGTGTGCAAACTTAAAGCACACGGTATTGGGGCAAGGTATTGACGTGGATAGAGAATTGGTTGGCAGAGAGGAAGCAAAGAGTGGGAATAAACGGGACCTTTTCAGAATGGCAGGCAGTGACTAGTGGGGTACTGCAAGGCTCAGTGCTGGGACCCCAGTTGTTTGCAATATATACTAATAACTTAGATGAGGGAATTAAATGCAACATCTCTAAGTTTGCGGATGACACGAAGCTGAACGGCAGTGTTAGCTGTGAGGAGGATGCTGAGAGGATGCAGGGTGACTTGGATAGGTTAGGTGAGTGGGCAAATTCATGGCAGATGCAAATTAATGTGGATAAATGTGAGGTTATCCACTTTGGTGGCAAAAACAGGAAAACAGATTATTATCTGAATGGTGGCCGATTAAGAAAAGGGGAGGTGCAATGAGACCTGGGTGTCATTATACACCAGTCATTGAAAGTGGGCAAGCAGGTACAGCAGGCGGTGAAAAAGGCGAATGGTATGCTGGCATTTATAGCGAGAGGATTCGAGTACAGGAGCAGGGAGGTACTACTGCAGTTGTACAAGGCCTTGGTGAGACCACACCTGGAGTATTGTGTGCAGTTTTGGTCCCCTAATCTGAGGAAAGACATTTTTGCCATAGAGGGAGTACAAAGAAGGTTCACCAGATTGATTCCTGGTATGACAGGACTTTCATATGATGAAAGGCTGGATCGACTAGGCTTATACTCTCTGGAATTTAGAAGATTGAGGGGGTATCTTATTGAAACGTATAAAATCCTAAAGGGATTGGACAGGCTAGATGCAGGAAGATTGTTCCCAATGTTGGGGAAGTCCAGAACGAGGGGTCACAGTTTGAGGATAAAGGGGAAGCCTTTTAGAACCGAGATGAGGAAAAACTTCTTCACACAGAGAGTGGTGAATCTGTGGAATTCTCTGCCACAGGAAACAGTTGAGGCCAGTACATTGGCTATATTTAAGAGGGAGTTAGATATTGCCCTTGTGGCTAAAGGGATCAGGGGGTATGGGGGGAAGGCTGGTACAGGGTTTTGAGTTGGATGATCAGCCATGATCATACTGAATGGCGGTGCAGGCTCGAAGAGCCGAATGGCCTTCTGCACCTATTTTCTATGTTTCTATGTCTCCTCTGGTTGCAGCTGTGATATTGGCTTCCACCCCCCAGCAGTATCCAAAGGGGTATACTTGTTGCTGAGGGGAATGTCCACAGGGACACCCTGCACTCTCTTCTTAAACTCCTCACCTCTCTAAGTGGTCACCCATCTACTGCCTGAAGCCTGTACTGTGGGTGTGACCACCTCTTCAAAAGTCTCATCTTCAGTCCCCCAAATAATCCTGAGTACGTCCAACTCCAGCTCCAACTCCTTAACCTGGTCAGTCAGACGCTGAAGTTGGTTGCACTTCCTGCAGTTTTAGGGAATGTGCATCTGCATGAGAATGTAATCCTCCAATTTGAGACCTCGGTTGGCATTAGCCAGCTTTAAATGATATACATCGGTCAAAAAATTGCACGCTGTGAATATGCAGTGGTGCGTTTCAGCCAGGCTAGATGCTATACTCATGACAATGAGATGCAAGCATGAAATCTATATACATTCTTCCAAATCACATGGGTCTGATTTATCATGCTTCATGATTCCAGCATTTATTTATTGGTACTCTCCAATTTTTCGCTACTATCATTTGAAAATCACCAAGAAAGCTTGCACAGAAGTGGTTCAGTGTTCTCAGGATATGGCATTCTGCCCATAATTTCTGCCCTTTGCTCAAATCTCAAAACCATATAGGGCAGTGCTGATGGAAAGGAAATCCTTTCCCTAATTAAGGAAAGCACAACTAACCTATTCTCTCATAATTCCTCGATCGGTACTGTACACATTGAACATAACTTGTAAAACTAATCAGAAATAAATCCACCCCTGAATCCAGAGCAATGTGGGGATTATGAGTATCAGTTAAAGTCCTAATATGTTGGTGTATGATAGCACTACGTTATCTCTGTTGCACACGGTAGCTTAGTGGTTATTTCAACTCTGCTGCCATCTGTAATGAGTTTCTATGTACTCCCTGCAACCGCATGGGTTTTCTCTGAGTGCACAAGGTTCCTCCCACATTCCAAAGGCATACTGGTTAGTCGGTTTATAGGTCATCGCAAATTGTCCTGTGATTAGGTTAGGGATAAATGCATGGCTGAGGGATTGGAGCAGGGGGCAGGGATTCAGATTTCTGGATCATTGGGACCTCTTTTGGGGCAGGCGTGACCTGTACAATAAGGATGGGTTGCACTTGAATCCCAGGGGGACCAATATCCTGGCGGGGGGTTGATTAGGCTATTGGGGAGAGTTTAAACTAGAATTGCCGGGGGGTGGGAACTGAACTGAAGAGATGGAGGAAGGGGCAGTTGGCTCACAGAGAAAGCTTGTAGGTGGTGTGAGAGAGAGGATAGGCAGGTGATAGAGAAGGAATGTGCTCAGACTGATGGCTTGAGATAAGTCATATTTGAATGTAAGGAGTATCATGAACAAAGCGGTTGAGCTTAGAGTGTGAATCAGTACTTGGAGCTATGATGTTGTGGCCATTACAGAGACTTGGATGGATCAGGGGCAGGAATGGTTACTTTGAGTGCCAGGCTTTAGATGTTTTAGAAAGGATGGGGGTGGGGGCGGGGGCAGTGCAAAAGAGGTGGGGGCGTGGCACTGCTGATCAGAGGCGGTGTCACGGCTGCAGAAAAGGAGGACGTCATGGAGTGGTTGTCTACTGAGTCTCTGTGGGTAGAAGTTAGAAACAGGAAGGGGTCAATAACTCTACTGGGTGTTTTTTATAGACCACCCAATAGTAACAGGGACATCAAGGAGCAGATAGGGAGACAGATTCTGGAACAGTACAATAATAACAGGGTTATCGTGATAGGAGATTTTAATTTTCCCAATATTGATTGGCATCTCCTGAGAGCAAGGGTTTAAGATGGGGTGGAGTTTGTTAGGTGTGTTCAGGAAGGTTTCCTGATAGAATAAGGTTTCCAGATAAACCTACAAGAGGAGAGGCTGTACTTGATCTGGTAATGGGAAATGAACCTGGTCAGGTGTTAGGTCTCTCAGTGGGAGAGCATTTTGGAGATAGTGATCACAATTCTATCTCCTTTACCATAGCATTGGAGAGGGATAGGAGTAGACAAGTTAGGAAAACTTTTAATTGGAGTAAGGGGATGAGGCTATCAGGCAGGAACTTGGAAGTATAAATTGGGAGTATATGTTCTCAGGGAAATGTACAGCAGAAATGTGGCAAATGTTCAGTGGATATATTTGCGTGGAGTTCTGCATAGGTACGTCCCAATGAGACAGGGAAAGGATGGTAGGGTACAGGAACCATGGCGTACAAAGGCTGCTGAAAATCTAATCAAAAAGAAAAGAAAAACTTACAAAAGGTTCAAAAAACTAGGTGATGATAGAGATCTGGAAGATTATAAGGCTAACAGGAAGGAGCTTAAGAATGAAATTAGGAGAGCTAGAAGGGGCCATGAGAAGGCTTTGGCGAGCAGGATTAAAGAAAACCCCAAGGCATTCTACAAGTATGTGAAGAGCAAGAGTGTAAGATGTGAGAGAATAGGAGCAATCAAGTGTGACAGTGGAAAAGTATGTATGGAACCGGAGGAGGTAGCGGGGGTACTTAATGAATACTCTGCTTCAGTATTCACCATGGAAAAGGACCTTGGCGATTGTAGGGATGACTTACAGTGGACTGCTATGCTTGAGCCATTTAGACATTAAGAAAGAGGATATGCTGCAGATTTTGGACAGCATCAAGTTGGATAAGTTACTGGGACCCGATGAGATATACTCCAGTCTACTGTGGGAGGTGAGGGAGGATATTGCTGAGCCTCTGGCAATGATCTTTGCATCATCAGTGGGGGTGGGAGAGGTTCCTGAGGATTGGAGGATTGCAGATGTTGTTCCCTTATTCAAGAAAGGGAGTAGAGATAACCCAGGAAATTATAGACCAGCGAGTCTGACTTCAGTAGTTGGTAAATTGGTGGAGAAGATCCTGAGTGGCAGGATTTATGAACATTTGGAGAGGCATAATACGATTAGGAATAGTCAGCATAGCTCTGTCAAAGGCAGGTTGTGCCGTACGAACCTGATTATATTTTTTGAGGATGTGACTAAACACATTGATGAAGGTAGAACAGTAGATGTAGTGTATATGGATTTCAGCAAGGCATTTGATAAGGTACCCCATGCCAGGCTTATTGAGAACATGAGGAGGCATAGGATCCAAGGGGAGCTTGCTTTGTGGATCCAGATTTGGCTTGCCCACAGAAGGCAAAGAGTGGTTGTAGACGGGTCATATTCTGCATGGAGTTTGGTGACCAGTGGTGTGCCTCAGGGATCTGTTCTGGGACCCCTTCTCTTCGTGATTTTTATAAATGACCAGGTTGAGGAAATAGAAGGATGGGTTAGTAAATTCGCTGATAACACAAAGGTTGGGGGTGTTGTGGATAGTGTGGAAGGCTGTCAGAGGTTACAGTGGGACGTCGATAGGATGCAAAACTGGGCTGAGAAGTGATAGATGGAGTTCAACCCAGATAAGTGTGAGGTGGTTCATTTTGAAAGGTCAACTATGATGGCAGAATATAGTATTAATGGTAAGACTCTTGGCAGTGTGGAGGATCAGAGGGATCTTGGGGTCTGAGTCCATAGGACCCTCAAAGCTGCTGCGCAGGTTGACTGTGTGGTTAAGAAGGCATACAGTGTATTGGCCTCCATCAACCATGGGAATGTTCAAGAGCCAAGAGGCAATGTTACAGCTATATAGGACCCTGGTCAGACCCCACTTGGAGTACTGTGCTCAGTTCTGGTCAACTCACTGCAGGAAGGATGTGGAAATCATAGGAAGGGTGCAAAGGGGATTTACAAGGATGTTGCCTGGATTGGGGAGCATGCCTTATGAGAATAGGTTGAGTGAACTTGGCCTATTCTCCTTGGAGTGATGGAAGATGAGAGGTGACCTGATAGAGGTGTGTAAGATGATGAAAGGCATTGACCGTGTGGATAGTCAGAGGTTTTTTCCCAGGGCTGAAATGGCTAGCATCAGAGGGCACAGTTTTAAGCTGCTTGGAAGTAGGTACAGAGGGGATGGCAGGGGTAAGTTTTTTATGCAAAGAGTGGTGAGTACGTGGAATGGGCTGCTGGCGACTGTGGTGGAGGCGGATACGATAGGGTCTTTTAAGAGACTCCTGGATAGGTACATGGATCTTAGAAAAATAGAGGGCTGTGGGTAATCCTAGGTAATTTCTAAAGTAAGTGCATGGTCAGCACAGCATTGTGTGCCGAAGGGCCTGTATTGTGCTGTATGTTTTCTATATTTCTATTTTTGTTTCTAAATAGGTGGGTTGCTGGGACTGGGCCCGAAAGGCTTGTTCCATGCTATATCTCTGAATAAACATAAATATATCTCCAACAGAATAAAACTGGTTCCACAACAACATGCCACAGGTAAAAGTTGTGCGGAGGCTATGGGATATGAGTGTAGTTGCCAAACAAGAGTCAAAATTGAAACCTGCTGCTAGTAATCAAGTGATGCAGGTATATAGCATGGAGCAATGTGTTGTGTTAATGGTGACATAAATGAATCTATGCTTAAATATTCTTGATTTGTTTAAAGCGTACATTCCTTCAAAATGTATTCACTTCCACATTATTGCAAAGGTAGCAATGTGAACTGAAAGCAAATTTGCCTCTCGATCTCTGGACACACTGAGGTCATACATATGTGCTTTGCTTCTGGTGAGGAGCACTCCTCCACTGGGACTTCACATTGAATACCTGTAAGCTTAGTGTTGCACTAAGCTTTGAAATTTTCTTCATGTTTTAATGCCAAGTGGAGCTCAACTGAAGCTCTGTTGGCAAAATGACTGTTGTGGATCTGAATGAGGTTTATTGTTACTGACAAAGTCATGATATTTGTTGTTCTGTGACAGTAGTATAGTGCAGGAGTAACAAATTACTCCAAGTTAAAATAAATAAATAAGCAGTGCAGAATGAGGAATGATGAGGTAGTGTTCATGAGTTCAGGGACCATTCCTCAAACATTGATTGTGCATCATCAGGCTTCTGTACTTCCTCACTAATGGTAGTAATGAGAAAAGAACATGTCCCAGATGGTGAGGGCCTTTCATGATGGACACTGCCTTCTTGAGGTTCCACCTTTTGAAGATGTCGTCAATGGTGGGGAGGACTCGTGTTTGAGCTATAATCCACAGAAGCCTCTTGCAGTCCTGTGCATTTAGAATGCTCTCCTCGGTACATCTGTAGAAATTTGTGGCTGATGTACCATGCCTGGTGTGTGTGTGTGTGTGTGTGTATGGAACACCAATGCCTAGGAATGGAAAAGGTTATAGAAAGTCGTGGATATAGCTTAGTCCACCACAGGCAAAGCCCTCCCCACCATTGAGTACATTTACATGGAGCTCTACCACATGAAGACAACATACATAATCAAAGACCGTCAGCTGGCAGACCTTGTCTCACTACTGCCATTGGGCAGGAAGTACAGAGGCCTTAAGTCCCAAAACATCAGGTTTAGGAACGGTAATTACACCACAACCATGAGGCTCCTCAACTGGCTTGGATAGCTTCATTCACCAATACTCTAAACTGGTTCTATGACCTGCTCACTTTCAAGGTCTCTTTTTAACCCATGTTCTCAGTATAATTTTTATTTGCACAGTTCATCTTTTGCACAGTGGATGTTTGTCAGTCTTTATCAGCTGATATATAGTTTTTCATAAAATCCTATTGTGCTTATTTTTTCCTGTAAATGCCTACAACAAAATGAATCTCCAGGTGGTATGTGGTAACATATACATACTTTGATCGTAAAGTTATTTTGAATAAAGGCGGCTAAGTCCAACATATCCAAGCAGCAGAACCTGTTGTTTTTTGAGAGTAGGGGGGATTCAAACAAGAGGACATGAGTTGAGAGTTAGGGGGCAAAAGTTTAGGGGTAACATGAAGGGGAACTTCTTTACTCAGAGAGTTAGCTATGTGGAACGAGCTTCCAGCAGAAGCGGTAGAGGCAGGTTCGACATTGTCATTTAAAGTTAAATTGTGGATAGCTATATGGACATGAAAGGAGTGGAGGGTTATGGGCTGAGTGCAGGTCGGTGGGACTAGGTGAGAGTAAGCGTTTGGCATGGACTAGAAGGGCCGAGGTGGCCTGTTTCCGTGCTGTAATTGTTATATGGTTATATATGGTTTGGATGGAGATTTAAGTGCCAGGCCAGATTGAAAAGGTCCAAGTGTCGGGGCCCGAGGCGAGGTACAGGCCAATGAAGATTGCCGCTCCACCATGTTTGCTCGTCTCTCTCTACTGAACAATGGGTATCGGACTCTTTTTGCAAACTTCAGGTCAGAAACGCTATTACTGTTTGCACGATGTTTCTTTTTTTTAATGCACATTGGGTGTTCAACGGTCTTTTTATGGGTTATTTTATTGTTTTATTTTCCTATGGGCATGATGTTTTTTTTTATTCTCTGCACATTGGGTGTTAGACAGTTTTTTTCATATATATGGGGTTTGTTTTTGGGCTGGTTTGTTTCGTGGCTGCCTGTTAGGAGACGAATCTCAAGGTTGTATAATGTATAGATAGTTCGATAATAAATGTACTTTGAACTTTCATTTGCTAGAGCCATGGTGACATACCAAATCTTACTAAATTCCTATTGAAGTATAGCCGCTGGTGTGCCTTCATCAGGGTTGCATTAGTATGTTGTACCAGGATAGATCCTCTGAGATGGTGGCACTCAGCCACTTGAACTTGACCCTCAGTGAAGAAATGCGCATGCTCTCCCGACCTCCTCCACTTAAAAGCTACATCACTTCTTTGCTCTTGCTGATGTTGGGTGCAAGGTTGTTATTGCGACACCATTCAACCAGCTGATCCATTTCGCTCCTGTGCTCATTGTTCACCATATTTCTTTTCTCATTAATACGAGGGGTGATGGATAAGTTCATGGCCTAAGATAGAAGGAGTTAATTTTAGAAAACCTAGCACCTATATTTTTCCTATATTTACACACTTAGTCCAGCAGCCGTGGAGCATACAGATCCCTTCTTTGTAGAAGTCAGTGTCTTGGACCTCCAGAAGTGGTCCACAGCAGGGGTGATTGATAAGTTCATGGCCTAATGTAGAAGGAGATGAGTTATTAACTTCAAACTTTCTGCATTTTCACTCAAAGAGTTGAACTGCACGTGCATGTAATGACAGCTTCATAACTCATCTCCTTCTACCTTAGACCATGGACTTAGCAATCACCTCTGCTGTGGACCACCTGGAGGTCCAAGATGCTGTCGTCACATGCACGTGTAGTTCAACTCTTTGAGTGATAATGCAGAAAGTTTGAAGTTAATAACTCATCTCCTCCTACCTTAGGCCATGAACTTATCAATCACCCCTGCTGTGGACCACTATTACAATGAAGGGATCCGTATGCTCCATGACCGCTGGACTAAGTGTGTATATGTAGGAGGGGACTATGTTGAAAAATAAATGTACTAGGTTTTCTAAAATTGACTCCTCCTACCTTAGGCCACGAACTTATCACTCACCCCTCGTAGAACAGTATTGTTAATTTACTTCAATTGTCATCATTAAATAAATCTGTTAATACTGCTGCAATCACAACATCTGTATTCATACTTTTTCATGCGTTGGTAGAATAAGTTTTATCTCAATATTAAAATGAATGTGTAGCCATCAGTGCAGTTAATTCAAGGTTTAAAGGTAAAAAAAAAGTGATAGTGTAATCAGGGGAACAGACACAACTCTCAGTTGCAGTGATCAAGAGTCCCAAAACCTGTGTTGCCTGCCCAATATCTAGAATCAGGACATTTCATTTGACCTACAGAAGAATTTGTTCTCTCAGGGGAAAGATCCAGTTGTAGTGGTCCATGTGGGCACCAGTGACGTAGATATAAAAAGGAAAGGGGTTCTGCTGAGGGAATTTGAGCTGCCTGGGACTAAATTAAGCAACAGGAAGATGCTTAAAGGATTTAGGGAGAGTTAGAAGTGGACATGAAAAGGCCTTGGTAAGTCGGATTCAGGAAAGCCCCGAGCCATGTTATACTTATGCAAAGAACAGCATGGTTTCTGGAGTGAGGATAGTAAGGATAAAAGTGGAAATATGTGCCCGGAGTTTGTGGAGGTAGGGAAGGTTCTTAATAAATACTTTGCTTTAGTACTTAGCAGTGAGAGGGTTTTGAGGTGGGAATCTCAGGGAAACCTACTGAATATCGAAAGGCTTAGACAGAGTAGATGTAGAGAGAATGTCTCTAGTAGTTGAAGTGTCTTCGACCAGAGGGCACAGCCTCAAGGACTTTAGAACAGAGATGAGGAGGAATTTCTTTATCCAGAGGGTGATAAACTTGTGGAATTCCTTGCCAAAGCAAGCTCTGAGGCCAAGACATTGGGTATATTTACTACAGAGGTTGGTAGATGCTTGATTAGTTAAGGGCATTAAAAATTAGAGGGAGAAGGCAGGGGAATGTGGTTGATGGGGAGAATATATCATCTATGATCAAATGGCAGACCAGACTCAATAGGCTGAATGGCCTAATTCTGTTTCTATGTCTTGTGTTTATCTGGGTCAGAGCAACATCGTGAGCCAAAGGGCTCGCACTGTACTGTATAGGTCTATGTTGTATGTAGAAAGTATTCTACCATCTGCAACAGATATTTGGGAGTAAACTCACGTGGACAAGGTCAGATGACCAGAAGAGAGAGTAAGGATAATCGTTAGACTGGTTACAGTATGGAAGGTGGCAATATATTCGTATTCAATCCTCCTCCTCACATTCCACTTCCTCTTCATTCTACAATCTCTTCTGATTGCATGCATCTTTTGCTTGCCCTCACCCCTCATTTTGTTATTTTCAGAAATGGCTAAGGACTTTCATCTGGACCTGGGCATTTGAGCAAAAAGAAAGTGATGAGAAGGAGCCTCATCGATTATACAGAGCTATCTGTTTAGATATTCATAGCCTGCACACTGTAGCGGTTAGTCAGATTCCGGGTTCTGAATTTCCTAAGTCACTGGACACGAGTGCCCTACAGCAAGGGTGGTGGGAATTTGTAACCAGATGCCATGTCTCTAGAGGGCACGTTTACACAGAGTTCTGTTCTAGGGAATTCAAATGAAGACTGATGGAGTGCCGTGCAAATTAAGATTAATTGGCGTGCATAAATAGATAATTATATATTGGCAAAAGTATGTGAAAACTTACTTGAGACGTGAAGCAGCACAGGGAAGTCCAAATCCTACACTGTTTGGTGCTTTATATCATATAAAATAGAGCCCATCATTTCTTCAGATGTGGTTGCTAGTCTAATTTTCACTCTGGCAGGCTTAACAATGTTATGATTAAGATTTAGGCTTGCTTTGAAGTAGAAGCTATCCAAAGTTCCTGAAATGGAAACCTTGACCTTTGCCATGTGTTTTTAATTTACTACTATCCAATATCTGACTTGAATTTCTATGTATTAAATGATTTGGGGGTTATTGCTACACTCAAATAATCTACTTACCAACGATTTTTAAAAATTATTGATCTGCTCCAGGGACAAACATAGAGCTTCCTTACAAAAGCGGTGTTAGCTTAATAGAGCAGTAATAACCATCTTTCACGATTTGCAATCCTTTCATTGACATGTTCCATTGCCTTCCCTGGAGAATATCCGTAGTCATACGTGGCATGTGCTTTGTAGACTGTAAAAAGGTTGTGGGAAGTCAGAAATGAAAACTTTTGCATTGGAGTACCTATCCTTGATATTCTAGCAGCAGAAAATATCTCTGATCTATGCAGGTTCCTTTGAATCTAGGCTTTCGAATGTTGTTAATAGCAATGCTGTTGAAGAATAGAAAGACAAAGTTCAATTTTCCTTTGCAGAAACTGACCATTATTTGATACTTCTGTGACATGCATTTACTTGCTACTTACTAACTCTGCCTTGAATTTTGTTGCATTGTTGCTCCTGTACCTTGTCACGTTACTCCTTTTTTCCCCTTTTCTCTAGTGGTGGAGTCCATTATATTTTTTTGCAAGAGGGCTCTGCCTTTGTTCTTGGGCTCCATATTGATTCAGAATCCAGGTCTTATAGAAGGAGCTTATACTTGGAACACATCTATCAAATGAATTCAGTCTTCTCTGAATGGAGCAAATCTTAGTTACCAACTCCTCAATGGAAATCAGCCTTTGTATACATTGCACTATAGAAAACATGACATGGAATTATTTTTGGAATACTAAGCAGAGTCCTTAATGCTATCAGCTCCACACCACAACTCATCTTCTCCACCTACTTCCCCCTTGTCCAGCCAGACCTGGAAGAGGGAGGGACCAAAGAGCTGATTGTAAGGAAGACCCTGAGGGGCAAAACATTCTTTGCTAAGGAAAAGAGATATTTTAAATTCGAGCAAGAATACTCCCTGACCACAGATATGTTTAACTTTCTCTAAAAATGTCAGTTACATACTGTAGCATTTTTACAATCAATCAGCAACTTGTCTGTAAAAGGTCATTGAAATACCTGGCACTTCCTCTTGCTTAATGTTATTTGGGGCATATTTATCTAATGAGGTTTTATGGATCATTGCAGCCCAACTTGGAAATAGCAGGTTCAAGTCACATTTGCAGAAAGATCACATCACAAAGTCCAGCAATGTGGTTCCAGCCTGTCCAATTTCATAAGTACTGCAAGTTATATGTACCTTCATGATTTCTAATTGAAATGCAATGTATTCGCACCTAAAAGACTACATCCAGTTTTCACATTTATAGTATAATGAATATTCTTGAAAATATTATGTTTAAAGTTGTTTGAATAAAACATCAGAGGAACTGGATGTGTTATCCCATTACTTTAGTAATAAGGCGAAATTCAAACCAAATGGAGCATTTTGAGAAAGCAGAATCAGCTTTGAAGTAATCATATGTTCTATTGCCTTTTGTGTTTTTGATAGTTTAGAATTATAATTGAAGCAATACACCTGAAACTGATACTTTGTCTTTTATAAATGGCTTTTGTTTGCAGTGAAGGTTATAAGCTGGGTTTATATTACTGTTCCAGAATGATATGTTGTAGTCAGAGACCACAGTGAATACCTTGGGTTGATTAAATAAAGAGAAAACAACAGCAGGGAGTGTGTTACTACCATACAGATGTACATTTGAGAGATTTCTGTGACAGTCTATGTAAAAGAGAATGAAACATGATTTATGAATGTAGACCATATATTGGAAGTGCTACAGTACTTCCCACTTGCTGATTCCTTTTTGATATATTCTATTTCCTTTTGAGTAATATTTATTTTTGGTTCAATATTAGACATTTTATCTTCTGTTTGGAATTTTTTTTCCATTACACCAAATAGGCTTTAAAATAATTACTACCTCTTGCAGCCAATCTCCATGCTTTTTTACTGAGGTTGTGATATGCAGTGAATGTGATAATCAACTTGACAGATGTGTCATCTTGCACTCAATTAAGGAGCTGTTTGTTGAAGAAGTCACCTCATGGATGAAAAATGACCTCTGACTTCTGTTACTTCCTTGCAACAGGTCTGCAACAGCAAAGCTATACAGATATCTCCAAATGAGAGTAAAAATAACTAGTGTTCTCATTTGATAAAAACAGGAGGCATTACTGCATTACTGACCCAAGCCAGAATAAAGTTCAGAATGACATCACAAGTTAATGTTTTTCTTCCAGCAATATATTATAATCTTGATAGTCATGGATTGAGAGAATAACCCAATAGAAATGATGAAAAAGATTGTAACTTATTTTATTGACAAGATATGAGATATTTTAAGGTGACAATTTGATTGATTATGGATGCCTCATTTGTGTCAGATGAAATAGCATACATTTAAATATTACGTGTAAAATGTAAAACTCGTTTTTTTATTTGATGGGGAAAAATAGGAAAAGGCAATTTTTCCTCAGTGCTGATTGGTGGCACACTTATGTGCAAAGCAGAAGCCAGAGCTTTTCTCAAAAGAGCCTCATCTCATGGGCTTCATCTGAATTAATTAACTGGCATTGTATTCCAAATGGGGATGCAGTTTCATGTAGCTGTCCAGCGAAGATTCAGCTAAAAGGGACGAGCTGATAGTCAGGTAACTTTTAATGTTTTATCTCTGGTGGGATTTGAGTTTTCCTAAAAAATTCCAGTCTCCGATTGTTTTGAGACAGTAGTTGTAAGCCTCTTTCACTTGATTTCTTGGCTAATTCAAAATCAGACTTCATGTCACTGGTTGGGAGTCAGACCTAGTAAGGAAATGGGATTCCAAACACGAGAAAATCTGCAGATGCTGGAAATCCAAAGCAACACACACAAAATGCTGGAGGAACTCAGCAAGACAGGCAGCATTTGTGGATGGGAGTAAACCGGTGACGTTTCGGGGTGAGACCCTTCATCAGGACTGGAGAAGAAGGGGGAAGGAGTCAGAGTAAGAAGGTGGGGGAGGGGACGAAGAAGTAAAAGGTGGCAAGTGATAGGTGTAGCTGGGAGAAGGGGAAGGGGTGAAGTAAAGAGCTGGGATTTCTTTCCAAAAGGATAGCAAACAGCAGAATGGATTGTGTAACAGTCAATGTACCATGATCATCACTACAGGTAATTGTTATGTATGATTTTAATTGTCAGATTATTTAATTAATTGAAATTAAAATTTTTGAAGCATTACGATATTACAACTTTAAAATTTGTTAAGATTGCTATTGGTGACTTACTCATATTAGAAGCCGTCACAACCAAAATAAATCAACTCTCTCCATAAAATGAAAATACAAAAAAGGATTTCTTCATTTAATTTCTTTTCAATTATATTTCCAGGAACTGTGTGAAATCTGCAGCTTGTGAGAGCCTAGGCTGAAGGAGTATTTCAGCAACAAATTAAATTAAGGTGATGTAAGACAAAAACTCCTGTTCCATCAGAGGCCCAAACACCCTTGAACATTGAAAAGAACCATCAAAGATGCCTACCTTGTCACCCCACCCCACACCTTTTTTAACCTCTCCCTGCTTGTCTGTGGGTTTCTACCTTCATCTAGAAGATGACTACCACCCCAGTACATCAGACAAGCAAAATATTTTACCTCACTGATTACTGGCAGCGGCTTTGACACCTACCATAATTAAGCGTTTTGAGATGCGTATCATGACAGGTATTAACTCTAGCCTCATAGACAACCTCGATCCACTGCAATTTACCTACTACTGAAACAGGTGACATCTCCCTGGTCCTACTTTCAACTCTGGAGCATCTGGACAGTAATAATCCACCTGTGTTAGACTATTACTTATTGACTTCAGCTTCACCTTCCATACTATAATTCCAAGCAAACTCCTCACCAAGCTCTAGGACCTGGGAGTCAACACCTCCTTCTGGGTCCTTGACTTCCTGACAAACAGGCTACAATCAGTAAGGATAGGCGGCAACGCCTCTGCCACGATTACTTTCAACACTGGTCCTCCATGAGGTTGGATCCTCAGCCCCCATTCTACTCTCTGTATTCTCATGATTGAGTGGCCACATCTTGCTCTGACTCCACCTACAAGTGCGCAGATGATAGTGGGCAG
This sequence comes from Mobula birostris, assembly GCF_030028105.1. NCBI lineage: Eukaryota > Metazoa > Chordata > Chondrichthyes > Myliobatiformes > Myliobatidae > Mobula > Mobula birostris. The sequence continues at coordinate 34,886,976 of NC_092377.1, forward strand.
TATCTCAAATAATGATGAGTCAGTGTATAGGAGGCAGTTAAAGAGCTTAGTAATATGTTGTCCTGAAAATAACCTTTCCCCTAATAAGAGTAAAGCAAAAGAGCTGGTCCTTGACTTCTGAAAGGGAGTGGAGCGCAAGCTTCTGCCTTTATCAACAGTGCTGAAGTTGGGAGGGTTGAGATCTTCAATTTCCTAGGTGTGAGCATCACCAAAACCCCGTCCTGGTCCAACCATGAAGATGTCACAGCCAAGGAAGCCCATCAATGCCTTTGCTTCCACAGGAGGTGAACAAAATTTGGCATGACCCATGTGACTCTTAACAATTTTTATTGATGCAACACAGAAAGCATTGGGATGCATCATGGCTTGGTACGGTCACTGCTTTGTCCATAACCGCAAGAAGCTGTAGAGAATTGTGGACACAGCTGAACATATTGCAGAAACCAGAAACCTTCATGAATGCTCTCTGTACTTCCTACTACCTCAGTAAAGCAGCGAGCATTGTTATACCCACCCCAGGCATTCTCTCTTCTCCCCTCTCTTATTTGACAGAAAAGTACAAAAGCCTGAAAGCACATATTTCCATGTTCAATGACACCCGTTACCCTGCTGTTAGAAGACTTTTGAATGGTTGTCAAGCATGACAGAGTGTTTTGACCTTACAAATTACTTCGTTATATTCTTGCATTTTATTGTCTACTTGTACTGTACTTTTTGCATTCTGTTATTAATTTTCCTTGTATTACCTCATTGCACAGTGCAATAATTTCATCTGTATGAAAAGTGTGCAAGACAAACTTCTTAATTGTACCTTGGTACATGTGACAATAATAAACCAATTCCATTTCCACTTCCAAACTCATGTTTTGTTACGAACAATAGTGTAGCAGTGCTGTGTCAAAGGCAGGAATCTCATCTCTGGTTTCCGTAATGACTTGATGATAAATACCAGAAAACTAATAGAAATTGTTCTGAAACCAGTAAGGAGGAAAGCACTTCCATTCATTTAGTAATGTTCAGACCTTTGAACATCCAAAATGGGTAAAGCCAGTAAATTACTGTTGTTTTATAGACACTTGCTTAGACAGAAGCAAGTTGAGGATTCTTAGATATGGTTTATGTTAATTGTTGATTGGTTTATTACTGAGAAACAGTGGAAAAATTGTTCTGCATGCCATCCATACAGATCACTCTAAAAAAGGTAGAACAAAGGGAGGAACAGAATGTAGAATACAGTGTTACAGTTACAGAGAAAGTGCAGTGCAGGTGGACAAATAAGGCTATGACCACAACACGCCGGATAATTTTGAAAACAGCTTTTTCTCTTCGTTTTGACCCTCCGTTCACATTGAAATGGCGTTTTCATCCCCCCAAAAATGGAGCTTTCTAAAACACTCTCCAAAGTGTGTAAATTTGAAAACAATTGTTGCGCGTTGTAGTGGGACGGGGTAAACGGAGATATTTAAAAACGCTGTCATGACAACACCACAACAACAATGCTTTTTCTGCTTCTGCTTGGTTGTGCACAAGCACTGTTGGACGACTGTTATAATGCGCAGTTGGTGTGAACGGCGTGAGAGTTAAATTGTAACGTGAGCTTTTTTGACTATTTAAAAATGCTGTCATGACGTGCCGGAACAGATGGTGGCACTTCATTGTTTTCTTGAATGCAACCCCCACACAACCAAACAATTTCAGAACAGACGGCAACGAGACTGAAGCCAGAAGAGTTAGAAATATACTCACCAAATACGTTTGTACTTTAACCCATAGCTTACTGAATAAATAAGTATACTCACTTTGCCTTGTTTTCTGTCCTTGCTTGTATAAAGGTGGTTTATCTATTTATGCAAGTACTCCTCTGACAATAGATGTGTAACAGCCTAATGTAATGTTGTATGGAAATACAAGATAACACTGATGCAGACATGCTTTATTAATGCAACAGAGTTAATCAGTTTTTCAATGTTCGTCGTCAGCCGGGTCATACTGTCCGTGAACTCCCTGTCGGTTGCCTCCATACACTCCTGTGTTTGTTGTTTTTTAGTTTTAAGTCCTCCTGCGCAAGAGCCAACAGCAATTCCTTTAAAATTTTTCTAGTCTGTAACCGGACAAACGTGCAACAAGTATACCGTTTCCTCTTGGCTTGTTTTCTGTGTGTCCTGCGCATGCCCAGTAGGAGGAGATTCGCACAAATATCTGTTCTAATGTAGACGGAGATATTTTGAAAAATGCTTGGTGTGGGCGCCTGTCATTTTTATTTGAAACCAGCATTTTCAAAATTATCCAGTCTAGTGTGGACTAAGGTGCAAGGTCTACGAGAAGGGAGATTAGGAGATCCGTGCAAGAATTCCGTTCAAGATTCTTATAACAATGGAATAGAAGCTGTCCTTCACCCAAGTATTGCATGACTTCAATATTTTTTATCTTCTGCCTGATAGAATTGGGGAGAACAGAGAATGACCAGGTGGGAGGGGGCTTAGATTATGTTGACTCTTTTCCCTGGCATCATAAAATATAGATAGTGTCAATAGAGGGGAGGCTGGTTTTCATGATAGACTGTACTATGTCTACAACTCTGAGCACAGACCTCTGCACACTGTGGTTAAAAGACAGGATCAAGTGAAGGTGAGCAGCTTTTTAACTGTTGACATATGGAAAACTGAGGAGATTATAGAAAGGAGCTACAGGGAGATGGTCACCTGTAAGTTGCAGGAAGCAGTAACCCATGAGGATGTCAGGAGAGGAAAAGGAAATGGGCAGCCAGTACAGAGTACCCATGTGCTGTTCTCGCTGTGGCTAATATTGAGGGGGCAACCTTCCAGAGGAAGTCTCAGTCACTGTATTTCTGGTACTGAGTCTAACGCTTGGCTCAGAAGGGAAGGGTATTGTAGTAGTGATGGAGTTAGAGGAGTAGACCCGAGTTTCTGTGGATGCGATAGAGATACCCGGATGTTATGTTGCCTCTCAGGTGCCAGGGTCAGGGATGTCTTGGAGGCTCCATGGAATTATAAGGGGAGATAGTGAGCATCCAGAAGTCTTGCTACATATTGGTACCAATGACCTAGGAAGGAGGCCCTGAAGAGAGAGTTTAGGGAGATCGGTAGAAAGCTTAAAAGCAGAACCTCCAGGATAGTAATCTCCAGATGGTTGCCTGTGCCAACTGCCAATGAGGGTAAAAATAGGATGATTTGCCAGATGGCTGAGGAATTGGTGCAGGGGGCAGGGCTTTAGATTTCTGGATCATTGGGATCTCTTCTGGGGATGGTATGACAAGTACAAAAGGGATGGGTTACATTTGAATCCGGCGGGGGTGGGGGAATATTCTTGTGGGCAGGTTTGCTGAAACTGTTGGGAAGGATTAAAACTATTTGGCAGGGGGATGGAACCAGAGTGGTAGGGCTGAGGGTGGGGCAGTTAGTATAGAAGCAGAGGCAGTGTGTAGTGGGAGTGTGAAGAAGCACAGGCAGATGAGATAGCAAGACTGTAGTCAGTGGGATGAGTTGTAGTGTAATGGGGATAAAATCAAAAAAGTGATGAATACAAGACTGAAGATGTTCTATTTCAATGTATGCAATATATGGAACAAGGTAGATGTTGTCACTCCACTCTTCATGAAGAGAGGGGGCAGAAGAAAGGAAACCATAGGCCAGTTTGTCTGACCTCAGTGGTCGGGAGGACGTTGGAGCCGATTATTAAGGATGAGGTCACAGGGTACTTAGAGGCACATGATAAAATAGGCTGTTGTCAATGCTGTTTCCTCAAGGGATGATCTTGCCTGACAAATCTGTTTGATTTCTTTGAAGAAATAACAAGCAGGATAGACAAAAGAGAATCGGTTGATGTGTATTTGGATTTTCAGAAGGCCTTTGATAAGGTGCCACACCTGAGGCTGCTTAACAAGCTACAAGCCCATGGTATTACAGGAAAGGTTCTAGCATGGATAAACCGGTGGCTGATTGGTAGGAGGCGGAGAGTGGGAATAAAGGGAACCTTCGCTGGTGGCTGCTGGTGACAGGTGGTGTTCTACAGGGGCCTGTATTGGTACTGAACTTTTTTACGTTATATGTCAATGATTTGGATGATGGAATTGATGGCTTTTTTGCAAAGTTTACAAACAATATGAAGATAGGTGGAGGTGCAGGTAGTTTTGAGGAAGTAGAGAGGCTACAGAAGGACTTAGACAGATTAGGAGAATAGGCAAAGAAATGGCAGATGGAATACAGTGTCTTGAAGTGTATGGTCATACACTTTGGCAGAAGAAATGCAAGGGTTGAGTATTTTCTAACAGGAGAGAAAATACAAAAAAACTGAGGTGTAAAGGGACTTGTGCAGGATTCCCTAAATATTAATTTACGGGTTGAGTTTGTGGTGTGGAAGGCAAATGCAATGTTAGCATTCATTTCAAGCGGACTAGAATATAAAAGCAAGGATGTAATGTTGAGACTTTATAAAGCACTGGTGAGACCTCATTTGGAGTATTGTCAACAATACTCTTCTAAGCCCCTTAGAAAGGATGTGATGAAACTGGAGAGGGTTCAAAGGTGGTTCATGAAAATGATTCTAGGCTTGAATGGCTTGATATAAAGAGCGTTTGATGGCTCTGGGCCTGTATTCACTAGAACTCAGAAGAATGAGGGGTGACCTGATTCAAACCTATCGAATGGTGAAAGGCCTTGATAGAGTGGATGTGGACAGAATGTTACCTGTGGTGGAAGAGTCTAAGACCAGAGGACACAGCTTTTAGGATGGCGATAAAGAAGAACTTTTTTTTAACCAGAGAATGGTGAATCTGTGGAATTCTTTGCCACAGGCGACTGTGGAGGCCAAGACTTCATGTATATTTAAGGCAGGGGTTGATAGATTTTTGGTTGGTCAGGGCTTGAAGAGGTATGGGGAGAAACTTATATGTAAACTCTTTTCCATCTATTGCACTCAGTAACACTGACATTCTCCTTTCATTGGCTCCTCATTTGCTTCAAAATATTGGTCAATTTGCTCAGTATACGTCATCCATTAATCTGTTGTGCAATCATACATGTCTGTCTTTCTAACGTAGCCAGCCACTTCTACTTTCTAAAAAATTATGATTATTATCACCCAATACTCGGTTTATGAACCTGTGAATTTTGTCCATTTTCTGCCTTCTTAAGCTCGATTATCTCTCTCTCTCCTTCTGAAGAAGCATGTGCTTCGCGCTCTCTCTCAAGCTTTCTTGCTCTCTCCCCTTCTGAAGGGAAATTAACAGGTAGGTAGTCATCTTGGGTTCATTTTAAATTTTCCTGTTATGTTTTGTAACTCCAAAAACTAATTGAAAGTAAAACACGGGAGCCGGTGATAACGTGTCTACTGAATTTTACTTTTTCTTTTGTGAGACGCACACACACATGACATGGTGGCAGAGTTAAAAAATATATGTGGACTAAGATGTTAACTGTCCTGTGCTATCACCAGTGGGATCATCAGTTGATTTGCCACCTGTCTTCAGGAGTTCGGCCCACTTATGATCAGGACTCCCTCAAAGTGGTGGGCCAGCAGTGCTAAAGCACCATCTTCCACTGGTGAGCTTAAAAACTTGGCATCTGCCTCTATCAGAATTGTTGGTCACTTCCATCCAACAGATAGTCTGCTCTTCATGTGTCTATGCAACTACTGAAGGGTTTGCAAGGTATGTATACACTGTCTGACTATCTGCCCCTCTGGACATAGTTGGTCCACACCCATGCTGATCCTGTCTCTGCTGCCTCAGCTACAGCCCTGCTGGTTGACTTGATCTGTCTTCTAGTGAAGCCAGGGTCACGCAGCCACTTCTGGAAAGTGAATGCAATAAACCCACGGCAGCCTACTTCGAATGGATAGCATGAGACCTTCCACCCTCTGTCTCTGCACTCTGATCTTAGTTCTGCATACTTGGTTAACTTGCGCTCATGGGCTTCATCGATGTTGTCTTCCCAGGGGACTGTGAGTTCACCAATAACCACTTCTCTACTGGTGTCAGAGCATACGATTATATCTGGACGCAGTGTGGTGAAAACACATTGACATATGACATGGTGGCATAATAACCTATGCTATTCATGTACTTCATGCAGCCTGTAATGAATTATGTAAACAAAAAATGCTTAATCAAACAATATATTTACAATATTACTGAAATATTAAATACACTACACAGTGCATTATCAGAAAGGATCTATTTTGGATTGCTGCTTGTTGCAAATACCTCCAGAGTAGAGAGAGTCTCTTAATTTTTTTGGTCATAATCTAAATACAGCAGTAACTGGCCTTAAAGTGTTACTTTTTTTTGTTCTCCATTCCTGAATATGTAATACCAAGAAATAATAGCCATATATATGTTGGTTGCTGCATAAATCCTGTAAACACCTTGATGTACAGTGCAATTTAATTATACAAAACATAAAAAGGGAAGTAATTGTTAGTGCTTCTTTGACAGTTTATGTGGTTTTTAGGTTCATTATTTTCCAGTGCCTTCAGACAAAAACAGAAGGCATGTTTCTGTAGCTGAATTGCATGGTGTGACAAGTTGTGACAAAATAATATATTCTTACTTTATGGGGACCATCATAGCTTTTGAGTATTGCTCTGGGATTGACTTTATAACTGAAAAGTTGAGTGGAGTTACTGCAATAGAAATCACATTTGAGAAGTAGAACAGCACAGCACAGGGAAAGGCCCTTTGGTCCATTCTGTCTGCACCATCCATTATACCAATTTAAATTAGTTTTATCTGCTTTCATGTGGTCCATATTCCTGTACTCCCTGCCTGTTGAAGTGTCTGTCTAAACATTGCTATCATATATGCTTTTACCACCCCCACAACAGTACATTCCACTCTGTGTTTTAAAAAAGCTTGTCTTGCAAATCTCCTCTAAACCTTTCTCCTCTTACCTTAGATCTATGCCTTCCAGTTATTGACATTTCTGCCATGGGGAAAGGAAACTCTATCTTTTGCTTTAACTGTATGCTATTTCTACTTAATTATGCAGTTAGTATCATTTAAATTAAAAGCATACTTTCATATTGCTGATTATTAAACAAACATCATTCTTTTTCATTTCATCACATTTGGAGAAAATGAAACCATAAGAACCTTTCTGCTAAATCAGGAACAATTCATTTCCAATTTCATTTTTAAAGTCTAATTCCAGAAAATTTGCTATTTCAGCCAGGCCAGAGTAGGAATATATTAGTATTTCAGCAGAACCGGTGCTAAACTTGACATCTCACTGATATTTGGAACATCTAAAGAAAGAAAAATGTAAATATAGTTCAGGTTACTAAAGTACCTTCCTTTCATTCGCTGTTGATTAGCAGTTTGGGCTATTTTGGAAATTTATTGCTGAGGTACTAACTTATGTCATATTGGGAGCTTTAATATTGGTGGGAATTGGGGTCCTGTGGCAATGTTGTAAGGGTATCTGTTGTTAAGAGAAAGTACTTTAATTTTCCAGTAACGTTTTCCTGTTACTGATTTCGAAGGAAACAATTATTTCCTGTTGAAGAATGGAAGAAGCAGAACACCTAAATATGTCATAACATAGTTGTGATGTAAGGAAGATTGTAATTCAAGCATGAAGGCTTGCACAAAAGTTGGAATTTTACATCTTAACTGAATTTACTAAATTATGCATAAAAGTCGCCATTCACTATGATTTTCTACTGTCCATGTTTGTATAATATAAGATGCTTTAGGTTGGTCCCATAGGCAAAATGAATATTCATTCTTCCATACTTTGGGGATGTAAGGGCTACTGTACTGAACTTTTCCAATGATACATTATTGTCTTTAAGAAAATTTTTACATCACCTACAGATGGATTATAATGTTGATTAAAGGAATTTTTTTTGCAAAAGGTGTATTTACTGAATACTTTAAATCGGTTGTGCTATTTGTGTCTTTATACTTTGTGTGTGAAATAGTCCTTCATACCTCAATTTCACAAGTCCCTCTTAGATGGCTTTTTGCAAATTCTCACTGAATCTGTTTAATATATATGAGTTATGCCCCACGTTTTCTGAGTGTGTTCATAAAAACTTACTTTGTAAGTTGATGACTAAAAAAGTCTTAGAAGATGTGTATGTCTTTGAGCAGCTATTCCAGGTTAAAGAATGAAGATATTCAGTTTGAGTTGTCTGCTTGGTAGTGCTGTGGATGGTGAGAAGGATACTCTGCACTGCAGGAAGTTATTTATTAGTTTAAAGTGAGCAAAGCTAGGACCTGGAATTTATTTCTGTTAAGTGCAAGGTGATGTACTTGGGGAGAACAATGAGGGTAACAATGAAAGGTAGAGCTAAAGGAAGTACTGAGGAACAGAGGGACAGTAGTGTACTAGTCTATATATCCCTGAAGGTGGCAGCACAGGTGGATAGAGGTCATGCTGTCTTTCCTGAGCTGGCACAGAATATAAGAGCAAAAAAGTTAAGTACATCTACACAAAACGCCAATGAAGCTGCATCCGGAATATTGTGTGTCATTTTGGTTGAGTCATTATATTAGGGTGTTGATCCCTCTGGAGAGGATACAGAGGAAATTCACCAGGATGTTGCCAAGATGGAGTATCTCAGTCATGAGCAGAGACTGAATAGGTCTGCATAGATAAGATAGATAGTAGTAAACTTGTTCTCTTAGAACAGTTGTCTTTAACCAAGCTTAAGGTGAGGAATAATGGGTTTAGAGGCAATATAAAGACATTTTTCACCCAAGTATGGTTGGAGTTTGAAATAGCCTGCCTGACAAGGAAGCAGAGACTCTCACATTTAGCAGTATCTAGATGAGCATCTGTTTCACCAAAATATAGAAGGTTGTGGATCAAGTACTGGTAAATGGGATGAGTGTAGATTGGAATTTGATGGTTGGAAAGAATAGAGCGGGCAAAAGAGCCTTTTTATTTGATGTATAACTTTATAAATTTGGTTTGAACTTAGACAAAGTGGATTCTTTCCATCTGTGAGGAAAGTGATGTCAAATCATTGTCTGTTTGACATGACAATTGAACACCTTACAAATGGACACTTTATCATTAGTAAGTCATTTGAAATTTATTTATGCAAAGATGCAAATCTATTTATGTATTTTGCAATACAGCACGGAATAGGCCTTTCTGGCCTTTGGAGCAATGCTGCTCCAGAAACCCCACAACCCTAATTAATCCTAAACTAATGACGGGAGAACTTACAATGACCAATTCATCTACCTGGTTCATCTTTGGACTCTGGGAGGAAACTGGACCACCCAGAGAAAGCCCACATGTTCCACAGAAAGGACATACAGAGGCTCCTTAAAGAAGGATGCCAAAGTTGGACTCCAAACTCCACACATCCTGAGCTGTAATAGGGTCACGCAAACCACTACGCTACCGTGTTGCTCAAAAAGGAACAGCCACCAGCAGTGCCGAAACCTGGCAGATTCTTGATATGCTTTATGTGAATTCTTACACCTGACATCTTTCCACTAAGTAGTTTTGACAGATCTTTTGTAAGTTTTCTTAAGTAGGAGGCTTCTATGTAACCTGTTTTTAATATTTGGTTTCCAATTGATATCTTTAGATTTAAATACAGTACATGCAGATGAACTGAGCAAAATGCAACCGTGAACTCTACTTTTTACATACAATGTAGAGTACTACAATAAATGTGTAGCCTATACACTTTTCAGTGAGGGTGTGGTGGAGGTATTGAGTTGAGGGAGTGCTCAGTTGATTTACTATTAAGTTATTTGTTGGGTAGCAGTTATTTATTGTGCATGGCTAATAATTTTCTAAGCCCATGCTAGTAGTAGGTATTCTAACTAGCTTGCACTGTATAGTGGAAATTTCACATTGGAAAATAATTCAATTTTTATCTGTCATGTCTTGTGATGTTCCAAGTTAAACCACAAACTGATGAGAAGAATACTGGTGGGATATGAGAGGAAACTTTGTTTGATGACTTCTATTTCTGTTCACTCCTATTCTAAACAATCATGTTCATCAACTGATTTGGGTGCAGGGATTGCTGGAATAATGCTCCTGGAGAACAGGCATATTTCTCATACTTAAGTACCTGCCCCTTTTTAGAATTTCTCTCCATATCCCCAGATCACAGCAGAATTTCTGCTGACGCTTGCAATTCATCTTTGTACATGCAGTGTCAATTTTTCTTAATGTAGACCTACATCGGGGGCTTGATTTTTTGAGCAATCAGAGCCAAATCAAATTCAATCCTCAGCCAATGCTTATATTCATGTATTTTCCAGCAGAAACTGTTGGGCGGGGATCAAGAATGAAAACACCTATGAATTTTCTCTGACCATAGAGTATTAAAGAGTGCTGGTCATCCTTTGGAATGTGTGCATTGCTGTTAGGCCAACATCCACTGATTGCTCTTGAGAAAGTGGTAGACACTTGGTAAGGAGAGGGATTTAGACAATCAGTCTTGAAAGAACAATAGTATACATCCAAGTTAGGATCTTGTGAAATGAAGGAAACCCTGCCAGTGTTGTATGGGCATGCATTATGTGATTGTGACCTTTATGCTTTTGGAGGTTAGGTGGTTGGTAGATACTGTTGGACTTGCCTTGGAAAATAACTATCATTTATTTTACAGATTGCACATACCATAGGCAGGGTAAAGCAGTACCGCAAAGAATAAATATATAGGGTGGTGGCTAGTTACCAATCAAGTAGGGTGCTTTGTCCTGGACGGTGTTAAACTCATCCAGATAAATGAAGAGTATCCCATCGCAGTCTTGATATGCCTGTAAATGGTAGAATGTTCTTGGGACTTGAAGTGAGTACAGTACTGAAACTCTATTATTGTGGAATGACTTGCAGCAAGTTTGTAGGAAGAACATTGTGTTCACTACTTATTAATACATACCTAAATGATAGAGAGATCTTGTTGCCAACAAGTGTGAAGTTTGTAGATGGGATTGAACATATTGTAATTATCAGCAAATTTCCTTGCTTTGGACTATAGGATGGAGAGAAAGTCATTGATAAAGCAAATGAAAATGGTTGGACCTAGGAACTGAGGAACTCCAACAGTGATATTCTGGGATGCAGCAATTGACCTTCAGCAACACAACCATTTTCCATTGTGTGAGCTGTGACCTTAAGAGGACCTATTTCTTCTTGATGCCCAATGGTGAGTTTGGCTTCTTAATGTCAGACTTGGCTAAATGCTGCTTTGATGTCAAGAAAGTCCTATCACATCACACACGATGAGATCTGCTGAAACCCAAACTGGACTATTAGTAATTGGTACATTAAAGCCGGCATTACACCTTCACTAGGTCGGCAGTTTATTTCTAATTATGCTAAGCATTCTAAGGAGAAAATTCACAAATCAGCAGTGCAAATTCCCTAAAGGTTAACTGGCAGGATGAATCTGTGATAAGAAAGTCAAATGCAATATTATCATTCATTTTGAGAGGACTAGAAAAAGGATGTAATGCTGAGGCTTTATAAGGTATTGGTCAAACTGCAGTTGGAGTATTGTGAGCAATTTTGGGCTCCTTATCAAAGAAAATACATGCTGGCATTGGAATGTATGCAGAGGAAGTTCAGAAGAATGGTTCCGGGAATAAAAGTGTTAATGTATAAGGAACATTTGATGACCCTGGCCATGTACTCGCTGGTGGTTGGAAGAATGAGGGTGCATCTCATTGAAACCTAGTAAATATTGAAATCCTGGAAGAAGAGAATGTTTACTATAGTTGGGGGGGACATGGATGGTCATGGCCAGAGACACCTGCCTCAGAACAGAGGGACATCCATTTAGAATAGAAGTGAGGAGGAATTTCTTGAGCTGGAGGCTGATAGATCTGTGGAATTCATTACCACAGATAGCTGTGGAGGCCAAGTCATTGAGTATATTTAAGGTGGAGGGTGATAGCTTCTTGATTAGTCAGGGTATCAATGGTTATGGGTAGAAGGAAGGAAACTGAGGTTGAAAGGGATAATAAATCAGCCATTATGGAATGGTGGAGCAGACTCGATAGTCTGAATGGCTAATGCTGCTCCTATGTCTTATGGTCTTGTCAGTGAATGATTTGTACATGTTTAACAGTATTCAGCATTTGAAGTCTTGCACGAAAGGATTAAAAAAAGCTACCAAATAAATTGAGCAAAATTTGAGTTGCATGTAGTGCAGGATGGTGATCATATATTGCCTCTCTATTTTAACTCACCAACTTTTCTTCCTATTTAAATAATGTTTAGCAAAATACAAATTTTCTTTTATTTCTTTTGAAGTTGAACTTCATCCCATATTTCTGTGAAGGGCAAAATTTTCAAGAATTTTTTAAAAAAAATTACAGGAGTTGTCAACTTGAGTATTCCTCAAAGCATTCACATGGTTGTCTTTTGTAGTTGCCTTTCAGCACAGTGGGAGGAGTGCACATGATTACCATAATATGTGTTCAATGTTCTCACATTTTCCTAGACATTACAACAGTAGCAGCAGTCTTAAGTATTCTGAGAGGAGGGCGTATTAGTGAGAGCAATATATGGGTGTCTCACCAGGAAAACTATAATTAAAGTCTGTCAGTTGGGCTGTAAATACCTGAGGAAAAATAGCTTGCTGCCACAAGGTCGTCTCTTGTCTCAATTTATTTGCTAGAGTTGCCTTTCAAGCTTACAATTTATTTGTTTCTTTTTAAGCAACTGATGCTGTGCTTCCCATGCAGTGAAAATACGGCAGATTGTTTCTCAGGTTTTTTTTCCAACAGAGTGCTTTATGCAGTGATGCATTGATATTGATGATAATGTGTGGAGTAAGAATGAAAATGAGGCCCGAGGATGCCATTGTATTTCCACAGAGCACCAGTGTAATTCTGCAGAATATCAGCTACAATCACTCTGAGCACCGGTACCCCACAAGACTGTGTACTCAGCCTCCTGCTGTACTCACTGTACACCCATGACTGTGTAGCCAAGTTTCCATCAAACTCAATATATAAGTTTGCTGATGACACAACAATTGTAGGCCGTATCTCAGATAATGATGAGTTTGAGTACAGCGAGGAAATTAAGAAGCTGGTGGCATGGTGCGAAGACAATAACCTATCCCTCAACGTCAGCAAGACGAAGGAATTGGTTGTTGACTTCAGAAGGAGTAGCGGACCGCACGACCCAATTTACATCGGTGGTGCACAAGTGGAACAGGTCAAAGCTTTAAGTTCCTCGAGGTCAATATCACAAATGACCTGACTTGGTCCAACCAAGCAGAGTTCACTGCCAAGAAGGCCCACCAGCACCTTTACTTCCTGAGAAAACTAAAGAAATTTGGCCTGTCCCCTAAAACCCTCACTAATTTTTATAGATGCACCGTAGAAACCATTCTTCTAGGGTGCATCACAACTTGGTATGGAAGTTGTCCTGTCCAAGACCGAAAGAAGCTGCAGAAGATCATGAACACAGCGCAGCACATCACACAAACCAACCTTCCGTCCTTGGACTCACTTTTCACTGCACGCTGTCGGAGCAGTGCTGGCAGGATAATCAAGGACACGACCCACCCAGCCAACAGACTTTTCGTCCCTCTTCCCTCCGGGAGAAGGTTCAGGAGCTTGAAGACTCATACGGCCGGATTTGGGAACAGCCTCTTTCCAACTGTGATAAGACTACTGAACGGATCCTGACCCGGATCTGGGCCGTACCCTCCAAATATCCGGACTTGCCTCTCGGTTTTTTTGCACTACCTTACTTCCCATTTTTCTATTTTCTATTTATGATTTATAATTTAAATTTTTAACATTTACTAATTTTAACTATTTTTAATATTTAATATTTGTAATCCAGGGAGTGTGAAGTGCAGAAACAAATATCGCTGTGATGATTGTACGTTCTAGTACCAATTGTTTGGCGACAATAAAGTATAAAGTATAATAAACATTGCTTGCACTATAAATGTACTTTCTGAATGCTATATGAAAGAGAAGGGACAGTTTGACCATCATATTTATTTCTATGCAGTTGCTTTGTAGTGTTACAGCAACATCATAATAAACAGTAGCAAATGTAATGTATTCATCCACTTGTGTCTATTCTTCTCTTCAATACCATCTTGACTGATCTCTTACCTCAGTGCAACTTTCCTGATTAACCCCATATCCCCTGATTTCCTTAATAGTTAAATATATCTGAGTAGTTTCCTTTCCTGACTCTTTAGTTTCAACAGCTTCCCTCCTGAAAAAATCATTGATAGCTTCTCCATTTAGAGTGAGTTACTTCATGTTACTGAGTGCACCACCTGTTTCATGCTGCTGCCTCCTGTTATCTACTCATTTTAAACTCGGGAGCAGAGGAAATTGAGACCTGGCAGTTTAAATCTGTGAAAGTAATTTCTGCCTGATGGTATCCCAGAATATAGTTTACATAATCCTTTTATCTGTCAGATATTACTAACAAATGTGTTAGCTCACTATTTTTATTAAAGTATCTGCATTTATAGCGCAACTTTCACAATCTCAGGCTATACAGATATGTTTTAAAGCTAATGAAGTATTTGTGAACACGACGAATTCTGCAGATGCTGGAAATTCAAGCAACACGCATCAAAGTTGCTGGTGAATGCAGCAGGCCAAGCAGCATCTCTGGGAAGAGGTACAGTCGACGTATTTGTGAAATGTTACAATGCAGGAAAAGCAGTGTTTACTTATGCATTATAAACTCTCGCAGGCACAAGTCTGCAGCAAGTATATGTGGTAATATTGACGTGGGGTAAATGTTGGCCAGGTCACTGGGGATATTCCCCTGCTCTTCAAAATAGTGCAGATGATAACCTCAGTTTCTTGTCTCATTCAGCATCACTAACTACACTGAATCCCCAGAGTAATGGGCTGGAGCATCAACTTCGTGTTTTGTGCTTGAATCTTTGTAGTGGAACCCACAACTTCATTGGCTGGCAATAAGCATGTTGCCAGCTGTGGCACAGCTAACACACAATAATTAAATAAATTATTAAATAATTTTTTTAATTCTTCATTTGTTGTCTTTTTTATTTATGTGTGGCTAGTGCTGGTATTTTACAATAATACTTATGTTTTTGTATTATTCTTTAAATTATTCATTCTTCCGGATCTTTGGTCAAATTCTCCAAGTGGTTCAGCTTTAATATTTTCATCTAAATGTAGGAACACATACTGTATCTCTATGCTGTTAAACCAAACACTAATAGTGGAGGTAAAGCTAAAAAGCCAGATGTTGTTCGGAAAAAAAAATCCACTAATAATGACTCTTTTATTCAACATCAACAGCGAAAAGGCCACAATCAGTCAATCAATAATTCTTCTAATCCATCAATTGGAAAAAAAAGTGGCATAACATTAGTTTTTGGTTTGTCCTTAGTACAGCTGTAGTTTGGCATTCTCGTGTATATTTGTAGAGCTTATCAGCACTTGGGACCATATATTCCATTGCTTACCATTCAGCATTTTTAAAAATTAAGTCTTGTGCTACTAGTTGGATTTTGAATTACTTCCTGGTTAAGCAGTCTTTTACCTGCTTGAGAAGTAAACAGTAATTATTAGTGGTACGTTGTACAGTCTCGAGTGCCCAGCTCCGGCCCACACCTAACTATGTTCACAGTCACTGGGTGATGCCACTAATAACAGTCCCATCATCTGACTCCAGCTGCATTCTTAAGCTCCAGCTCTGCTCACGCAGCTACTCACAATTCCTGTACCAGCTCTAGCCACACAGATAATCACTTTCCCATCCACATGCTTTGGCTATACCTCTTACTATATTTCCAGCCTCTGGCTTTGTCTGCATACTTAATCATATTCCAGGTCTCTGGTCCCCACCACATGCCAAATCACATGCTTAGTCTCTGGCTTCTCCAGACGTCCAACCATCTGGCCCGTGGCATTGACTCCACAGCTACTCACATTCAGGACCTCTAGATCAGGATAACTAATATTCAACATTCTGGTCTACATCCTCCTGGATGTCTTCAAGAATGCATCCTTCTGGCAAGTCATCTTTGATTCTGAAGGACTGGGTTGGAAGAAATAAGAAGTTATATAATGAAAAGCTCATGCAAAATGTCATATTTCGTATCCGTATTCTCAGTGACAATATTTTAAAATTCAGCAGGGCAGCGTAAACTTTTTGTTTTCGTAGAAAAATGGAAGATGGAGTAGACCATTAGAAAGAGCAGAAATTAGATTGTAGTTGATTTTCTTGATCACCACAACAGGAGTAGATGTCTCTTTCTAATCATGTAGACAGCAAAAGACAAACAAAATACAATTTCAAACCCTGGTAGTGTGTCACATTCACAATGCAAGAGGAACTCAGCAGGCTAGGCAGCATAAATGGAAAATCCTGATGAAGGGTCTTGGCCCAAATCGCCGACTGTTTACTATTTTACATATATGCTGTCTGGTGTGCTGAGTTTCTCCAGCATTTTGTGTAGGTTGCTTTGGATTTCCACGATCTGCAGATCTTTTTCATGACTGTGTCACATTCTGTTGTTTACTTGCTGTCAGTGACACAGGCCACTCAGACTGTTGGCTTTGCTGCTCCCAAGAAAGTTATCCCATTGCCCTTCTGCCCCTGAATCCCCACAATTTAGTTTGGCTCACATACCCATTAATTTCTCTTTTTATTCTTTTGTTGCCTATCTGCAGTATTTACAGGAGCCATTCAATCCATTGGTGCACTTTTGGGATGTGGGAAGAAATGGGCACACCCAGAGTAAACCCACATCCATCCACACAGGGACTATCCAAGGTCAGGATCAGATTTAAACACAAGGCACATCACTTCCCCTGCTACCTTACACTGACGCAATTGTAGTTCTATGGTTGGATGTCAGGTTAAAATATTATAACATTTATTTAATCTACTTTGTATATTACTCAAGTTCTCATATCAGGTCACGGGCTTGAAACATTTACTTTATTTCCCTGTCAAGAGTTGCTAAGTATTTTCAACATTGTTTTGTTTTAGTGCCTAATCTGCATCCACCTATTGAATATAACACAGTAATTTTAGTTGTTACATAAAACCATGATGAATGATGACACATACAAATAATAGGAAATTTAAATCCACAAGAACAAACTGGAAATTTAAAAAGTCTAACACCCACAACTTACAATCGATACTGGCATTCTAACTATAGGAAGAAACTTAGTAGTGCTTATAAAAATGCATGTGACGAAACTAAGTGAATATGGAATAGATCAGGAAATTATATTTATTCTACAGAGAAAATAATAGATGTGTGGGAGTGATTATAAGACAGTAATTATATTGAGAGGTGGAGAGCAAATTTAAGTGGGTTTATAACTATCAAGTGAAACCAAAATTAAATTACAACCTTGAAATTACTCCTACGTATCTGTTTTATTAAATATAAGCTGTGTTCCAAATGTACTTTTATAAAATTTTTGGTCTTTTTCAATACCGATGACAAGTGTTGTGGGAGATGTTGACATCTTCTGCACCCTTGTGCTTGTTATCTGATAATGTTCACGCTTCAGGATTAATGACTGTGATTTAAGTACTGCAAGCAGTTTAAATATTGGTTGACATCATGGCAAGGTGTAGCTTCAGACAGCTGTAGAGGATTCAGAATTACATGGAAGAATTGTACCGAGAACAAAGTGAAATTTGTAGAATTCTTGTACTTTAAGGTTACACTGTTTCAACAAGCAATCATTTTAATTTTCAGTATGAATGAGATAAAGGTTTGTGTGAACAATACTGTGCTGAGAGATGCATGAGGCCAAAAGTGATGTAAATAACTTAATTACTAGGTGTTTTTACAAACTTTAATTTGACACTTATATACGTATATATGACCTCAACCATGGTGTGCCTTTAATATAAAGTTGCTCTAACCATATTCATTTAGAAGTTGGGTCTTCATGCGTTTCTCTTATTAGAACCTGGCATCAAGTAGGAAAACAACATGAAGACTGGAATTGACTATCCAACTATGTCACATTGTTTTTGCTTTTTGCCAAATATGGCAATGGCAATCCATCATGGTAAATCAGAGCATGGTTTCCTGTGAAAGACCTGCTTTCTTTTATATCATTGTTATCAATTAATAATATACTGTTTGCATGTTGGAGGCTTTAATATATGTTGGGAATAGAATAATAAGCCAGTTTCATTAGTTATGTCGCTCATTTTTAGCATTTAAAGAGTGATGCTGATCATTGATTAAATAAAAGACATCAGTAGAAACATTTCAGAGATTACTCACAGGTGATGATATGTCGGACATAATTCTTAAATGTAAAGGGATTGGAACAGAGGAGGACTACAAATAGATCATCAGTGAGTTAGGAACACTGATTTATGGACGCCCTACTAATGAATGATATCCCATAATATTATTAAATTGGGAAGTCTGATGTGCATACATTCATTCCTATGGACAGTAGAACTAGTTTCCTCTCCCCACTTTTGGGAATTGTTCTTTTTTATGTGTTTTTAATGCCATTCATTACATTACTGTGAGGATATAGTTGCTATATAGAGTGGTTTTTGTGTATTTTCTAACTTAAGGATTCCATCAGTACAGTAAATGGACATCTGTAAAAATGGAACCTGTTCTTTACCTGGTGACTGCCTGGCATCAAAAATCTCTCTGAAACTCCACGGTCAATTGAATGTACAATTTCATGTCACCACATGACACAGCCCAACATAGATCAAGTCAGTGACTATAGCAGAATGTTGGTGACATTAATGAAAGAAAAATACCTACAACAGAGATACATTGTAAAGCTGAGAACCTGTTCAGACCTCTTGTGATTTATGATACTAATTAAACAATTGAATGTGTTACTGCACAATTGACTCAAGCTGTTGTAGTACTTTAAGAAACAGCATTAGTTTATTTATCAATACTTAATGAATTATTTATGTTCATGAAATTAAATTCCTTGGTGAAGGAATCTAAATGCAGTCTGTGACAGATTTCCTAACACTGCAGCAAATGAAATCATATATTCAATTCTAGTTTTGTTCATGGCTTGTGGCTTCGTTCTGGGCTGCTTTTTGAATAGTATGTACCGATCAATGAGCTAAATTCCCATAAGACCATAAAATATAGGAATAGAATTAGGCTGTTCATCCCATCAAGTCTGCTTCGCATTTGATCATGGTTGATTTAATATTCCTCTTAAGCCCAATCTCCTGTCTTCTCCCCATAACCATTTATGCCCTGATTAATCAAGAACCTATCAACCACCGCTTTAAATATACCCAATGACTTGGCCTCTGTGGCAATGAATTTCACAGATTGACCACCCACTGGCAAAAGAATTTCTCTCCTCATCTCTGTTCTAAAGGGATATTCTTCTATTCTGAGGCTGTAGCAACCACTGCAGTCAGGCTAACTGGCATACCATTTTCTGTATTTTGCCTATCTCCCTTATAGAGTGAAGTGATACTTGCAATTTTCTAGTCCTCTGGAACCATTGCAGAATCTAGTGATTCTTGAATAATTGCTACTTGTGCCTCCACAATCTCTTCAGTTTTGTCTTTCAGAACACTGGGGTGTAGTCCATCTAGTCCAGGTAACTTATCTACCTTCAGACCATTCAGCTTCCCAAGCGCCTTCTCCTTAGAAATAGTGACTACACTCACTTCTGCTCCCTGATACGCTTGGCACATCATTCAGCTTGCTAGGGTTAGTATAAATAGACTAATTGGTCAAATTATAACTGTATGACTGATCCAGAAGGGTCCTTCCACAATCCTTTTCTTTTTCATTGACTTATTTCTTTATATAAGACCGTAAGACCATGAGATATAGGAGCAGAAGTAGGCCATTCAGCCCATCGAGTGGGCCCCGCCATTCGATCATGGGTTGATCCAGTTCTTCCAATCATTCCCACTTCCCTGCCTTCTCCCCATATCCTTTGATGCCCTGGCTAGTCAAGAAACTATTTATCTTGCCTTAAATATACCCAGTGACTTGGCCGCCATAGCCTCTTGTGTCAACAAATTCTACAGATTTACCATCCTCTGACTAAAGTAATTTCTCTGCAAATCTGTTCAAGTTGGACATCCTTCAATCTTGAAGTCGTGGCCTCTTATCCTAGACTCCCCTACCACGGGAAATAACTTTGCCATATCTAATCTGTTCAAGCCTTTTAACATCGGAATGTTTCAATGAGATCCCCCCTCATTTTCCTGAACTCCAGAGAATACAGCCCCAGAGCTGCCAGACATTCCTCATAGGGTACCCCTTTCATTCCTGGAATCATTCTTGTGAATCTTCTCTGAACCTTCTTCAATGTCAATACTTCCTTTCTAAAATAAGGAACCCAAAACTGCACACAATACTCTAAGTGTGGTCTCATGAGTGCCTTATACAGTCTCAAAATCACATCCTTGCTTTTATATTCTATACCTCTAGAAATGAACGGTTAAGACAAAGGAACACATACCAATCCTCATAGAAGGATCAGAAGTGGAGAGAGTGAGCAGCTTCAAGTTCCTGGGTGTCAAGATCTCTGAGGATCTAACCTGGTCCCAACATATTGATGTAGTTATAAAGAAGGCAAGGCAGCGACTATACTTTATTAGGAGTTTGAAGTGATTTAGCATGTCAACAAATACACTCAAAAACTTCTATAGTTGAACCATGGAGAGCATTCTGACAGGCTGCATCACTGTCAGGTATGGAGGGGCTACTGCACAGGACTGAAAGGAGCTGCAGAAGATTGTAAATCTAGTCAGCTCCATCTTGAGTAGTAGCCTACAAAGTACCCAGGACATCTTTAGGGAGCGGTGTCTCAGAAAGGCAGCATCTGTTATTAAGGACCTCCAGCACCCAGGGCATGCCCTTTTCTCGCTGTTACCATCAGGTATGAGGTACAGAAGCCTGAAGGCACACACTCAGCGATTCAGGAATAGCTTCTTCCTCTCTGCCATCCGACTCCTAAATGGACATTGAATTTTTGGACACTACCTCACTTTTTAATATACAGTATTTCTGTTTTTGCATGTTTTTTAATCTATTCAATATATGTAATTTACTTGTTTGTTTATTACGTTTTATTTATTAGTTTTTCTCTCTCTGCTAGATTATGTATTGCATTGAATTGCTGCTGCTAAGTTAACAAACTTCACGTCACATGCCGCTGATAATAAAGCTAATTCTGATTCTGAGTGCCAACATTGTATTCACCACTGACTCAACCTGGAGGTTAACCTTTAGGGTATCCTGCACAAGGACTCCCAAGTCCCTTTGCATCTCTGCATTTTGACTTCTCTCCCCATCTATGAAGGTGCCTCCTTTGGAATATTTCTTCCTTGTAACTTGTATTTATTCAGTCTATTCTGAAAGGATCCTAAATTTCTGTCATTGTACTGTGATTAACTTAGTTTGCCAATCCATTATTTTTCCATGCCTTCACAATTGCCATTTTTTATGTTTAGGATGTCAGCCTTTGAACAGATGTGTTTCCCTTAAATTGAAAAATGAGGCTATGTCATTTGCAAATAATCCGTAGCTTTCTTACCAAGAAATCAGAGAAGCTTGTGCCAAGAAATACAGTTGTATAATTCTGCCTTTTGGGATCTAAACAGATTTCTTTCAGCACCCTGAGCTGTCAACATCCTTCCCCTGTCATGATCAAAATGATAAAATCATAATAATGACCATTCCATTTTGTGTTGTTTCTACGATTCAACCAACATTTTAAGTGCATGAATCACCCTTACATCACTACAATTTCTACATCAGAGGATGACAATTTTCTTAGTAAGCTCTGTTTTTGGAGCATAAAAAGTAGATAGGACTACACAGGTAAAACTTTCTTCATGACATTGATGATGTCATTACTGCTGTTTCCAGCACCCATGTGGAGCTCGTCAGATTTATCAACATACACCCCTCTCTCAAATTTGCTTGGTCCATTTTTATCATCTCGCTCCCCTTTCTTGATCTCTTGTTCTCTCTCTGCAGAAACAAATTAACTCCTGGCTTCTTTAACAGACCTACTGACTCCCACAGTTACTTTGTCCGCAACAGTTATTTTCTCTGACATTAAATGTACCTATTGAAACTCTTCTCACACTGTTACTTTCAAGGATACTATTCCCTTCTCTCAGTTCCTCTGTCTCTGCTGCATCTGATTTCATGAGGAGGTTTTT
Organism: Mobula birostris; assembly: GCF_030028105.1. Lineage (NCBI taxonomy): Eukaryota > Metazoa > Chordata > Chondrichthyes > Myliobatiformes > Myliobatidae > Mobula > Mobula birostris. Next base: position 34,909,109 of record NC_092377.1, read on the forward strand.
CATTCCAGGACATCTAAGATATTCTTTTTTCATCAATAAAGCGATTTCCTGTCCACTGTGATCAATACAGGACTCACCTGTATCTCCTTCATTTCCTGCACGTCTGCCCTCACCCCGTCTCCCCTCCATGACATAGTAAGTATAGGGTTACCTTGTCTGCATCTACCATCCACTGAGGCTCTGCATCCAACATATTCTCTGCAATTTCCACTGTCTCCACCAGGATCTCACCACCAGGCATATCTTCCTCTCCACGTCCATCTCCATTTATCACAGGGATCACTCTCGCTGTGACTCTCTTGTCCACCAAACAGCCTGCAACCACACTAAGTGTTACATCTATCTCTACACCTCCTCCTTAATCACTCTCCTTCCCAGTGTAGCCTCCTCTACATCGGTGAGACCCAATTCAGTTTGGGGGATTGCTAATTGAAGCACCTTCATTCTTTCTGTTGCAATAACCAGTATATCTTGGTGGCCAGTGATTTTAATACTGCTCCCTTACCCACACTGACATGTTGCCCATGGCTTTCTCTACTGTGAAGTTGAGGCTAGACACAGATTAGGGGATTAACACCTCATATTCCATGTTGGTAGACTCCAACCTATTAGCGTCAATATTGATTTCTCTGCCTTCTGGTAACCACTCCCCTCTATCCCCTCCTCCCTTTTATTTCTCTTGTATCCGTCCAGCATCATTACCCCTTTTGTTGCTCTTCCTGTGCTCACTAGGTGCACACCCTCCCCTTTCTCCCTCTGGTGGTCCTCCACCTTCCATTTATTTAATGGTTCGCTGGCCTTTTCTATCACATTCTAACTTATTCAGCCCTTTGCCCCTTCTACCTATCACCTCCCAGGCTTTCACATCTGCTCCTGGACTCACCCACTATTGGAAATATCCTCTCTACCTGCATTCTATCTAGGCCTTTCAATATTTGGTAAGTTTCATGAGATGCCCCATCACCCTTCTAAGCTCCAGTGAGTACAGGTCCAGAGGGATCAAACGCTCTTCATATATTAACTCTTTCATTCTCGGAAACATTCTCATGAACCTCCTCTGGACCCTCCCCAATGTCAACACATCTTTTCTTAGATGTGGGGCCCAAAATTGCTCATAATAATGCCAATGTTGTCTGATAATGCTTTATAAAGACTTAGCATTACATCTATGCTTTTATATTTGAAGAAGAAGAAGAAAGCCCTTAACTCCGAGTGGAGTCATCGGGACGCCGTCATGATGGCTTTTTTTTTTAGCAGGCTTTCTTATTTTTACAAGGCCAAGTTGCTAGCTCGACGCTCAACCCAGCACGGATGGAAAGCATGCAAGGGAGCCAGCTGGAGTTGAACTTGGGAGCCTTCGCTCCGAAGTCCGGCACTGATGCCACTCCGCTACCAGCTGGCTTGCTGTTATATTTGAGTCCTCTCAAATTGAATGCTGACATTGCATTTGTTTGACTTACTACTGTCTCAGCCTACAAGCTACGTGGTGGCTGCGTGGAATGCACTGCCAGCGAAGGTGATAGAGGCGAATACAATAGGGTCTTTTAAGAGACTCTTAAGTAGGTACATGGAGTTTAGAAAAATATGTGGTAAGGAAATTCTAGGCCAATTCGAGAATAGCTTACATAGTCGGCACGATATTGTGGGCCAAAGGGCCTGTAATGTGCTGTAGATTTCTGTGTTTGATGTTAACCTATAGGGAATTCTACATTTGGACTTCTAAGTCCCTTTGCAACTCTGATTTCAGAATCCACTCTCTGTTTAAAATATTGTCAGCATCTTTATTCCTCCTACCAAAGTACATAACCATACACTTTCAGAAACTGTCTTCCATCTGCCGCTTCTTTGCCCATTCTCCTAATCTGCCCAAGTCCTTCTGCAAGTATCTTCTCCCTCTCGCCTGAATTCACCTATGACTGCCGGCTGACCCTCGTTTCCGTCCCTTTCCTCCATCCTTTTATCCTGGTATCTGCTGTCTTTTCATTCCCGATGAAGAGTCGTGGCTCAAAATATTGATATAATTTCCCATCGTACCTGCTGAGTTCCTGCATCATTTTTTTGTGTGTGTCACTGCATCCTGCCTTTTATTGCTGGTTTTCCCTTTTGTGTCACCTCAATGTATTTACGTTTTGAAATGATCTTTATTGATGGCATGCAAAACTGAGATAATCATTTCTCTGTGTATGTGAAATAATTACCAAATTACTTTTTAAATATGCATAAAAAATGCTGGTGAATGCAACAGGCCAGGCAGCATCTATAGTAAGAGGCATTTCAGGCTGAGACCCTTTGTCAGGACTAACTGAAAGAAGAGATAGAAAGAGATTTGGAAGTGGGAGGGGGAGGGCAAGATCCAAAATGATAGGAGAAGACAGGAGGGGGAGGGATAGAGCAAAGAGCTGGAAAGTTGATTGGCAAAAGGGATATGAGGCTGGAGAAGGGAGAGGATCATGGGACGGGAGGCCTAGGGAGAGAGAAAGGGGCGGGGAGCCCAGAGGATGAGCAAGGAGTTATAGTGAGAGGGACAGAGGGAGAAAAGAGAGAGAGAAAGAAAAGAAAGAAAGAAGGGAGGAAGGGATGGAGTATGAAGGGGAGGTGGGGCATTAACGAAAGTTAGAGAAGTCAATGTTCATGCCATCAGGTTGGAGGCTACCCAGATGGAATATAAGGTGTTGTTCCTCCAACCTGAGTGTGGCTTCATCTTTACAGTAGAGGGTTTACTTTTTTTTTTCCCTTTTTTCTGGATGATTTATTTATTTTGAGCAGTTTATAGTAATTTTGTCTTTACATTGTACTACTGCTACAAAACAAGAAATTTCACATTGGAGAAGTCAGTGATAATAAAATCTGACTGATTCTAAAGTAACAGTAACTTGTTTAAACAATATATTTTAACATTGTAAGTCATCTCAAAATAGAATTTGACCAAGCTGCATGTTAGTATGGTCGATGGAAGGAAGTTATTTGAAGAAGTTGGAGGGCGAGTTGACGACAGAAAGGGTGAGAGAGAGAATTCTGGAACATTGCCTTATCAGAATCAGATTTAATATCACTGGTATATGTCCTGAAATTTGCTAACGTTACGGCAGCAGGTCAATGAAATACATGATAAATAAACATAGAGGGAAAAATAGAATTACATTAAGTATATATCTGTCTACTAAATATCTTTTTTATTATTAATTTTTTATTGCAACACCAACAAATTACATTCAATACAACCAATTGCCAATTACATTTTGGCTGTTTAACCCAGCCACCCCCCAACCTTCATCACCATCCCCCCCCATCCCTCTCTCCCCCCCATCCCTCTCTCCCCCCCATCCCTCTCTCCCCCCCCATCCCTCTCCCCTCCACCAACCAACTGAATAGTAGTGCATACACAGACAAAGCATTCCTATTTTAACAAAAGATCTTTTAAGTTAGGTATCAAATTTGTCCACATTAAGATTGTGTTTGGTCGTGCATCATTTACTCTTGCTGATGAAAGTTCCAAGTAAGAAATGTCCAAAAAGCTCCGAAGCCAGTGAGTGTTTGAAATATCATTGGGAGGTTTCCAACGCTGGACTACAATCTTCTTAGCTGCAGTCAGGCCTGCCAGCCAGACCTTACGTGTTTTTTCCATCAGGGAAAGGTGGGAGTCATCATTTAGAAGATGTTCAGTGGGGTCCATTGGTAATTGTACCCCTGTTAGTTCTGTAAGAGTACTGATAACCTTCCCCCACAAACCAAAAACCCCTGGACATTCCCATACAACATGTATAAAAGAGCCAATGGTTCCGTGGGGGCAAAATGAGCAATGTGAGTCAGGAACCAGTCCCATTTGATGTCTAATTCTCGGTGTTAAATATGCTCTATGACAAAATTTCAAGTGTATATACCGATGATTTGGGTTTTTCGAAGCACCGGCAGCATTATCCCAAATCGCTTCCCAGTCTAAGTCTTGTCCCAATTCAGATATGTCCCTATCCCAGGCTTTCATTCCCGATGTGGGCATATAATTCTGGGAGTTTTAATTTATCATAGATATATGACACTATCTGTCCTGGAGCACTCTGTATCCAACTTAAAATGTGATGATCCTTTAAATTTGACCCCCAGGGAACGTAGGCTTTACAAGCTGATCTTACTCGAAAGTAGAAGAAAAGAGAGTGTTTATCAATATTATATCGAGATATCAGTTCTTGAAAGCTAAGGATAGTACTTGCCCCATTAATATCTTGAAGAGTAGTAATACCTTTATCCTCCCAAGTTCTGTTAGTGAATGGTTTCCCCCCAGATAGAAACGATGATTGTTCCATAATGGAGATGATGTGCACTATACGCTTTTAAATTTTAGGAATTTTTCTGCTGCTCTAAACACTTGTAGCATATGGGTTAAAATTGGACCGTAATACAAATCAAATATTTTGGTAGACATACCTGTAAGGAGAAAATCCTTCAACCTTATTGGTGCTTTTAGCTCTTGTTCTATATTTTTCCGTGATGAAACTTTATCCTCCTCCATCCAATAGCTAAGACTTTTTAATACAAATGCCCAGTGATACAATTTAACATTTGGACATGCCAATCCCCCATCGGACTTTTTGAATTGTAGAGATGACCATTTTGTATTGGGTTGTTTACCATTCCAAACATAGCATCGTAGTAAGGAGTCCAGTTTTTGCCAATATCCTGCTGGAGGTGCAAGTGGGATCATTGAGCTGATAAAATTAATGCAGGACAAGATGCTCACTTTAATGACTGATATACGGGCTGGGACTGATGCTGGCAGGTGTCTCCATCTATTAATATCTTCTATTTTTTTTCAGAACTAAAGAGTAATTTGTTTTAGCCACAGATGATAGGGAAGTATTAACTTTAATACCCAAGTAGAGGACCTCATTTGTAACCTTAATCTGGGGAGGGAGAGACACCTTACTTTTATCCGTGTTAATCAGCATCAGTGCTGATGTTGACAAATTAACTTTGTATCCTGAAAGAAATCCAAATTGCTCCAGTGTTTTTAAAACATAGGGGAGAGTTTGTTGAACATTTGCCATATAAACTAGCGTGTCGGCTGCGTAAAGTGATATTGAATGTGATGTTATACATATTGTAATAGGGGAGATCTGAGGAGAATTTCTAATTAAATGTGCAAGCGGTTCCATAGGTAGAGTAAAAATTAAAGGAGACAAAGGGTCCCCGTGTTGTGTGTCCCGTCCTATGTCAAATAACTCCGAGAAACCTCCTCCCACACATGCCTGGGCTGAAGGATTAGCACACAGTGTTTGAATCATATTGATAAATTTATCACCGAACTTAAATTCTTTTAGAACTCTCCAAAGATATGGCCGTTCAAGGTGATCGAATGCTTTTTCAGCATCTAGAAATAGTAGGCCACAGGCAGATGGGATTTTATGTGTTGCACTCAGTATGTGTAGGATCCAGCGAATATTATCAAATGCGAGATGCCCCCTGATAAAGCCCATTTGATCTGACAGTAGAGGATTTACTTTTTGAATATAGTTGCGAAGAAAAATATTAACTCTTCAACTCAGCATCTGCACAAAATAAATGAAATGCTGCCCAATTTAAAAATTATATCTTTCACAATAAGCATTTTTGGCTTCCAAGGTGATGTATTCAAATATTGGTTCTTTTGCCTTTAATAATAATACAATATTGATCTTTTTCAAAAATTATGCATTCAGTCTCCTCTGATCCCCAGCTGATAAGGTACCTTTTTTTTGGCTTTCAAAGCACTAATCAGAAGCAATATAACCAATGTCAGATGCCCACCCAGAACAGAACCTCTCATCTGATACTGTGCATAGAACATAGCATACAGAGCCAGATTTAAATTGATTTATAACTTCATGTTGAAGCCAAAGAATCAATGTATTGAATTGAATTGACTTTATTACTTACATCCTTCATATATATGAGGAGTAAAAATCTTTACGTTATGTCTCTGTCTGAAATGTGCAATGTGCAATTTATGGTAATTTATAATAAATAGTATGTACAACAGGACTGTCAATTTAGCATAGAAATACAATTGTATCAGCATGAATTAATCAGTCTGATGGCCTGGTGGAAGAAGCTGTCCCAGAGCCTGTTGGTCCTGGCTTTTATGCTGCGGTGCCATTTCCCGGGTGGTAGCAGCTGGAATCGATTGTGATTGGGGTGACTTGGGTCCCCAATGATCCTTTGGGCCCTTTTTACACACCTGTCTTTGTAAATGTCCTGAATAGTGGGAAGTTCACATCTACAGATGCACTAGGTTGCCTGCACCACTCTCTACAGAGTCCTGCGATTGAGGGAAGTATAGTTCCCATATCAGGCAGTGATGCAGCCAGTCAGGATGCTCACAATTGTGCCTCTCTTCATTCTTAGGATTTGGAGGTCCATACCAAACTTCTTCAACCGTCTGAGGTGAAAGAGGCACTGTTGTACACTCTTCACCATACGGCCAGTATGTACAGACCATGTGAGATCTTCACTGATCTGTATGCTGAGGAATTTAAAGCTGTTCATCCTCTCAATCCCAGGTTCATCGATGTCAATAGGGGTTAACCTGTTTCTATTCCTCCTGCAGTCTACAACCAGCTCTAAATCAGCATTATGTAGGGGGTTTGTCCTGAACTATGTGTGACACAGAAGCATAGTGGCTAGCACAATGCTTTATAGTACAGGTGACCCAGGTTCAATTCCTGCTGCTGCCTGTAAGGAGTTTCTATTTTCTCCCCATGACTGCATGGGTTTCCTCCGGGTGTTCTGGTTTCCTCCCACAGTCCAAAGACATAACAGTTGGTAGGTTAATTGGTCATAGTAAGTTTTCCTGTGATTCGGCTAGGATTAAATTAGGGACTTGTTGGACGGCGTGGCTTGAAGGGCCAGGGGCCTACTCCACACTGTATCTCAATAATAAATAAGTATTGGAATTTCTGATGATTATATTAGCTTTAATCTATTAAAACCAGTTATGTGTGCAAGTGTATAATTTTCTTGAGGAATATTATTTTGTAGATATTGTATTAATATCAAATTTCCAGTAAATATAATAGAGGTCAAGAAAGAGGAGAAATGTCATAGAAATCTCTTTGTTTCCTCAATGTACGTATGGCTGTTCATTCAGCAATATTGAACAACAAACCTGCAGTACCTTCTCAAATGCAATTGTGAACACTCCATCAAGACTGATACTGTCCGAAGAGAAAACCTATCAGCACCTACGCAGCCAGGGAACGGCAATAGATTTTCCAATATTATGAAAAGAGCAGGGTAAGGTTTTAGTGGGTGGAGCTAATTGTGGACAGGGCCACAATTGTGTAACAGAAGGCAACTTCTGAGCTCAAGTTTTTAAGCTGCTGGGCAAGTGTAAATTTCAATAGGAGGTGAAGCATTCAATCTTTATTTCCAATTGGAGAATGAACTCCAATGGGTGTGAGAGCATTTGGTCTTGGTTTCAGCGCAAATAATATACAAATAAGATTGAGTATCCTCAAGGCAATTAAGGAAGTTCAAACGAGAACTCTTTCTATTATTATCCTCAGACGAATTACTAGGAAGCAAATCAGAGGCTGCAGCTCATGACTAATGCTTCCTTGTCAGGGAGTGAGAAGAGTTACAAAGAAGTTTTCTCAGAAATGGGGACGGCAATCAAGTTTTGTATCATCTTAGACAGCAATGTACTGAAATGCTACTGAGGTGGGAGAATGCAGTGTTCTGTTGAAGAAGAAAATAAACAACCTGGAGTAAATTTCAGTCATGCAGCTGAGGGGGAGGGTGAGGAAGGGGGCTGGTCAGGTTTACAGGAAATAATGCATGAAAAAAATTACCAATTCTTCTAATTACTGTAACCGCTCATTATAGTAAAGCTTTGATAATTCGGCGCCTGATTTTTTTTTTGCAATTCTGGTGGTCTGGCATCTGCCTTGTTAGTTATATGGAATATGAGCTGGGTCTAGAATATAAGCAGGATGTGCGTTGGTATCAGGGATCCTACATGTGGCAGAAACACTTTTAAATTTCTTGGTCCCTTAAAATCATAGGATCACTGAAGGAAAAAGTGGAATAGAACTTAGTATAGTAGTAGCACTAACTTCCAGGAGTAGGAAGCTTGAATGTTTTAGATCATCTGTGGGTTTCTCTGTTGTTGCCTCAGGTGTTTCTATATAGGCCCATTAAAATATTCAAGTACTTATTGTAGCTTTTTAATTTTAGCTGGCAGTATCCAGCTCTGATGAAAATTCACTGAGTTAACTCCATAACTAACCAACCTGCTTTTAATTCAGAAAAGATTGCAGATGCTGGAAAGCTGATATAAAAGGACTGGAAATACTTGGCAGATCAGGAAAATCTGTGGAAAGGAAAACTGAGTGAATATTTCAGACCTACCTCCTTCTGACAAAACCACAATTCTTTCGTTGTTCCTGAAAATTAAAGTCTTGTTTCTTTTGCCACAGCTGTTGTGTGTTTCTAATATTCTGTTTTTGTTTCATATCACCATTGTAGCTCATATTTTCTCAGAAATCAATTCAAACTTGACTGCCTTCAATTGCAGTGAATGGTTCCAATAAATATAGGCAAAATGTTTTGCCTTTAACGAAACTTAAAATACTTGTACCAGTGCCTTCTTCAGGAGGTTCAAGAAATTTGGCATGTTCTCTTTGACACTCACTAACATTTAGAGATGCACCATAGAAAGCATCGTATCCAGAAGCAATATGACTTGGAATGGCAACTGCTCTGTCTGTGACTGCAAGAAATTGAAGAGAGTTTTGGACTCAGCTCAGTATGTTACAAAATTCTGCCTCCCTTCTGGACTTCGCCTATACTTTTTGCTCCTTCCTCTTCCACCCTGGAGATTCCTTTTCTCACATCCCATCAGGTAGAAGATACAAAAGCCTGAAAACATATATTACCAGACACAAGGACAACTTCTATCCCACTGTTACAAGATGATTGAATGGACCTCATGTATAATAAGATGGGCTCTTGATCTTAATATCTGGCTCATCGTAACCTTGCACCTTGTCTGTGTGCACTGCACTTTGCAACTATAATACTTTACTCTGCATTCTGTTATTGCTTTTTCCTTCTGCTACCTTGATGTAGTGATACAGCAAAATGGTCTCTATGGATGGCATGCATACAAGATCTTTCACTAATTTACCTATTTACAACCTCGAAACTCAAGCAGATCACCTGTCAGTCTTCTGATCTCTATGATATAAGCCCAACTGGTTTAACCTCCTCCATCTGTGAATCAGTCTGGTGCTTGTTATATTCCTGAAGGATATCCTTAAGTCAGAGACCAGACTTAAACTCATGTTCCAGATGTGATCTCACATATCCCTAAATAAATGAAATAAAATATCTTTACACTTAGTAAATCCTCTTGCAGTGAAGGCCAGCATGATGTTTGCCACTTTTTTTGCTTGCTTTACATCATATTAACTTTAATTGATTTGTGTTCAAGGACATCAAGGTCCCATTGAACACCTTTCAGTCTCTAATCATTTCAAGTATAGTTTGTTTCTTTTTATTGCTTTGAATAAGTGGATGGCATCATATGTTCCATATTATATTAATGAGGCTATTTAGGGACAGACAGAGCAAATTGCTGCTATTAAGTCATTGACCTGGTGACTTTTACAACTTGTCCACTGTCAGCTCTACCCTCACTCATTCGGGGATGCTGCCTGTGTTTTGAATATATCTCTGCAACACATGAACTCTAATTTTGTTCAAAAAGTTGTGTGGCACCTTATCGTAGTTCAAAGTAAATTTATTTGCAAAATACATATATGTCACAATATACAACCCTGAGATTCATTTTCTTGTGGGCATTCACAGTAAATTCAAGAAACACTATAGAATCAATGAAAGGCTACACCCAACAGGATGGCAACAACCAATATGTAAAAAAAAGCCAACAAGCTGTGCAAATACAAAATGAAAGAGAAGAAAGAAATTATAATAGTATTAAATAAAAAAGCAATAAAAATGAAGAACGTGTGATGAAGAGTCCTTGAAAGTGAGCTTATTTCAGTGATGGAGCGAGTGAAGCTGAGTGAAGTTATTCCCTCTGGTTCCAGAGGCTGATGGTCGAGGAGTAATAACTGTTCCTGAACCTGGTGGTGCCGGTCCTAAGGCTTCTGTACCACTTTCCTGATGGCAGCAGCGAGAAGAGAGCATGGCCTGGATGGTGGGGTCCTTCATGAATGCTACTTTCCTGCAAAATGCACTCCGTGTAGGTGTGCTCGATGGTGGGAAGGGCTTTACCTGTGATGAGCTGGGTCACTACTTTTTGTAGGCCTTTCCTTACAAGGCCTGGTGTTTCCATGCAAGCCATCTTGTAAGCTCACCCCATGTTCCCACACTTTAACAATGATAGAGTTCCTGTTGTGCTCACCTACCACCCCATGAGCCTCCGCATCCAACATATCATTCTCTGCAGATTCTGCTAACGTCAATGGGATCCTACCAACCAACACATCTTTAACACTCTCCTCTGCTTTCTGCAGGGATCACTCCCTTCATGATTCCTTTGTCCATTCATCCCTCACTAATCTCCCTCCTGGTACATATCCTTGCAAGTGACAGAAGTGCTACACCTACCCATTCACCTCCTCCCTCACTTCCATTCAGGGCCCCAAGTAGTCTTCCAGGTGAGGCAACACTTTGCCTTTGCATCTATTAGGGTCATCTGTTGTATCCAGTGCTCCCAATGCAGTCTCCAGTATATTGGTGAGACCCGACGTAATTTGGGAGATGGCTTCAATGATCACTTTCGCTCCATCTGCCAAAAGTGGAACTTTCCGCTCAGATATGTCAGTCCTGTATTGCCATGATGAGGCCACTCTCAGTGTGAAGGAACTACACCTCATATTCCATGGAGGTAGCCTACACTCTGATGTCATGAACATCAATTTCTCCTGCTGGTAATTTTTTCCTCTCAGCTTCTAGTCCCCATTCCGGCCTCTTACCTCTTCTCCTCATCTGCCTTCTGCTCTCCTCTGCTGGTGCCTCTTTTTCCTTATCTCTCACTCCCCTCTCTTCTCAGATTTCTCCTTCTCCTGCCCCTTAGCTTTCCAGCCCACCTGACTTCACCTATTACCTTCTAGCTCCCTCTCCTTCCACTCCACCCACCTTTTTATTCTGGCATCTTATCCCTTCCAACCCAGTCTTCAAAAAAGGTCAAGGCACGAAACGTTGACTGTTTACTTATTTCCATATACACTGTGTGACCTGCTGAGTTCATCCAGAATTATGTACGTAGTTCTCTGGATTTTAGGCACCTTCAGAATCTCTTTTGTTGGTGTTTTCATTACAGTCAATATACTCTTCACTGCACATCTGTGGAAGTTTGTCAAAGTTTTAGTTGATGTGCCGAATCTTTCAATCTCCCTCCTGTAGGATGATTTATTACCAGCCTTGATTTGGCCAGTGATAGTGGTGTAATTAGTATAAAGCAAGTAGAGCAAGGAGCTAAGCACACAGTCTTGTGATCCTGTGCTGAGTGAGATTATGGAGAAGATGTTGCCAATCTGAGCTGACTGGGGTCTGCAAGTGAAAAATTGTGGATCCAGTTGCACAAGGAGGTATTGAGCCCTAGGACTTGAAGCTTATTGATTGGTTTTGAGGGGATGATAGTATTGAATACCGAGCTGTAGTCAGTGAAGAGCATCCTGATGTATGAATCTTCATTTGCCAGATGTTCCAGGGTTGTGTGAAGAGTCAATGAAATGGCATCTGCTGTTGACCTGTTGTGACTGTAAGTAAACTGAAATGGATCAGATTATTGGTATCTTGAGGTGTAAGTACTTCACATTCACTGTTTTTCACTGAATTATTTAATTATTTTCAATCTCAAATGTCTATAACAGATTTGTCACATGTAATTTCATTATTTTTGGATCCATTTTCATTCATCTTGATCCTTATTTTTCCAGGTGTGCTTGTCATGGTCCCATCTGGTTATCCCCCATCCCGCTCCTATCTCCTTGATTATGCCTTAATTCCAGTCGTTAGATTCTCAATTGCTGCTAGTTCACTTAATTACAGCACACCTGGTTTCCATCAGACTGCAGGATAAGAACTCTGGTGTCACAACCACAGGTTGCCAGTTCGTTGGTTGATTCCCATGTGTTAACCTTGTTTCCTGATCACTTAGGGCCGTTAGTTCTAAGTTCAGCTCCAGTCTCTAGATAGTCTACGAAAACCTTGTCTCTGAGTCAAGACTCCCTGGTTATCTGTTCCACGTTTGCAACTGTGTAAGCACCTCTCAACCCTATCTCCGTGTCAGTGTCCTGCACTTGGATTTGCCCCCCAGTCACTCTGTGTAACAGTGCTATTACCACTTCATCATAAATTGAAGCATTTTCCCTACTAGTAATGTTGAGCTACGTAGTCATACAATATTCCTCTTCCTCGCCATCGTTAAGTAGTTTGGCTATATTTTCTACTTTCTATTCTATGGGAAGCTTTGGAGTTTTCAAAGATGACAGCCAGCATAATCACTTTCTGCATTACCACTTCTTCCAAAAGTTTGGGATGTAGCTCATTGGTTGCTAGGAATTTGTATGCTTTCAGAACTATTAAACTTTTTCAATAACATTTATTTTAAAAAATTAATTTCATTTGGCTGCTCATTTACAGTGGACCTAAACTCTTTATTTCCATTTTTCTATATCATCTTCTTTGAAGAGATGCTCAAAATATTTGCTCTGTTTTTCTGCCATTTCCTTTTTATCTGAGTATATTTTTTTCCAGACTCAATCCTTAAAGGTTACACACAACCAATTCCAAATCTTTATAGCCTATTAACAAAAACTTAGATTGCTATCCATGTTCCACTTCCCCTTCCTTATCGGTATCATGGTCTTGAATTACTGAATTCTGAATTTTTCCCCAAGCCTTGAGCTCCTTGCTTTTTTGGCAGCACTCTGTTTTTTCCTTTGATCTAATACTATCAGTAGTTTCTCTTGTTGGTCATGGTGTTTGGTTTTTGTGCCGTAAGGGGGTAAATATTTGTTGTAAACTGTGTGTCATAATTCTTCAAATGTTAGTCATGGGTTGTTTACTAAAATAACCTCCGATGAAGTTTCACAATTTGTGCTATCTTTACTTTGGAAGGGTGAGAACGGATTTCATTGAATTATAGCAATTTTTCACTGAATTTGGCAGGAGGGTGTAGTACTGCTGTTTTTTTTTCTGGGTGGGATGTACAGAACTAGAGGTCATGGTTGTAAATTAAGAGGTTTGTTGTTCAAAACTGAGATCAGAAGAAGGTCTTGAGAAATCTTTACTCATGTGGGCCATGGAGGATCAGTCATTCAGTGTATTCAAGGGAGCAATAAATAGGATCCAGGAGATTTTATTTTCAAATTTTTGGTGTTTGCAAAGACAAGTCCTTATTTGAATTACAGTAGCTTTCTGTGATCTGTAAGCCTTTGTCATGGATGATAACAGATTATACTTCTGGTTGTATCTATAATACTTTAATTTTCACCAAACGTAAAAAAAAACAAACAAGAGACTTCCTCAAAATAGTCCATGGACATGCATTCTTCCAACAGTCCAGTATTTCCATAAAAGCAGAAAATGAACAGTGCATTTGCTGAGCAAAACATTGTTTTTTAGTGATTGGAATCTGTGAGATCATACGTAAAAACAAAATCCTACCACCCATTAATGTTGCCTGTGCCAACACAAAGTATAATCTCGAGGGATTTTGCATTGACCTGATTTGTACTTAGAATTATCCCAAATATCAAATTAACTGTCTGAGAGGTTGCTGAACATTTTAGAAAGTGAAAGCAGTTAAAATAATGATTTTTTTTTGGTATCAGAATAATGGTTTTTTAATGCAGGGAGTGCAGTCTTTTTATGACCAAGATAGTGTGAACAGCAGATTTAAATCAGTTTATAGTGGTTCTTTAATGTTACCTTGTAGATAATATCTCATTTTTATCTCAGTATCATTTTACTGCTATGTACAGTGGGTAGTAAGCTTTCTCAACGTTATTTATAAGTAATAGACAGATATTTCTCGAGATCCAAGAGAAAGTTTGAAACTTGTTTCAAAAAGGACACCGAGTAATGACAGTTGCCTTGTGATTGCCTTGGTGCTCTAAAGTGGAGTGGAGAGACAGTGAGGTTGTGCCTGCTCCAGACCTGTTGCAGCAGTTGGTGAATTACAGTGGGTCCTGGTCCCTGCTCAGGCAGGATATAATTCTTGCCATACCCAATATCTCAAAGCAATTCACTACAGTTTTGGGTGACAGGTCTTGAGGCAGCTCACTTTGCCCTTCTTGTGCACCAGGATGATTGCTGCCCTCTTGAAACAGCTGGGAATCTCAGACCCAGAGCTGTTCTGCAATGCCACAGATCTAGTCCTCAGCAGCCTACAGATCTTCTGGTTCATCCAAGACTTCAGCTTTGACAACACTCCCTATATGGTTTATCAATTCAGACCCAGAAATGAATCCAAATTCGAAGCAGTCCTGTAAACACTCTTCCACCTCCCTTGACCACATCTTCACAGTCCTCATCATTGTTGCTGTGTTCCTTCGTTTCTGCATCAATGCCAGGTGTAAAAGTATAGCCAAGCGATCAGACAAAAATCAGTCAAAACACAAACTGTAGTTTTAAAATATCAGAGATAATTTTGCAGTGGAATAACGGTACAAAATGGTAATGGCAGTTCAGGTGATTATTATACAGAAAAATACATGAAATATTTTGATTGTAACTAGGATAAGGCTCTTGCATTTTCAGTTCTGAAACACTGCATATACTCAGTGACCACTTTATTAGATACACCTTTACACTGGCTCATTAATGCAAATATCTAATCAGCTAATCATGTTGCAGCAACTCAATAGCTAAAAGCATGCAAACATGGTAAAGAGCTTCAGTTGGTTTTCAAACCAAACATCAGAATGGGGAAGAAATGTGGTCTCAGTGACTTTGACCATGGAATGATTATTGCTGCCAAATGGGCCGTCTAAGTATCTCAGAAACTGCTGATCTTCTGGGATTTTCACACACAACTGTCTCTAGAGATTGCAGAGAATAATACAAAAAACAAAAAAAAAATCCAATGGGTTGCAGTTCTATGGGCAAAAATGCCTTGTTTATGAGAGGTTAGTGGAGAATGACCAGAATGGTTCAAGCTGGCAGGAAGGTGACGGTAACTCAATAGCCATCTGTTATAACGGTGGTGTGCAGAAGAGCAGCTTTGAATACACAACCCCTCAGACCTTGAAGTGGATTGGCTACTGCAACAGACTGATGAACATACACTCAGTGGCCACTCTATTAGGTGGAGGAGGTATCTAGACCTCTGGACTTCCTGTCAGATTGCTAGCAAGTGGTAAGAGTGGGCTCCCTCACCTCCACCCCTCTGCCTCTCAAAACAGGAGCCCCTCAGGGCTGTGTACCAAGTCCCCTCCTTTACTCCATGCATACCCATGACTGTGTCACCACCCACAGCCCCAATCTGCTAATTAGTTTGCCAACAACTACATTGATCGGCCTTATCTCAAACAATAACGGGGTGGCCTTCAGGGAAGAAGTCATCTCTCTGACACAGTGGTATCAAGAAAACAACCTCTCCTTCAATGTCGCAAAAACAAAGGAGCTGGTTGTGGATTACAGGAGGAATAGAGTTGGGCTAACCCCCATTGACATCAATGGATTTGGGGTTGAGAGAGTAAACAGGTTTAAGTTCCTCTGTATCCACATTACCAAGGACCTCACGTGGTCTGTATACACAAGCTGTGCGGTGAAAAAGGCACAACAGTGCCTCTTCCACCTCAGACGGTTGAGGAAGTTTGGTATGCACCCCCAAATTCTAAGAACTTTCTATAGGGGCACAATTGAGAGCATCCTGATTGGCTGCATCACTGTCTGGTATGGAAATTGTACTTTCCTTAATCGCAGGACTCTGCAGAGAGTGGTGCAGGCAGCCCCGCGCATCTGTAGTTGTGAACTTCCCACCATTCAGGACATTTACAAAGACAGGTGTGTAAAAAGGACCTGAGTCTATTCCAATAGATTATAACCATAATCTATTCCAGTTGCTACCATCCGGCAAACGGTACCACAGCATGAAAGCCAGGACCAACAGGCTCCGGGACAGCTTCTTCCACTGGGCCATCAGACTGATTTAAGTGTATTTCTATGTTACATTGTACTATTTATTCTAAATTATTATAAATGACTATGATTGCACATTGCCCATTTAGATGGAGACATAACGTAAAGATTTTTATTCATGTATGTGAAGGATGTAAGAAATAATGTCAATTCAATTCAAGAATTCAATAATAAGTTTGCCACTGAGTGTATATTCTAATCAAAACTTGCATCACAGCCTGTTATGGAGCCTCCAATACACAAGATTGCAAGATGCTGCAGAAATTCAGCCAGCTCCAGCTTGGGCACAATCTCCCTGCCATTGAGATGGTCTTCAAGAAGTGGTGGCTCAAGAAGGTAATATCTATCATAAGCAACCTTCACTATCCAGTACATGCCCTTTGATCATTACTATCATCATGAGCTACAGAAGCTGAAGACCCACAGCTAATAACTTAAGAATCGCGTCTTCAACTCTGCCATCAGATTTCTGAATGGTCCATGAACACCCAAACTTGACCTTGTCATTCCTATTTTTTTCCATTATTAATTAATTTTGTTAATTATAGTAATTTCACAATTTTGTGCTGTACTGCTGTTGCAAAACAGCGAATAAATCTGCACCTGATTCCGAATTAAAATCTAGATTCTAACCTTCCCTGTGAAAATATTTTTAAAGAGACTATTGAAGATGATAATGTTCGTTTTTAAAAAAAACGTTATTGAGATACAACGTGGAATAGGGCCTTTCAGCCGTTTGAGCTACACCACCCAGTAACCCCCGATTTAATCCTTAACTAATCACGGGACAGTTTACAGTCATCCAATTAATGTACCAACTGGTAGATCTTTAGATTGTGGGAGGTAACTACAATACCAAAAGGAAAGCTGAGCAATCATGGGGAGAATGTACAAACTCCTTATGGGCAGTGGCAGTAGGCGTTGAATATGGGTCACCTGTACTATAAAACATTGTGCTAACCACTACACTACTACTTCATCTCAAAGCAAGGAGCTTTGCTTTTCCCCTTTGTTACCCATTGAAGAAAAGAAGTCAAGAGAAAAGTTTCTCCATACCTTCCACCGCATACCTGTAACTGCATGGCAACTATTGTACTTGTGAAAGTCTGGAAGCAGACCATTCATGTCTTAATGAGAGAGATTTGGTGGCACAGCAGATTGGCAGAAAGCACATGGAAATGGAAATAGGTTATTCATCCCCTTAAAATGATCTTACTGTTCAAGTAGGTAATGCCTGATAATACCGTATTCCATTTACACCTTTCTAATTGCCCCAAAAAAGGAATATAAACAGAAACTGCATATGACAGTCAGCGGTTTACACATCTCTGGGAAAGAAAACAATTAACATCTTACAACCCTTCATCAGACTTGAACTGTACTTACTTTGAACTGAGACATTTAATTCTGGCTCTTTCTGCATGACATTTTTGTTATTTCCCACATTTTAAAAAATTTTCAGATTTCCACCATCCATGCTTCTTTGCTTTGTAATAATTTACCAATCCTTGCTTTACAAATTTTGGTTCATTATATCTTGAAGGTGAAGTCATCTGTCAATGGTGTGAGATGGAGAAAGTGGGTAACAGCAAAGTACAAAGTAAATTTTTATTGTCAGAGTACATATATGTCACCACATACAACTTGAGATTCATTTTCCCGTGGGTGTACTCAGCAAATCTACAGAATAGTAACTATAACAGGATCAATGAATGATCAAATAGAGTGCAGAAGACAATAAACTGTGCAAACGCAAATGTGAGTAAATAGCATTAAATAACAAGAACATGATAAAGAAAACAAGATAAGGAGTCCTTAAAGTGAGATTGTTGGTTGTTGGAACATCTCAATAGATGGGTAAGTAATGTAGTTATCCCTCTTCATTCAAGAGCCTGATGATTGAGGGGTAGTAACTGTTCTTGAACCTGGTGGTGCGAGTCCTTAGGCTCTTGTGCCTAGCACGGCCTGGGTGGTGAGGATCTCTGATGATGGATGCTGCTTTCTTACAACAACGTTTCTTGTAGATGTGTTCAGAGGTTGAGAGGGCTTTACCTGTGATGTACTGGACCAAATCCACCACCTTTTGCAGGATTTTCCATTCAAAGGCATTGGCATTTCCATATAGGCCACAGTGCAGCCAATCAATACACTCTCTACTGCACAAAATGTTACAGTTTTTGAAAGCAAACTTTTAAAAATCTTTACTATACACACCTTCCATTGATCCAGATAAAAGCTTTTTAAATTATTTAATTCCTGCATTTCTGATAAAAGTTGCTGAATTATTCCAATTGTTATGGTGGAATACTCAACATGAAACTTAATAGACCTCTCGGACCTCTGCCTCTGTACTGCCAGATACTGTTTGTGTATCATTCTAATGTGACCTCCCTACCCAAATACTCAGTGCCTCAGCAAATAAGTTAGTCTTCCTTGATCACCTTATCCATCCGTCATCAGGATTAGTGACCACCCATTCCAAGATCTGTTCTTCTATTGCTCAATTTCCTACCACTTATTGTGTGTGTGTGTGTACGTATGTGTGTGTGTGTAGAATCTCCACTCATCCTTCTCAGAATTGAGCACCACTTGCCAACTTTCTGTTTACCTCACATCATCCAACTTGAAGCTAGCTTTCAGTTTGTTTCTGGAAGTGAATTCAGTGTAACACTCAGAATATCAAATAGGCAATGGTTTTGAATTCTTGAAACCCTTCGTAAGTGTTAGATTGACCTAGCATAGTAGTGAGGCTTTATGCTTCTTTCTGGGCTACAATTCAGTTTTTTCACAGTGAAGCAGATGAGTAGCTAAAATCAATGGAATGGAAACTTCTGTCATATTGAGCATTCTTTGCAGATGTAATCTTATGCTGTGCAGAAACTAATGTAATTTCACAAATGCATTGTTTTGTAGGACAAGGGTGGTTGCAACAAAAGGACTATAATTATTTGAGAACACTCTTGGAAATAAAAATAGAACATTGTTTGGAAAAGTTTTTAATATAATTATTTTCTATTTATAGATATTTTATAGGTGGCTTTAAAATTAAGTTACAGAGTATTATTACATTACTCTGCATTGTGAAAGATCAGAATCAGGTTTATCATTGGCGTATGTTGTGGAATTTGTTTTTCAGCTGCAGTGCATTGCAATACATAATAAAATCAATAAATTACAATAAGTATATCTAGAAATAAAATTAAAATAAAAAGTAGTGCACAAAAAGAGAGAGAAAAATATTAAGGTAGTGTTCATGGGTTCGTTGTGCATTCAGAAATTGATGGCGGAGGAGAAGAATCTGTTTCTAAAACATGGAGTGCGTGTCTTCAGGATCCTGTACTTCCTCCTTGATGGTAGCAAAGGAAAGAGGGCTTGTCCTGGGTGATGGAGGTCCTTTACGATGGCTGCCAGCTTTTTGAGGCATCGCCTTTTGAAGGATGATTGGGAGTCCAGTGCCCATGATGGAGCAGATAGAGTATACAGCTTTCTACAGCTTTTTCTGATCCTGTGTAGTATCCTCTCCAGACCAGATCGTGATGCAACCATTTAGGATGTCTGCAGAAATGCATGAGTGTCTTTGGTGACACAGCAGTTCTTCTCAAACTCTCAATGAAATATAGTCACTGTCATGCCTCCTTTGTAATTGCATCAATATGCTGGGCCCAGGGTAGATCCTCATGGACCTTGACACGCAGGAACTAGAAACTGCTCACCCTTTACACTTCTGATCCCTCAATGAAGACTGGTGTGTGTTCCCTCAACTTCCTGTTCCTGAAATCCACATTCAATTGCTTGCTCTTACTGATGTTGAGTGCAAGGTTGTCCTGCAATACCATTCAACCAGCTATCTACCTCACTCCTGTATGCCTTAATTCACTTTTCAAAAACAAATATATAGACACACACACTGTATATCGGTAGTTGAAACAGCTTGTAATGGCTTAAGTTTTAGCACAAATATATATATTTTATATATACATATATATCTGACAAATATATTACTCTTGTTAAGTTTACTAATTGCAACATTGTTTTTTAGCATCCAGGACTATGTATATGGCTATAGTGTGTGTGTGTGTGTGTGTGTGTGTGTGTGTGTGTGTGTGTGTGTGTGTGTGTGTGTGCATTGCGGGGGGGGGAGCAAAGAAAGCCCTGTTTGGAAATTATGCATGTTAGGTCCATATCCTTTCGTCTACGCTTTACCTCTTTTACTTAGGTGCATGAAATTTGCAGTGATGAATTCTTTTTGACTTTTTTGTTCATTTACATCTCCATTTATTTTACTTTTCTTGGTCAAAACATGTATCAGAATCCCACAGGTGGAAAGAAAGTCATGGTATAGTTATTTTGTTAGTGATAAAAGAACTAAGAGTGGCGCGTGGCCGAGTGGTTAGGGCGTTGGGCTCACAATCTGAAGGTCGTGGGTTCGAGTCTTGGCCAAAGCACTTAACCACACACTGCTCCAGTCCACCCAGCTGAAAATGGGTACCTGCAAATGCTGGGGGTTAACCTCGTGATAGACTGACATCCTATTCGGGGGGGAGTCTCAGTTGCTTCATGCCACAGAAACCGGCATAAGCCGGACAGACTTTAAAAAAAAAGAAATGTAACAAACAGTGAAATATCTAACTTTTAAGAAATGGAATCAGTGACGGGAATTATGGCAGCCACTTAGTAAGATTCTGAGCGTTGCGTACTCTTTGCCACCTGGTCTCCATTCCTGTGATTTGTAGCATGTCCAAAAATATTGATCTTTGCCCTGAATATTCCAGCCATTTGAAGAATCATATCCTTCTGACAAAGAATCACAATCAAACATGGGAACCATGGTATACTGACTCCAAGACCATTATATACTTTTGGACACAGAGATTAGAGCTGCCTAAGATGTCTAAATGAGCTCTTACTAATACCCTAAACAAAATTGGTCAAGGTAAATTACTGTTTGCCTTGTAATCATTTGCTGTATCTTCGTGCTTATTTTCTGAGTGTCCTGAATACATGAATGTAGAGAGAAGATAGCAGATGGAGAGGTTAGACCGAGGCTAATAGGTGATAGGTGAACCAAAAAGAATTGAACAATGATGGGCAGATAGGACCAGGGGAAAGGGAAGTTGCTTGACCTGCCAAGTTCCTCCAGCTCCTTGTTTTTTGCTCCAGATTCCAGCATCTGTAATCTCTAATGTCTCCAGAATGAAAAGAGAAAAACAAAAACTTTTGTAAATACTATAGTCTGTGATAGCTTCTGTGAAGCAGCTATTGGGCTAAAGATCTCCCTTCTTTGTTGGCCATGCAGTTGCAAGTCACTAATAGTTGTGATAGTCTCCACCTAATTCAAATTGCTCTTCATTCTCATCCAGCTCATGAAATTTTGTATGAACAAATTCTTTGGACTTAAGATTTTTTTTTCTTCCATCTATTTGCATACTATTGAATTTAATCCTTATGAGGGCTCTAAGATCTTCAGTTTCTCAATTCCAATAATCATTGTTGCATTAATTTATGTATTTATTGAGATACAGCATGGAATAGGTCCTTCTGGCCTCTCAAGCCACACAGCACAGCAACTCTCGAATGAAATCTAGCCTAATCGTGGGACAATTTACAATGATCAATTAGCCTACTAACTAGTACATCTTTGATCTGTGGGAGGAAATCAGAGCAACCGGAGAAAACCCACACATTTCATGGGGAGAACATAGAGACGCCTTACAGATGATAATCGGAATTGAACTCCGAACTAAACTACCAATGCACCCCAAATTAGTTAGGTGTCTGAAATGTACATATATACCAAAGGGTATCTTCATTATCAGACACCTAGACATCCTTTTGGGATACATTTTATTCGGGCTAATTCTATACAATTTGGATGCAGTTATTGGGTTCAGGTACCTGTAGTGACTGATACCTAAACAATGATATAGAAGGAAAATTCATCCCCAAAATGGTACTACAGGGAAAAATCAGGAACTTGTATAGACATCCTGATGAAACTTAAATGTAGAACAGAATACTGGAGGAAATCTGGGAAGGAGTTAGAGAGGCTCTAGATATTTTTTTTTAAATCATATTGGATAGATGGCTTTAGGGTTTCTAACTATTTTAATACCCCCTCCTTTGGAAAAACAGCACTAAAAACAAAATTAAAATTATACTTTTAGACATTTATGTAATCAGAATTTGTTTCTTTAAGTAGAGAAGCATATCAATTATGAGTCTAGGAAGTGATCTTGAGTTTCTTGCATGTATTTTGTGTGTGCTGCAATGTATTTGTGCTCCTTTCAGAGAATTATTTTTATGTTGTAAATTTTCTATCTTTTACCCAAAATAAACACCATTATCTTGTTTTTTCAAATTCTTTCATATATTTGTACCTGGAGTTATTCACATTCCAGAAATGTATTGTACAAAGAAGCCACTAATCTCCTTTCTGTATCTCTTACTTATCTAAGATCATGACTTCTGTCTTCAGTTTTCAAATAACCTTGTCTGTTGCTTTGGATATCATGGTTAACTAAGGCTAAATTTAACTTGTTTGTTGCTGAAGCCAACATGCGTAATGCTGAGTTCTGCAATGACCCCGTTATAATACCTGGGAAAACAATAAGACAGGACAATGAGATGTTACCACACCCTTGGAATCATTCAATGCAAATTTTTAGGTTTGTGCATCTGACCAGAGTCCTTGCATACGTAGTAGTTTCCCACTCCTGTGAAGGAGTGCTAAAGAAACTATTACTTTATCTGTCCAAATACAATGAATAAAATGAGAAACTAAATGTGATTTATGAAAAATCCTTAGACCTAGTGTTCTCCTTGTCATGTCTTGTTTGTGGAGCAGGTTTCATGTGAAAAATTGTAGTCTTGTTGTCAAATTACAGAAAGAAATATATTAAAGAAATTAAACATGTTTTTAAAGAAATGGGTACAAAACATGTAAGTGAAAATTCATAAGGGTGAGTAAAGTGTAAAGTGATGTAATTTATCATTTTAATTTAAATCCACTCTAGAGTCATAGTGTCACAGAAAGAGGCCATTTGACCCATCTCATCTGTTCAGTCCCAACAATGCACACCTGGACCATAGCGCCCCATACTCCTCCCATCCATGTACTTATCCAAACTTCTCAGTGATTCAACTTGTGTTTTTACTGCTCTGAATACATGATCACTTCCATGCCTTTTCTGATACTTTGACAGCTTCCTGATAGTTATTTGTGCACAGGATGTGAACATTGCCAACACTTATTCTCCATCCCTAATTAACACTCAACTAATTAAGACCAGCCATACCTGGAATAAAATATAGATCAGACAGGATAAGAGTTATCAGATTTAATTTTTTCAAAGAGTAGACAATCCGGTTGGATACCAGCTTCTTTACAGATTTTATTTAATCACTTTGATGTGTATTCCCTAGCTTTCATAGTGAAATTGAAAATCCATGTCTCTGGATCAATTGCTGAGTCCCAGGGCTAGTAAGCTAACTAGTATGCCACCATACCCTTGCAGGAGGACATCTCTCTCATCCTCAATAGAAAATTATTTTGTGCACCAGTGCTTGTTGGATACAAACTCTAGATTTTATGTGGTGTAGGGAAAGCAAAGCAAAATAGAGATTGGCCAACTAGTTTCCTTGATTTGTTCAAACAAATATCATCAGATGAGAAGCTGGGACAAGGTTAAGTGGATCAGGATGATTGTAAAATGTCAAAGGCCAAATCCCAATGCAAAAAAGGTCAAAAAGACTCAAAACAGAGGATTAGAACAAATTTAAAAAAAAACAAAATTGCTGGTAGAACTCAGCCAGTTCAGCAGCATCCGTGAAAAGAGGGACCAGTTAACATTTCTGGTTGAAGATTCTTTATCAGACGGGAAGGATAAAAGAAGTTTAGGCTGGATATTCTCTAGACAAAAAACACAACTGTGTTAAAGTCATTTTTATATCAACCATATTTTTACTACTTGCATTTAATTAAGCAAATAAACTCATTGCCCTTAATTACTATACCCATATATAAATCAGATATGAAATTAAAGAATGTCATCATGATCTCATGTTATATTTTCCCTCATTTACATTTTCTGGTAATTTTCTTGACACAATTTGCCTTGAATTCTGAAAGATCAAAAGAAAACCTATTATGACTTTTATGCTGAATGCATGAACTGTTATAAAGTTGAATTTGTTTAAACTAATGCTGACTGCTCTTGTGTCAAGTGGGTTAGATGGAGCGGGTAAGAGGATGCAGTTAGCATCTGTGTCTAAAAATAAAGAAATCATGGACACACAAGGATCTGTTTCCTGTTTGTAACAATAATCCTGACGTGGTACAGGGCTGTGATTTTTAAGGCTAAGGTTTAGACTGAGGCAGTTTTTCAACAGTTATGGCCAATTTCATGCCTGATTAAAATTTTGAACTGTGTTATTTTTTCTGATATGAATTCACAAGATTGCTATATATTTTACTGGAGCTTTTAAATGCCCTTTAGAGCAATAGAGTTTTTGTGGGATAAAATAACATCATGGAAATGTGCATCAAATGGATTGGGGCCAATAATACCTACTGCATATGATGAACTGTAACTCTGGCAAAAGAAAATGATAGAAGGGCTTAACACCCAGAACTTTCCACCCAGTCCTGTCTTCTTCTTCTTCTGACAAAACCTCCATTTGTCCACAAAGTGTGACTAGCATACCAGATATCCAGTTTTCAGCCCCATCAATTACAATTGGTAGTGAAGAGAAAAGATCTGGACTTTGCACATAGTACAGGCTGTGCAGTGTGGTAAGATGGGCTTTACTAACTTTGGGCCTAGAAACGTGAGCCTAGTGTGCATTCAGACTGATTTGGACCGTGCAGATGGGAGGGATTCTCTTTATCACTAAAAGCATGAGTAAGATTAGCGAGCCAACAAATATCAATAGAGAAGCTTATTTATTGCTCTTCAGGTATCTATGAACCTTGAATAGAAGTTAAAATCAGTGTTTTTAGCATTATGGTTAAGCACAGCGGTTTAGAAAAATTTGGGATGTGGTCTTGGTAATTATCAACTTAGAACTATTAGAAAGCAGGAGGTATTTGTTTCAGTAGAAAAGGTATTCATGATGTCAGTGATCTATATGACATCTTTCATTCACAAACAAGAGAAAATCTGCAGATGCTGGAAATAAAGACAAAACACACAGAATGCTGGAGGAACTCAGCAGGCCATGCATGCAATTATGGAAAAGAGTACAGTCGATGTTTCGGGCTGAGACCCTTCATAGGACTGGGGAAAAATGAGCAGTAGGAGTTAGAAAGTTGGGGGAGTGGAGGAAGAAACACAAGGTGATAGGTGAAACCAAGAGGGGTGAGGGGTGAAGTAAAGAACTGGGAAGTTGATTGGTGAAAAAAATGCAGGGCTGGAGAAGGGGGAATAGGATAAGAGAGGACAGAATGCTATGGAAGGAAGAAAAGAGGGAGGAGCACCAGAAGGAAGATGTTAAGGAGATAAGGTGAGAGAAGGGAATGGGGAATGGTGAGGGGTGGGGTATTACTGGGAGTTCGAGAAATTGATGTTCATGCCATCATGTTGGAGTCTGCCCAGACGGAATATAAAGTGTTGCTTCTCCAACCTGAGTGTGATCTCATCGCGACAGTAGAGGAGGCTATGGATTGAAATGTCGGAATGGGAATGGGAATGGAAAGTGGAATTAAAATGGGTGGCCACTGAGAGATTCTGCTTTCTTTGGCTAATGGAGCATAGGTGCTCGGCAAAGTGGTCTCCCAATCTGCATTAGAACTCACCGATATACAGGAGGACACACCGGGAGCTCCGGATATGGTAGATGACCCCAACAGACTCACAGGTGAGGTGTTGCTTCAACTGGAATCACTGTTTAGGAGCCTGAATGATAGTGATGGAGGAGGTGCAGGGGCAGGTGTAGCACTTGTTCTGCTTGCAAGGATAAGTGCCAGGAGGGAGATCAGTGGGGAGGGAGAAATGGACTAATGGACAAGGGAGTCGCGTAGTGAGCGATCCTCCTTGCGGAAAGAAGAAAGTGGGGGGGGGGTCTGACATTTTCAATGATCTGTCACGGAGTAACTGGCTTTTCTGCAGTAACTTTAATGAAAAAGTGGTGAAAATGCATTTTTTTTCTTGGAATTAGCAGATCTTTCACTTGTGTTGTGACACAGACAAATAACAAAAAGTGCATGGAATTTGTTCATTTATGTCACAGAATTTGTGAATTCTTATTTGAAATGGTCCAGGTTGCTATCAATGAACTAGTCAAAGTTGCTATCAGCCAAGTCTTGAATTTTTGGGAAGTTTTGAATTTGTTTTTGAAACTGGTGGTGGTGATAGACATAAGTAATGAGTTCCCAGTCCATAGTACGTTAATTAAGTACAGTTGATCAAATTAGACATCAGTGAAATTTATGTACAATCCAGTGCTAATATTCTTGTACTTGTGTGGGTCCATACCTATATTTCCAGGCAGGCAATTTTTTTGATTTCAGCTTCTGTACCAGGTCATTTTCCCAGCCAGAGTGGGAAAAAATATGAAAGTTATAGCCACTTGAACATTACACTGATGGAACAGCATTGTTGAATACATTGCATTCACCAAAGTTCTAACCTTTCGTCAACTGGAAATGTTCTTGTCGAAATTACTGATAAGTAAATAAAGACAATATGAATAGCTTAAAGTACACGCTCTATGAAAAAATGATCACAAGTTAAAAGAGAAGGGATGTTCTACCTAGAGCTTTAATTTGATTTTTCAGATTACAGGTTCCCCCGCCATCCGAAGGTAGAGCCGAAATGTCGTAAAGTGAAGAAGCAATTGCCATTTATTTATATAGGAAAATTTTGTGAGCGTTCACAGACCGAAAAGTAACCTACCAAATCATGCCAAATAACACATAAAACCTGAAATAACAGTAACATATAGTAAAAACAGGAATGATATGATAAATACACAGCCTATATAAAGTAGAAATACTGCTCTACAACGATTGCCTGCACAGTTCTCCGTAGCGAAAATTTCACGCAAGCACTCTCGGCAGAAAATCTCAAGCAAGCACTGTTGACATAAACGCGCTCTCCAGTAACCTTTAAACTATGAAGCTGTCAAATCTACCAAATAACACGTAAAAATACACAGCCTATATAAAGTAGAAATAATGTATATACAGTGTAGTATCACTTACGGGAATTGGAAAGACATCGAGCACACTAATGATGGTGTGTTAGACTGAGTCGTCGCAGGCTGGGTGGTGCAGTGGCCCCCACCCTCCAGGCCGCCGAGCAATACATTGCCGCGAAGCATGCAGGGGTAGCCGGGAGGCACACAGTACATCTTCAAGAAAAAAGTTGAAATAAACATGCTAATTAATTAGGTGCTGCCCGGCACGTAAATGTCGACGAGATCAGAGGCGATTGCCGATTGCATTGGCACTGATCTGGGCCGACAATTACGTGCTAGGCGGCACCTAATTAATTAGCATGTTTATTTCGGATTTTTTCTTAAAGATGTGCTGTGTACCTCCCGGCTACGGCTGCATTCTCCGCGAATCGGTACAGTATCTGTCCGGGGCCCGGGGGTTGGGGTGGTGGGACACGGGGGGTCATCTCATCGTCGATCAGGGCAGGCAGCTCATCTTCTCCTATGACTGCCTGCCTCGATGTCGAAGGTCGAGGTTCGTCATCTGCTGTGGCTGATGTTGAAGGCTTGCTTGACTGCTGAGCCTCGAGCATTTTTCTATCACACAGTTCTTTGTAAGGACTCAAAACATTTTGCAAATATCCCCTAAACCTACGTACCCTTTCAAAATTAAAGTCCTACTTTATCATTGCAGCGGAAATCTCACGCAGTTGCTTCACGCTCAGTTCCTGGACGACTTCAGTTTCGCTACTGCATTTGGTTTTGATTGTTATCCTTTCCTCTTCCAATTGCATCAGCTCTTCATCTATCAGTTCTTGGTCATGGGATGCCAAAACCTCTTCAACATCATCTTCGTCAGCTTCCACAAGCCAAACTCACTTTGTCCTTGCTTCATTCACCACGATCCAAACACTTAATTATGTCTAGTTTTACGCTAAGTGTAACACCCTTATGAGCTCTTTCAGGCTTTTCCAACACCTTAGAACTCATCTTGCAAACAGCTGCTCACAGGCTGGTGTTTAAACAATGCCGTTCTGAATCCGGGGGAGAGCAGCTGCTTGAGGTGCGCGCTGCCTTTCTTCGTAACAGTGAAAACATCTTCTGAAAGCGAAAACAGGGTACTAATGTAGGTCTTTCGTAACAGTGAGGTTTCGAAAAGCAGGGGACACCTGTACCTAGATATTTCTGTACGCAGGCATCCCACCTCTCCCGGAAGTTCCGGGAGTCTCCTGCATATGAATAGTGGCTTCCTGATGCCCGCAAATTATATACAATGTCACGGAAATCAATTTTTTTCAGAGCGACCGCGAGAGAAAGCAAGCGCGAGAGCGCGCCATGGCAGAGTGTTCCCAAAAAAAAGAAATATAAAACGTACATCACCTCAGACTACACTAAAGTGTACCCCTGCCTAATAGGGGTCAAAAATAATGACAGTGTTGCTCGCTGCGCTGTTTGCAACAATGACTTTTCTATTGCCCATGGTGGGTTAAGACTGTAAAAGACATGTTGAGGTGAGATTAAGAGGTGTCATTCATTCATTAGCATAGCTAACATTATTTAAACTAGCTGACTAGCTGCTAAGGAGCTACTCTATTGCAGACATCCGACCTCTCCCGGAAGTTCCGGGAGTCTCCCCCAAATTGATGGTGCTGCCTCCCTGAAATGAGTTTCTGCAGGGTGGGATGTCTGTGTACATATCCAAGACATTTTTTTCTTTATTGGAGGAAACTTTGTGTGTTTGCAAGTGCCTGTTGCCTGCAGGACATCCACTTACTGCTTAGAAATGAGTTAGTTCATCTCTTCTTTGTCACTTAGTATCATAGTATTCAATTAGTGGTAGTACCCATGGAATATTGAAAGGCCTAGATAGAGTGTATGTACCAGAACAAGATGTTTCCGTTAGCGTGGATCAGTGACCAAAGGGCACAGCCTCAGAATAGAAGGACATCTGTTTAGTACAGCTAGGAAGCAGAACTTCTTTAGCCAAGGAGTGGTGAATCTGTGGAATTCATTGCCACAGGCAGCCGAGGAGGCCAAGTCATTGGGTATATTTAATGCGGAGACTGAGTGGGAAAATAAGTCAGTCATGATCAAATGGTGAAGCAGACTCAATGGACCGAATGGCCTAGTTCTGTGTCTATGTCTTACGGTCTTATGGATGAAGCTGCCACAAGGGATCCACTCCACTGTATTATGTGTATAATTTATTGAAGTGTTACAGAAGTCCTTGAGAATTACCCCCATACTAATATTACTCTTTAAGTAGGATTTCTACCTGCATCATGAAATATAACATTTGATTGTCTCCAGGAAATGAAAGTATAAATAAATTAGTGTGAAATTCCCTTAACGGCTAGAATAATATGTCATTCAAATGCTCACAGAGGTAAATGCTTCTTTGTCTTTATCTGAAGCTATACCTTGAAATCAAGATGAATGCTCGAAGGGTTGAGCAGAGATGAAGAATGACTCCTGATATATTACTTTGGTTCCCAGTGATGATATCTACTGTGGTGTAAATGTCTGACTTCCCTTTCTTTTTTTCAGTAGAGCTCACATTGTTACATGGAACTGGCCATAAACCAACAGGACAAGCCATTTAAATAGAGATAGAGAAACATCCTTCAGCCATAAGACCATATGACATAGGAGCAGAATTAGACCATTTGGCCCATTGAGTCTGCTTTGCCATTCCATTTGCTTCCTTGATGCTGACTCAACCTACAAATTAACCTTCAGGGAACCCTGCACAAGGACTCCCAAATCTCATTGTACCTCAGATTTTTGTATTTTCTCTCCATTTAAAAAAAAGTCAACCCTTTCATTTCTCATACCTAGGTGCAGGACCATGACATTATATTCTAACTACCACTTCTTTGCCTAATCCCTCAAACTGTCAAAGTCCTTCTGCACTCACCCTGCTTCCTCAACTCTACTTGCCCCACTACCTATGTTCATGCTACAGTTGTTATGGGGATTTCAACATGCAGGTAGACTGGAGGAATCAGGTTGGTACTGGACCCCAAGAAAGGGAGTTTATGGAGTCCCTCCGAGATGGATTCTTAGAATAGCTTGTACTGGAGCCTACCAGAGAGAATGCAATTCTAGATTTAGTGTTGTGCAATGAACCGGATTTGATCAGGGACCTCGAAGCAAAGGAGCCATTAGGAGGTAGTGACCATAACATGATAAGTTTTAATCTACAATTTGAGAGGGAGAAGGGAAACTTGGAAGTGTCAGTATTACAGTTGAACAAAGGGAACTATGGTGCTATGAGGGAGAAGCTGGCCAAAGTTCAATGGAACAATACCCTAGCAGGGATGACAGTGGAACAGCAATGGTAAGTGTTTCTGGGAATAATGCGGAAGGTGCAGGATCAGTTCATTCCAAGGAGGAAGAAAGATCCTAAGGGGAGTAAGGGGAGGCAGTGGCTGACAAGGGAAGTAATGGACAGTATAAAAATAAAAGAGAAGAAGTATAACATAGCAAAGATGAGTGGGAAGCCAGAGGATTGGGAAACTTTTAAAGGGCAACAGAAGGTAACTAAAAAGGCAATACACGGAGAAAAAATGAGGTACAAAGGTAAACCAGCCAAGAATATAAAGGAGGATAGTAAAAGCTTTTTTAGGTATGTGAAAAGGAAAAAAATAGTTAAGACCAAAATTGGGCCCTTGAAGACAGAAACGGGTGAATTTATTATGGGGAAAAGGAAATGGCAGACGAGTTGAACAGGTACTTTGGATCTGCCTTCACTAGGGAAGACACAAACAATCTCACAGATATAATAGTGGCCAAAGGACCTAGGGTAATGGATGAACTGAAGGAAATTTATATTAGGCAGGAAGTGATGTTGGATAGACTGTTGGGTCTGAAGGCTAATAAGTCCCAGGGACCTGATGGTCTGCATGCCAGGATACCTAAGGAGGTGGCTTTAGAAATCGTGGACGCATTGGTAATCATTTTCCAATGTTCTATAGATTCAGGATCAGTTCCTGTGGATTGGAGGGTGGCTAATGTTGTCCCTCTCTTCAAGAAGGGAGGAAGAGAGAAAACAGGGAATTATAGCCTGATGTCGGTGGTGGGAAAGATGCTGGAGTCAATTATAAAAGATGGAATTACGACACATCTGGATAGCAGAAACAGGATTGGTCTGAGTCAGCATGGATTTACGAAGGGGAAATCGTGCTTGACTAATCTTCTGGAATTTTTTGAGGATGTAACTATGAAAATGGACAAGGGAGAGCCAGTGGATCTAGTGTGCCTGGACTTTCAGAAAGCCTTTGATAAAGTCCCACATAGAAGATTAGTGGGCAAAATTAGGGCACATGGTATTGGGGGCAGAATACTGACATGGATTGAAAATTGGCTGGCTGACAGAAAACAAAGAGTAGCGATTAATGGGTCCCTTTCGGAATGGCAGGCGGTGACCAGTGGGGTACCGCAGGGTTCAGTGCTGGGACCGCAGCTGTTTACAATATATATTAATGATTTAGATGAGGGAATTAAAAGTAACATTAGCAAATTTGCAGATGACACAAAGCTGGGTGGCAGTGTGAAATGTGAGGAGGATGTTATGAGAATACAGGGTGACTTGGACAGGGTGGGTGAGTGGACAGATGCAGTTTAATGTGGATAAATGTGAGGTTATCCACTTTGGTGGTAAGAACAGGAAGGCAGATTATTATCTAAATGGAGTCAAGTTAGGAAAAGGGGAAGTACAACGAGATCTAGGTGTTCTTGTACATCAGTCGCTGAAAGCAAGCATGCAAGTACAGCAGGCAATGAAGAAAGCTAATGGCATGCTGGCCTTCATAACAAGGGGAATTGAGTACAAGAGCAAAGAGGTCCTTCTGCAGCCGTACAGGGCCCTGGTGAGACCACACCTGGAGTACTGTGTGCAGTTTTGGTCTCCAAATTTGAGGAAGGACATTCTTGCTATTGAGGTTCACAAGGTTAATTCCCGGGATGGCGGGACTGTCATATGTCGAAAGATTGGAGCAACTGGGCTTGTATACTCTGGAATTTAGAAGGCTGAGAGGGGATCTTATTGAAACATATAAGATTATTAAGGGATTGGACACACTGGAGGCAGGAAGCATGTTTCCGCTGATGGGTGAGTCCAGAACCAGAGGCCACAGTTTAAGAATAAGGGGTAGGCCATTTAGAACGGAGTTGAGGAAAAACTTTTTCACCCAGAGAATGGTGGACGTATGGAATGCTTTGCCCCAGAAGGCTGTGGAGGCCAAGTCTCTGGATGCTTTCAAGAAAGAGATGGATAGAGCTCTTAAAGATAGCGGAATCAAAGGCTATGGGGATAAGGCAGGAACTGGATACTGATTGTGGATGATCAGCCATGATCATAGTGAATGGCAGTGCTGGCTCGAAGGGCCGAATGGCTCACTCCTGCACCTATTGTCTATTGTCTATTCATATCGTCTGCAAACTTGGCCACAAAGCCAT
This sequence comes from Mobula birostris, assembly GCF_030028105.1. Lineage (NCBI taxonomy): Eukaryota > Metazoa > Chordata > Chondrichthyes > Myliobatiformes > Myliobatidae > Mobula > Mobula birostris. The sequence continues at coordinate 34,941,875 of NC_092377.1, forward strand.
CGACTTCTTCATCCAAATCATTGACATATAACATGAAAAGAAGTGGTCTCAACACTAATCCCTGCAGCACACCATGAGTCAACAGCAGCCAACCATAGAAAGCTTACTGTATTCCCACTCTGTGTCTCCTGCCAGTCAGCCAATCTTCTTTCCATGCGACTACCTTTCCTGTAATACCATGGCCTTGTAGCTTGATAAGCAGCCTCATGTGTGACACCTTTTCAAAGGCCTTCTGAAAATCCAAATAAATAACAACCACTGACTCTCCTTTGTTTATCCTACCTGTTATTTCCACAAAGAATTCCAACAGGTTTGTCAGGCAAGATTTCCCCTTAAAGAAACTTTGCTGACTTTGGCCTATTTTATCATGTGCCTCCAAGTACCCCAAAACTGCATCCTTAATAATGGACTCCAACATCCTTCCAACTACTGAAGTCAGGCTATCTGGCCTATAATTTCCTTTCTTCTGCCTCCCTCCCTTCTTAAGGAGTGGAGTGATATTTGCAATTTTCCAGCCTCCGGAACCAGCCTCTCAGGTCCATGCTGCCCAAGGTGAATGGCAGAAATGATTTCATTTCCTTTCTCTTCAGTCTTAGTAATTGCTCTTTCTCATGTGCCTTATTTATTTTTGATAACTTTCATTGCATTTGGGTTTCCATATTGAGTATTTGTTGTGCATTTTCTGACTTGTGATTTAAGGATCTCTATATAATTGGAACTTGTTTGTTTCCTGTGGATGGCCTGTAAGTTAGTTTGACTTAATCACTGCCAATTCCTTGATCTTGTCGTCTGCCTTTGTTAAATTAACTTTCCATGACTGCATCAAAACTGAAAATTGGATGCCCTCAAAGCCACATTTGATTGTCTGTAATAGTTTTGGCTGAGATATTTTCTGAACTGCTTTTTGATTTGTTTGCCAACATCACACTACTCAGTCTTGGAACGTTACAGCATATGGAGTTCTCCAGAAACCTATATACAACATAAATCATGTTTAAAAAATATAGGACCACAATGTTGTTTCGACCATGTAACCTACACTCAAAACTGCCTAGAATTTCCCTACCACATAGCCCTCTATTTTTCTAAGTTCCATGTACCTATCCAAGAGTCTCTTTAAACGGTGGTCCCTAGCCTCCGGGTTGCGGACCGATACATTGCCACGAAGAATGCAGCGGTGTAGCGGTAACCAGAACGCACCCAGCACATCTTTAAGAAAAAAGCCGAAATAAACAAGCTAATTAATTAGGTGCCGCCCAGCACGTAAATGTCGGCCCAGATCAGAGGCGAACTTATGCTCTCACTTATGCTATCTGATCTAAGTACAGACCAGTGACCAATCTTGATAAGGTTTTGGACCATAAAGCTGGTTTGCTTATCATGTGGTGTGTTCATCCACTGAAGCAACCTTGGAATGCAATACTTGTCCTAAAACTTTCAAAACAAGATTCAGATGCATACAATTAATATGTTTTATTTCTTCTGTGCCCAGGCTGGAAATACCAGCTTTTAGTGCTCTTCCCTAATTGCCTTTGAATCACGTGGTTTTCCAAACCAGCTGCGAATTTATCTTATTTAGCCGGGCCAGGTATCACATGTAGTTAGATTTAAGGTTACAACGTCCTACAAGGACGTTGCTGAAGCAAGTGATTGTTTTTAATGAAAGTCCAGTAGTTTCACTCTCACTAACGTTTCTTTAAATTCCAGGTTTATTTAATTAACTAGATTTTCACAGTTCAGCTACTGTGGTTAGATTTTTATTTGTGTTCTTCTGTCATTAGCAACAAACAATATGCTGCAGTAACTGCTTTCTACAGTTATATTTACATACAAAAGTTGATGGATTAAATGCCTGGACAGAGTCATAGTTAATGGATTCTAATATATAGGCAAATATGGAGTCATTAGAATTGGTGTTTTGGGACTTAGATGCAATTACATTTACAAAATGAAATGGCTTCAATGTTCTCAGATGTTTGCAAAGCTCAGCTGTGCCAGGGTCATAGGTAGGCTGTGTAGTATTCCCAACAGAAGCTTGAATTGCCAGCAGAAATTTTTTTTTTGTTAAATTCATTCAGACAACACTTGTCTCGAAGTGGGAACCGAAGATTCTGGAAATGGATCAGCAGTCTAGTACTGGGCATCCAGTCTACGATACAGCAATGGAAATTTAGAACAGATAATGTTTGCGTAATCTGATAAAACTATCTGAATGTGCAGGCATGAACGTGTGTGTGTGTGTGTCTTTTGCCAAATGTTTTGGTTGATCAACCAAAGTTCGCACAGTCATCTCACGGAAAACACACAGAGCTGAATGTACTAGGTTTTGGATGCGGGGTTAACATGAAAGATCGCTGTGCAATTGCTTCTTTTCAAATTGCTACTCAAAATCTATGTTTTTTAAATAAAGAATTAATACATGGCAATTCCTTTGTTCTGTTAATCAAATATTAGCCATTCTCCAAGACCTAATCATTGGATTTAGCAGCAGCAATCTACTGACATTGCACACGATGCATTCAGGTTAAGTAAGAAAGAGGACCAGGAGCACCCAAGCACATCTTTAAGCAGCTGTGAAGTGTACATTGGCCATGTAAACAACAGGAATTCTGCAGATGCTGGAAATTCAAGCAACACACATAAAAGTTGCTGGTGAACGCAGCAGGCCAGGCAGCATCTCTAGGAAGAGGTGCAGTCGACGTTTCAGGCTGAGACCCTTGGCCATGTAAGTGTTCTTTGATGCTTGGTCCATGCTTAATTATCTGAGTTGAATCATGGCAGCAGTTTTGTTTTGCGTTTGCATTGGATGTTGAAAAGCAAGGAAAGAAACAGTAGATACTGAATTCTTGTAATAAAAGCTATAAATGCTGGAGACTTGGGAGGTCAGGGAAAATCCATGCAGAGCTGATGTTTGAAATCAATGCCCTTTTCTCAAGAAAAGTTAGAAATTAGTCACATCTTGTTGTGGGAGAGGCTTCTTGTGGTGGAGAATAGGAGAGACTGAGAAAACGGGAACTATCTACAATTAGGAAGAGACCAAGACTGAATGATACAAACAAGGTTGAAACTGGTGGGTGGAGAAGGTTTGTTAATCACAGCTGATCAATCTGGAGCAGCATAAATGTCAGATCAATGAAGAAAGTGTGAAGAAAACAACATTGGTGCAGTGAAGTACAAAACAGAGCAATTGCTGGAAGTCTGAGATAAAAGAGAACATTGGAGATATTTAGTAGGCACTACCAGGCTCAAGGATGGCTTCTATCCTGCTGTTATGAGCCTATTGAACTGACCTTGTGTATAATAAGAAGGACTCTCGACCTCAAGATCTACCCCATTGTATCCTTGCAGCTTATTATCTGTCTGCACTGCATTTTCTTTGTACCTGTAACAATTTATTCTGCATTCTGTTATTGTTTTTACTTGTACCATCTCAATGGACAGTTGTAATACAATTACCTGTATGGAAGGCATGCGAAACAAAGTTTTTCACTGTACCTCATACATGTGACAACAATCAAACAATTTACCAATTTATTGTGCCTAGTTGGAAAAAGAGATGTTCTTATATAGCTTATCGAGGACTTTGTTGTATCACTGAAGAGACTAAAGCCACATATTACTGTGAAAATAGAATGGAGAGTTAAAGTGCCAGGCCATGGGATTTCAGGATTACCTCTGTGGATGGAATGTTGGTGCCTTTAAAGTATTCACCTTATCTGCACGTGGTTTCTCCAATTTAGGGGAGACCACATTATGAGCACCAAATTGAATATACTGAATGGGAAGAAGTTCAAGTGAACTGCTGCATCCCATGGAAGGTGTGTTTGACTCCTTGGATGGTGTGACAAGCCAGGCGCTTTTTCTCCTGCATTGCATATTTGTGGAGTAGGAAAGGATGAAAGAAGAATCATCCATACTATATAATCGGATGGGACTAGAGCTAAATTTAATCTCTGATATGTTCTGTCCCACAAGCATAAATGCATTATATAACTGGGGCAGCATGGTAGCGTAGTGGTTAGCACAATGTCTTACAGTTCAGGTGACCCAGGTTCAATTCCTGACACTGCCTGTAGGAGTTTGTATTTTCTTCCCATGACACATGAGTTTCTTCCAGGTGCTCTGGTTTTCTGCCACAGTCCAAAGACATACCAGTTGGTGGGTTAATTAGGCATTGTAAATTTTCCCATGATTAGACTAGTATTAAAATGGTGGTGATTAGGCTAGTTTTAAACCAGTGGGTTGTTGTACTGGTGACTCGAAGGGTCGGAAAGGCCTGTTCCATGCTGTATCTCAATCAATCAATCAACCGTGCCTACGCCCACCTGGACAAACCAGCGAGCACTGTGAGGGTCATGTTTTTTGACTTCTCCAGTGCGTTCAACACCATCTGCCCTGCTCTGCTGGGGGAGAAGCTGACAGCGATGCAGGTGGATGCTCCCTTGGTGTCATGGATTCTTGATTACCTGACTGGCAGACCACAGTACGTGTGCTTGCAACACTGTGTGTCCGACAGAGTGATCAGCAGCACTGGGGCTCCACAGGGGACTGTCTTGTCTCCCTTTCTCTTCACCGTTTACATCTCGGACTTCAACTACTGCACAAAGTCTTGTCATCTTCAGAAGTTTTCGGATGACTCTGCCATAGTTGGATGCATCAGCAAGGGAGACGAGGCTGAGTACAGGGCTACGGTAGGAAACTTTGTCCCATGGTGTGAGCAGAATTATCTGCAGCTTAATGTGAAAAAGACTAAGGAGCTAGTGGTAGACCTGAGGAGAGCTAAGGTACCGGTGACCCCTGTTTCCATCCAGGGGGTCAGTGTGGACATGGTGGAGGATTACAAATACCTGGGGGTACGAATTGACAATAAACTGGACTGGTCAAAGAACACTGAGGCTGTCTACAAGAAGGGTCAGAGCCGTCTCTATTTCCTGAGGAGACTGAGGTCCTTTAACATCTGCCGGACGATGCTGAGGATGTTCTACGAGTCTGTGGTGGCCAGTGCTTTCATGTTTGCTGTTGTGTGCTGGGGCAGCAGGCTGAGGGTAGCAGACACCAACAGAATCAACAAACTCATTCGTAAGGCCAGTGATGTTGTGGGGATGGAACTGGACTCTCTGACGGTGGTGTCTGAAAAGAGGATGCTGTCTAAGTTGCATGCCATCTTGGTCAATGTCTCCCATCCACTACATAATGTACTGGGTGGGCACAGGAGTACATTCAGCCAGAGACTCATTCCTCCAAGATGCAACACAGAGCATCATAGGAAGTCATTCCTGCCTGTGGCCATCAAACTTTGCAACTCCTCCCTTGGAGGGTCAGACACCCTGTGCCGATAGGCTGGTCCTGGACTTATTTCATAACTTACGGGCATAATTTACATATTGCTATTTAACAATTTATGATTTTATTACTATATTATTTATGATGCAACTGTAACGAAAACCAATTTCCCCCTGGGATCAATAAAGTATGACTATGACTATGACTAATCCACCAGTCAATAATAGTATGAATGTATGTGCCAGGAGAATTCAGTCTTCTCCCGGAAGAAAACTAAGAGGAGATTTTCTGAGAACCAAAAACATTTCTAGAACCACTTGTGCTATAACTGCTACCTGATGTCTTATGTTCTGAATATCGGGTTAAATGCAAAATCCTGTAGTATTTTATGGGATACTATTCAGTGTGTCTTTTTAGCATTACTTAATACGCTGCATGTAGTGTAAGTACACTGCCTATAGAGTTATATAGAGTGTACCTGAAGTTATATAAGGCTATATGCACCACATAGGTACAGTTTTCTGAAATAAATCTTATTACACACCCATCCCTCCTCAAGTGTCTGAAAAGTTGGTCCCTCCATTGATATTACCCTTGCACAGAAACACTGAATGAACAACAGTTTTTGCTGCTTTATATTTCTGGCCATGGCATAGCATTGAAAATATACTTCAGATTAATCCCTCTTCCAGTTCTTGATCTGCTGCCCTGCAGCTTATGGCTTTTTGTTGATAGATAAGCTCTTTTAGAAGCATCTTTGGCTCTTCTACTGCTTTTCTGGGCAGTCAGTTCCTTTTCCCCACTATTCATTGAATAAAAGAATTTTTTGTCAGCACCTCTCCAGTCTTTATACCAATTGAAAGTTTTAATCTGTAACTTTGATTTACACCTTTTGTCTCCAAAGGTGCTCCTTGACTTGCTGATTTCTTCCAATGCTCTTTTGGTTTGAGATACCTGCATCTGCAATATATTCTGTCTTAATAAAGCTATAGAGTCTCAGCCCAAAATATCGACCATACCCTTCTCCATAAGTGCTGCCTGGCGTGCTGAATTTCTCCAGCATTTTGTGTGTGTTCCCCAAATTACTGACCAGTGAATCCACAACAAAAACAAGGGAGATTCAAACCACCTTTTCATTACCTTCAGTGGCATTGTCATCACCAAGGCCCCACCATCAATATTCTGGGATAACCAGTTACCAAAATTCCAGCATATCCATTGATGAGAATGACTATAAAATGCAGATTGAGGGCTGGGTAATCCTATTTTGTAATCCTATTTTAATGATACTGGAGACAGTCAGTGGGGATGTGGGAGACTCCTGTCAATCCCATTCCTCCTGTTCTTTTTTTCACTATACTCCTGTAGTGTATTTCTCTCAGATGCCCATCAGTTCCCCTTTGATTCTTCTTTTGCTGTTATCCAGCATGGTATTGTGGCAGTTAGCGTAATGCTTTACAATGCCAGTAGTCAGTGATCAAGATTCAATTCCCGCCACTGTCAGTAAGGAGTTTGCATGTTCTTGCTGTGGCCTTGTGGTTCTCCTCTGGGTGCTCTGATTTCCTCCCACATTGCAAAGGTGTGCCGGTTAGAATTAGTAAGTTGTGAGCATGCTATGTTGCAGCCGGAAGCACGGCAATACTTGCAGGCTGCCTCTAGCTCATCCTCAGATTGTGTTGGTTGTTAACGCAAGTGACGGATTTCACTCTATGTTTCCATGTACGTGTGATAAGTAAAACTAATCTTTGTAATATTTATCTTTGTAAGCATTTACAAGGTCCCAGCATGTCTTTAGGATGTAGAAGGAAATCAGAGCACCTGGAGGAAGCTTATGTAATCACAGAGAGAATGTGAAAATACTTCTGGCCAGGATCAAAGCCGGTCCCTGGAGATCTGAGGTAGCAGCACTACCTGATCTGTCTCCACAGTAAAACACTGTGGCAATTTACTCAGCTCTTGGCAATCAAAGTCTTTCCACTATCTTGAGGAATTGAATCACAATTGTAAAGCAATTTTTCCATGAGCTTGAATGAGTATAACTCAATAATACTGAGACATCTAGCATTTCTAGGACAAAGCAGCCCCTTGATTGAGCTCCCCCACCACCGACTTTAACATTCACTTATTTCACCATTAATGCACCATACTTGCACTGTGAGTCATTTACAAAATGCCCTGGTATTCTGACTGCCTGTTCCAAATCCTGACCTTTACAGCAAGGACAACAGTGACAGCCACATGGTAGCACCACCTCATTGAGGTTCCCCTTCGAGACACCTACCAGCCTGCCTCGCAAGTATACTGACATCATTGCTGCTCACCATCACCTTCTCACGAGCAGCTGAGAATGGATTCATGAATGTTTTTGTTGCCAGTGATGTCTACGTCCCCCACCCAAGGTGAATAAATATAGTATGCTGAGTCACATTGCTGCTTTTACATTCCGAGTTTCGTCCTGAATTTAAATTTATAGTGTAATTTGCAAGTCTCTTTTCAACACTATTCTGTGCTAAAGCCCACAGACACATTTTACATTACTTTTTATAAATTTGTTCAATAAAGGCTGAGATATTACTGCAAGTTACTTATTACAGCAGTAAATACCATCCAAATGATAAATCTTTCAGAATCTGGATGCATCGTGCACCGTTTTTAAAATCATCATCATCGTCATCAACTTGTGCCATGTTGTATGCCATGGACAATCATGGTCTTATCCACGATCGTGATTGTTCTTGGCAACTTTTTCTACAGAAGTGATTTGCCATTGCCTTCTTCTGGGCTGTGTCTTTGCAAGACAGGTGACCCAAGCCATTATCAATACTCTTCAAAGATTATCTGCCTGGCGTCAGTGGTCTCATAACCAGGACTTGTGATATGCACACAATTGCTCATATGGCCATTCACTACCTGCCCCCATGGCTTCATGTGACCCTGATCCGGGTGGGACCAAGCACTTGTTACACCTTGCCCAAGGGTGATCTGCAGGCTAGCGGAGAGAAGCAGATCCTCCTTTGGTCGAGATGTATCTCCACCCCGCCACTCAGTGTACAGTGGCCCAGCCTGGGTTAAATCCCAATCTTGAGCACTGTCTGTGTGGAGTTTTCAGGTTCTCCCCATGACTGGGTGAGTTCTGCTGGGTGTTTGTTTCAATAACCCACACTCATGCTGGGAGGTTAAATGGCTGCTGTAAGTTATCCCTGGGGTGAAGTAGTAAAAAAGAATCGGGGGATTGTTGATTGCAATGAGAGTGAAAATAGGTTGCATAGTTGCTGGGAATTAAGAAGAGGGTGATTACTGTGCTGGAAATCAGCAAATATTATAGTATGAGGTTGCAGCATGAAACCTCAAACATTGCAAATGAGATGAGCCCTATCCCCCGTAACTCAATCACTGCTGATCTTTTGATGACATTTGAAATGGTGTAACTTCAAAAACTTTTAATAATATCTTTCCCATTAATTCCCTTCAAATTCTAAGCATTATTTATGATGTGAGACCGATAATCATCACAGTTATAGTGTACGAGTGTATTGTCATGAAACAATGGAGAACTCTCGGACCTTTGTTCTCCAGATTCAATGTATCAAAACATGCCCTTGTACTTCACAATGCTGGATGAAGAGAACTGATTTGGGAAAGTAAAGTCACTGAGATGACCAAAATCATGGTTAGTTGGTTGGTGCTTTTCTGAACGTATCACCGAGGTAATACAATGGAGAGTATAGGATGAGAAGATTTACTGTTCAAGACTATGTTGGAGGAAGGGTCTTATTTTGAGAAGGACACTCTATAGCCCATGTCTGTCTGTCTGTCTGTCTAGGTACCATATCCGATAGGGACGTTGGTGAACATGGTTTTCCATATAGATCTATCATAGCCCAGGTAGAAGTACAAAAAAAATGCACTCAAAGAGTACATGGGCAAACTGTGTTAAAAATGTTTTCATTGATTCGTAAATATGTGTAAAAATTCTGAAATCAAAGTATTAGTAGATAGAGAGCCAAAGAGAGTCAATGAAGAACATAAAAATGAGCGGGGAAAAATTAGAAAGGCTAAGATGGAAGAATAAAGGTGAAACTTTGAGGAAAAATACTTTTAAAGGCTGTTACATTGTGCCACTTGAAGTTAATTCATCATGAGCCATAAAATAAAGCAGAAAAAATGTGTTAGGCCACATTCTTGGTCCCAAAATTATTTGGTCTGCATACTTCCTAACCCTGGGACTTGTGACTTCCTCTTAACTGCTGTGAATACATGACACATTTTAACAGAGGATAATTGCCAAGATGGTAAAAATACTTTAATGAGTGATAAAACATAGTGATTTCTCAAAAAAATTGTTACATTTTTAATTAAGCACAGGGATTGCAATTTTTTTAAAACCTTCTATACTCTTAATCTGCACCATGCAGCAATTTTATGAACCATTACATTTTTGGAAACCTTTGGCTGGACATAAAATGGATTTCCCACTGTAATCCCCCTCCCCCAATCCCTGGACATACATTGAAGGAAGTTGAGTACAGGGTCTACCTGGGTAATAAAAGGATTCCGATTTCACAGAATACAAAAAGAAAAAAATCACCAGACATGGTTAAGCACACCTGCACAGTATTGTAAAGAATGGCACCAGAAAAGACTGCAGATGCTTGAATCTGGAATAAATAAATAAAAAAGAAAAAAACTGCTGGAGGAACTCAGCAGGCCAGGCAGAGTCTGTGGACAGAGAAATGTTGACATTTTGAGTTGGCAACCTGACGCAGGATTGATGTAGGGTCTGAACTGAAATATCGAACATTTCTTTACCTCCAAAGGTGCTGCTTGACTCACTAAGTTTCTCCAGCAATTTCTTCATTTAGGCTGTATGAAATAACTTTTTGTGTTGTTGACCTAGTCTTTGAGAGAAAAGGATGCGGTGTATTAACAATGGTTGCTAGATCAAATTAACGTAAGTTTACTAAGGAAAGAGATTTATTTGGAAATTACATCTCAACAGTGGCTTGTCAAAAACTCAGAAACGACTCAATATAGAGACTAGAGACTGCAGATGTATGAATATGAACAATGCACAATGCCGGTACAACTCAAAAGGTCAGGCAGCATCTATGGATGGAAATGGACAGTCAATGTTTTGGGTCAGGACTCTTCATTTGTACTGAAGGCGGGCGGGGAGGGCGCGCAATAGTCAGTATAAAAGCTGGAGAAGGGATGGAGCAAGAGACAGGTAAATCCAGATGAGATGGAGTGATGGGTAGATGGAGGAGAGGAAAATGATAATAGAGCTGGGAGGTGATGGAGGTGGCAAAAGACTGAAAATGAAAATAGTAGATGGACAACAGGATAGATATCTGGGAACATAAATCAGATTGTGAGATCTCAGTATGTTAGCAAATGTTAGAGCACCTGAGTCATATAATATGAATGCTTACCGTGATTGTCGGGCAGGTGAAGAGTTGAACTAAAGCTCCTTCTGCCCTTTCAAAAAGGTGTAAAAATATCTTGTTATAAAATGTAAATATGACTGTTGTAATGTGGTAACCAACATTTATTTTTCAACCCCCAGAGCTAAAATGCAAGCAGCAAACAATCTGCTAGAGGAACTCAGTGCTTCAAGAATTAGGAAACATCGGCAGTTCCTTTTTCCACACAGATGCTATTCATCCTGCTAAGCTCTTCCAGCAGATGGTTTATTGTCTCTGATTCCAGCGTCTGCAGTCCCTCATCTCTCTAACTAAAATAGTATGTCACAGTTATCTTCTGGGGCTTTTGGTCCAACTTTGTATAATAGCTGCTGTTCCACATTTGCTGCATTAAGACAATGACTTCATTCAATGTTTCATTATCTGAAAATTAATCTTCAAAAGCATTTCATAATTACAGGTTGTTACCTTTTTCTTTAAAGTACAGTACAGTATTTGACCTGTATTTGAGAGTACGTATATGCTTTTTGGTGATTCAGGAAGCTGCAATGTTACTAATATGGGAACATTTCACCTTACTGATTTAATGATGTAATTAAACTTCCTCTAACATTAAATAAAAACATCCTTCAAGCAATAAATGCTGCATACACAGGCGTAACTAACTTTTGTGACATTCTCAATCCTTTGTGTGAAGGATTCAATTGTAAAGAGCTTATCTTGAACTTCTGTCTCTTCCTGTAATTTAGACTGTTCTTTCAAAAGATACAATGAATTTAAATTTATCTTGTACCTTTATTATATTATACTCTACCTATCTTTTAAACTGTGTATCTTTCTGAAATGATTACATTTCAGAAGCAAATAATTGGTTGTACAACATGCTAGGACAGCGGTCCCCAACCACCGGGCCGCAAAGCATGTGCTACCGGGCTGCGAGGAAATGATATGATTTGATGATATGAGTCAGCTGCACCTTGCCTCATTCCCTGTCACGCCCACTGTTGAGCTTGAACACATGCGAGGTCATTACCCACGCGCCATTCATGTCAGCGCGGGAAGGAGATCAACTCCTCGAGCTTGCAAGTGACAGCAGATTGAAAAGTATGTTTGACATAACATCTCTGCCGGCATTCTGGATCAAAGTCAAGGCTGAATATCCTGAGATAGCCACGAAAGCACTGAAAACGTTGCTTCCATTTCCAACATCATATCGCTGTGAAGTGGAGTTTTCTGCAATGAATGCAATGAAAACTAAATTGCAGAATAGACTAGACATAAAGAACCCCCTTCAAGTATCACTGTCTCCCATCACCCCTCAATAGGACTATCTTGTTGCAGGAAAACAAACACAGGGCTCCCGCTGATTCAGCGATATTGGTGTGTTGCAATGATTTTATATGTTCATATGGGGAAAATATGTGCTGTGTGTTTAATATCCAGACGTTACTTAAAATGTTGTGATGCTGTTGACTTAAATAACGATATAACAATTACAGCACGGAAACAGGCGATCGGCCCTTCTAGTCCGTGCCGAATGCTACTCTCACCTAGTTCCACCGACCTGCACTCAGCCCATAACCCTCCATTCCTTTCCTGTCCATTTACCTATCTGATTTTTCTTTAAATGATAATATCGAACCTGCCTCTCCCACTTCTACTGGAAGTTCATTCAACACTTACTTCAAGCTCCCCTGTCCTCCCCTGATAATTGACTTATCACTATATTCATGCGAGGAAAATATTGTGTTTAATATTAAATTCGTTAGATAAACCCTTTTAGAAACGAAATTGAGTGTATTAGCCAGTTATCACCTATATTCCAGTCGTGATTAACACCCCCCCGAACAGAATCGCCAAAAACGATTTGTAGAAAAAAATCGGCATGTACACGCATGCGCAAGTCTCGCATACGCACTGGTGCCCGCCCAAGGCTTCATGGTCATTGTAGTCTTTCTTGGGGTAGACACAACGTATTTGACTGCTACTCTTGTACGTTGGCAACCCTACCCCCCCCCACTGGGTCGGCCGGTCCGCAAGAATATTGTCAATATTAAACCGGTCCACAGCGCAAAAATGTTTGGGGACCCCTGTGCTAGGACATACTCAGGAAATGAAAGCTGCAATATCAATCCAATGTTTTTCCATTATTTTTGTGTAATATCACTTATTTTATCAGTCTGTCATAATAATTGAATTATCATTGTGGAACATTGTTCTCTGATGGTTGCTAAGATAATATGTTCTCCTTATGGAGGTCTATCCACAACTGGACATTATAATTTTCAAGTGATCTGAACAGTTTTGAAAAATTGAAAATCAAAATTCTGTAAATTCTAGAAATCTGAAAGAAAAAAAAACAAAATGTTGGAAACAACACACATAAAAGTTGCTGGTGAATGCAGCAGGCCAGGCGGTATCTCTAGGAATAGGTGCAGTCGAAATTTCAGGCCAAGACCCTTCGTTAGGTTGGAAACAGCAGGTCAGACAGTATTTGGGCAATGAGAAATAGAGTCAGCTCTTCAGATTGAAAACCCTTTGTCAGAACTGAGAAACAGTGAACAAGTTGCTGAGAAGATGTGGGAATAGTAAAGAACAGGTGACTTAATGATGGATGGATAAAATAGAGAGACGATCTCATAGTTCAGGTTAGGATTGCAGCTTCTTTCATCCCTACAGTGATGCTGTCTGAACCAATCATGTTGTCCTATCTATAGATTCCATCCACTTCCTCTTTAACATAAAAGATACCTTTTTCTATCTTTCCTAGTTCTGACAAAAGGTTTTCAGTTTGAAATATTAACTGTTTTTCTTTTTACAGTTCCTGCCTGTCCTATTGAGAGCTCCCACCATTTTCTCTTTATGGTTCAGCTTTTTATACATTCAGAACACCGTTTTCTCTGTATAGAGATTTAATCACCAAGAACTTCAGCTGAACAACATGCACTTTTTAGACACCAAACTACTTACTAACCATCCAGTATGTTGGATCAATATATTGGTAAAATATTAAACAATATAATTATACACTCAAGTCAGTTATAGGCTAATACATGTAACCCCTATTTGAGGCAATAAATTCAGGTTTGTTCAGTGGATGTTCCTTAATAATGCAGAATGCTAAACCTTAATCAACAAGATGAATTTCCAAAATGTATAACTGAAGAGGAGCCAAGTGGAGCAGGCAAGCTCTATCTAACACACAATCAAAACTGACGGCTGTTTGACTGCATTCTGAACCTAATCATTTGATTAATAGGCCTGAGATACAACTTCAAATTTTGGGACCACATGAGTTCAGAAATCAGATATGGTGTAGAACCCTTTCTAGGCATTCTTTCTTTTTCTGAACGCTGCCTTGTCCAAAGAAAGTACGCTCAGTGGTCACTTTATTAAGTACACCTTTGTACTGGCTCATTGATGCAAATATCTAATCCACCAATCATGTGGCAGCAGCCCAATGCATAAAAGCATGCAGACGTGGTCAAGAGGTTGAGTTGTTGCTTGGACCAAAAATCAGAATGAAGATGAAAGGTGATCTAAGTAACTTGCACCATGGAATGACTCTGCGTGCCAGACTGGGTGGTTTGAGTAAATCAGAAACTGCTAATCTCCTAAGATTTTAACATTCAACAGTCTGTAGAGTTTACAGAGAATGGTGTGAAAAAGAACAAAAAAATCATTGAGTGAGCAGTGTTTCTGTGGGTGTAAACAGATGGTGAATGAGAGAAGTCAGAAGAGAATAGCTAGACTGATTCAAGCTGATAACAAGGTGACAGTAACTCAAATAGCCATGCTTTAAACAGTGGTGTGCAGAAGAGCACCTCTGAATGCACAATATGTCAAACCTTGAAGTGGTTGGGTTTATGTAAGTAAAAGCCATAGTGCATTGGTGCTGAAGAAATAAATATTCAGAATAATGATGCAATTCAAGCAGGCTGTGGTGTACTGTATGGTGCTGAGGTTCTTGAATATTACTGTTATCAATATATTCCTTTACATTCAACTGGTTTCTTGAAGGTAGGTGAAAGGCTTTTGAATTTTGGAGGATGAGTCATACACCACAGAATACAAAAACTCTGACTTTCTGTCACCATAATGTTTATTTGCCTGGTCCAATTGAGTTCCTTGCTTTCTTACAGATTATTTTCTCATAATATCATTTCTCATAGAAAAGTATCTGCTTCTCATCAATGTTGAATACCCCCTTGAGTCTTATTAAAGATGATCATCTACAGATGATCTTGCAGTCACTGTTCTGAGAATTGTTCACTCTATTTATGCACCTCAGATGCAACAAATTAATTATCTGAAGAAAGTGAAATGTGGTCTTCTAGATGTCGTTATTAAGTACAGGGTTTTTTTCACGATAAATGGTAAGCTAAGAGATCTACTTCTGCTGTGTCACTGCTATTATTCTTCATGTAAACAAAACAATGTATGTTTGTTAGGAAATTACTGTTATTTTTCCAGTTAAGTTCTTTCTGACCCAGGCATAGCTAAGATGCTGTCACATATTCCCACCCCTCAAGGATTAGACTGTGAAAAGAAGAAAGTTTTTAATTTTTATAACTGTCCAAAGTGTGTTTGTGTGCGTGTGTGTGTCTGTGTTTCCATCTATTTTTTTTGTTCCAGGATATGGATGAAACTTCATTATTATTGTGTTTTGCTCAACAGTTTACTTACAGAACAGCTGATACTATCAAGGCTGTCTCACTCTCATCCAAGCAGAGTGTCCCTGTGTGTAATAGCATTTCTGTTACTTTATTTGTGCACAGTGAAATCTTCCTGCATAATTTTACCTTAAGAGAAAGGTGAATTTGTGGTTGTTTCACATTGTGTTTACATTAAAAATCATCATGTTTATGTTTGCACTTGTAAGAGTGATTTTATTCTTTTGGAGTGAATTCTTAATTTTGCAGATTTTACACGATTGTACATGATCGTTACAGATCACGTACTGTATATAATGATTAGGCACTTGCCAGGAAACTACAACAATATAGTAGTATTCATTAGCAGTGTATGCATCAATTAGTTCAACTTCTAATTTTCTGGTTATAGGCTGGTACATTCTTGCTTCTTTTATGACTCCTTATTTTCTGTTTAGTTTCAGCTTGGACTCTGGTTCATCTCAGCTGATACTCTGTCAGCTGTTTGCTCTTCAGCAGCTGGAGCTTAGCAGCAGGCGTCAGCTGGCTGACAGGATAGAGGTTTTTAACTGATATCCATTCTATGTTACTGCAATTAGGATGCCACAGCTTTGATGCAGGTCATTTGAGTACCTTCTGCAGAGCTTATTGTTCTTTTCATTTCAAAATATTAAGTGATGTTACAGCAGGTTGGGAGATATACCCGGAGTACCTCCTATAGTGATTTGAAGGAACTAAAAGCAGGTTTTGGTCCTCAGTATTTAGTAAAATATTGGCTACTTCAAAACAACAACCACTATTCCTATTCCCTCCATCCTCCAATATCACTGTATCTTTTGATACCCTTAATCTCCATAAATCTGTCTGTCTCTTCTGTGAATGCACTGAAGGACCGATACCTAGAATTCCAGAGGTTTATAGTATGCTGAATAACGTTTCTTTTTCACACTTCTGTCCTAAATAACTGACTCTTTATTCTGGGAATATGCCCCTAGTTTTGAGATTATCCAGATTGAAGAAACACTCTCTTGGCATCCACCTTGTCAATCCTGTTCGGAATCTTCTAAGTTCCAGTGAAATGTGGCTGCTTTAGAATCAAAGGAATTTTACAACTCCATGGCACGCAATTGTATCAGCATCCTGAAATCACTTGAATAAATTTCTGCAGCGCAGCTTTGTGTACAAGTAAACCCTTTAAGTATAGAGATAAATCCCTACAACAAACTCCAAATGCGATTTCATCAAAACCCTGTACAATTGCAGCAGTTCTTCCTTTCCAATGAACTTCAAACGTTTTGCAGTCAAGTTCATCATGCCACTTCAATGCCAGTAAATGCAGGAAGAGTTCAGCAGGTCAAGCATTATCCCTGAGAGAAAAGCAGAGCCAAGGTTTCAAGTCAAGGACCTGTCATCAGAATTCAATGGAACATCTCCCAACATTTCTGTCAACTTCAACATAATTCTGCTACCAGGCACTCCATTTCCACCCTCCCCCCAAGTATTATAAAGCAACCATTCTCACTGCATCTCCTTGGTCTGGGCTTCCATCTCCATAATCCATTCTTCTTCTCATTGCAATTTCCCATACAATTGCAGGAGATGCAGCTTCTGCCTTTTACTTACTCTGTTCTCTCATCCGTGAACCCAAAGAGTCCTTCCAAGTGAAGCGGCAATTCACTTGTGCTTCTTCCAGTTCAGTATATTGCATTTGATACTTATAATATGGCATTCTTTACTCAGGCGAAGCCAAACATAGATTTGATGATAACTTGTAGAACACTTCTGTTCAGCCTACAAAGGCAATCCTGAGCAACAAGACACTTGTAACTGTAATTTTCTGTTCTACTCCCGCTCTGATCTGTCCTTAGCCCTGCAATGCTAAAATGATGCCCAACAAAAGCTCAAACAGTATCTCTTAATGACTCTGGGCATTTTGTAGCCTTTGAGACGCCATCCAGAATTTAACTCTTTTTCAGAACACTTTGTTCTCTTTCAATTTATGTTATTTCCAATTTTGTTTCTAATGGTCAATTTATTAAAGTAGTTGTTACCTCAATAATTTTGGCAATAGACCTAACTCCCCAAAACAAAGGTTTTGCCGTGGACACTCAGATGGGTCCCAGTTACTCGCTGTCCCCATTCTGAGCTCATCATTTTCATCAACTCTGCCTCCAACTTCTGACCTGCCCTCAAATTTAGTTGATCCATCTATGACACCTCTCTCCCTTTTCTCATTCTCTCTATCTCCATCTTTGGAGACAGACTATGTACAGACATCTTTTAAAAACATACTGATTCTCAGTTAACATGACTATACATTTTTCCACCCTGTCACTTGTAAAAATGCTCATTCTTTCCTTCAGTTCCTCCATCTCTGCTGCATCTGATAAAGCTTTTCATTCTGGAACATCTGAGAGGTCCTCTTTTTTCCCCAAAGAGTTGGATTTCCCTGTTGATGCTGCTCTTACCCACTTATTCTCTATTTCCCACACATCTGCCCTCACACCAACCTCCTGTCATCATAACAGCGATAGGGTTTCCCTTGTCCTTCCTATCACTCCACTAGCCTCTGTATCCGGCGCATCATTCTCTGTAACTTTCGCCATCCCCACTAGTGATCCTACCACTAAGTGCACCTTTCCTTCCTCCCCTCCACTTTCGACAGGGATTGCTCTCTATGTACTTGTCCCTTCCCATTAACCTCCCTCCTGGCACTTATCCTTGCCAGCAGAACAAGTGCTAGACCCGCACCTACACCTCATCCCTCACTACCTTTCAGGACCCCAAACAGTCCTCCCAAGTGAGGTGACAATTCACTTGTGAGTCTGTCGAGGGTCATCGGTTGTATCCGCTGTTCCCAGAGTGGCCTCCACTATGTTGGTAAGACCCTATACAGATTGGGAGACCACATTGTTGAGCATCTTTTCTCTGTTTGCCACAAAAGGCAGGATCTCCTGGTGGCTACCCATCTCAGTTGGACTTGCAGTTCCTATTCTGACATATCTGTCTATGGCCTCCTGTACTGCCACGATGAGGCCAAACACAGGTTGGAGGAGCAACACTTTACATTTCATCTTGGTAGTCTCCAATCTGGTGGCATGACTTTAGTTTCTGTAACTTCCAGTGATTATTCCTTCTCTTAACCTTCTCTTTTTCCGTTCCTCATTTTGATTACCCTCTCAGCCTTTCTCTTCTCTCCTGCCCATTACCTCCCTCTGGTTCCCCTCCTTCTCCCCTTTCTTCCATGGTCCACTGTCCTCTCCCGTTAGATTCCTCCTTCTTCAGTCCTTTGCCTCTTCCACCTATCTCTTCCCAATTTCTTACTTCATCCCCCCATCCACCTACCTTCCCCCTCTCCTCACCTTCCCCCTCTCCTCACCTTACCTATCACCTGGCAGCCAGTACTCCCTCCCCCTCCTACCTTCATAATCTGGCATCTTCCCTCTTCCTTTGCAGTCCTGGTGAAGGGCCTTGGCCAGAAAGTTCGACTACTTATTCTCCTTCATAACTGCTGCCTGACATGCTGAGTTCCTCCAGCGTTTTGTGTGTTACACCAACAGTTCTGGTTTCTGTCATATCACGGATAATTTGTCTGTTCTCTCCATCCCCGCCCCTCTCTGCAATTCAAAACATGCTTTTTTTCCCTCACTTCTCGAGTCCTTATGAAGGGTGTTTGATTTGAAACATTGATGCTATGTCTCCTCTTGTGATGTTTCCTGACCTTTTGAGTGCTGACATTTTCTGATTCACACGAAATGAAAATGTGCCATTCAGCAACATAGCAGAGAGCTGCAGTCATTTGTGAAAAATGTAAGTGAAAAACACAAGCAAATAGGAGAGGGATCTGGCTACCAGTTATCCCCCACCTCAGCCTGATCATGGCTGATTAATGTTGGCCTCAGTTCCCCTTCTGTGCCAGTTATCCTCCAACACTTTAAATATATGTAACAATTTGGCCTCCACCACCCTCAGTGGCAGAGAATTCCAGGTATTCACTACCGTCTGAGAGAAGAAATTTCTATGGAGCTCAGTTTTAAATGACTGGGCCCTTATTTTGAAGTTACGTTCCCTTGCTTGAGATTCCGATAGGTGACAATGGCTGAGCGTCTACCCTGTGAAGCCCCCTTATAATCTCATTTAGTTTTGATAAAGTCATTACTCATTCCTTTAAACTCAGAGGAATATAGACTTAAGATGTCCAGGCTTCCCTGAACATTCACTTTCTCATCTCAGTAATTAGCCTGCTCAATCTCCTGCAAACTGTCTCCAATGCTGTTCTATCCTTTTTCTTCAGGAAAGGGACCAGAACTGTGCACGATATACCAGGTGTGATCTCACCAACATCCTGTACAACTGCAACAAACTCCAACCTCTTTACAATAAAGGCCAGCATACCATTTGCTTTCTTAACTGCTTGCTGGACCTGCCTGCTATCTTTTCGCGATTCATGCACTGGAATGCCCACACCTCTCTGAAATTTAACTTGTTTGGAGTTTCTCGCCATTTAGATCATAGCCCGCCTTTGATTTCTCTTACCAACGTGTATGATCTTGTATACTATCACATAGTCATTGAACTCTGTTTGACAATTTTTCACCCAGACACTCAATCTATTTATTTATTTAGAAACACAGTGCAGCACAGGCCTTTCCAGCCCAACGAGTTGCATCATGCAGCAACCCCCCTGCTTAACTTTAGCCTAATCACTGGACAATTTAAAATAACCATTTAACCTTCTAACTGATACGGCTTTGAACTGTGTGGGAAAGGCAAAGCACCCAGGGGAAACCTGCATAGTTCATGGGGAGGACATACAAACTACTTACAGACAGCGTCAGAGTTGAACTCTGACCTCCAGATTGCCCCGAACTGTAATAGCATCTAACTACCACACTGCTGATGTGTGCAGAATCATAATATCCTCATCACAACCTGTCCTTCTACCTGTTTTCAAACCGATGGCAAACTTGGAAATCTTACATTGTGTTCCCTCATCCAAGTAGTAAACAACTGAGGACCAGGAACTGATCCCTGCAATACTCCACTTCTATGTCCCTGAAATGGACTGATTGATTCTAATTCTTATGTTTACTGTGTGACAACCAGTCTTCTATACACACTAATGTTGTTAGGTTTAGAACCATGGGACTACCATTACGTTCTTCACTTTTTTTCAGTTAGTAAGTAACTTAATGCATCTTACAGAATATATTCACTAATTTAGTTTCTCGTTTCAGAATCTATATCCTTTTGCTTCTTTGCAAATCATATTCATGTTTTTGTGGTTTGATTTCAATAACAGCTGGCAATTTCTTGTAACTGAGCAAATTGAAATGGATGTAAATTTTTCAAATATTTAAAAATTCCATTTCTGATCATTGTCTTTCATGTACTGAATATGCCGAACTAAAACAGCTTTAGACAGAAGAAACTAATGCTTTTGATTGTCTTATCACTTTGCTCTTCATTTGGTCAGCAATCCGTGATAGTTATATTAATACTTTATAGTGATGGTGGGATTTTGCATTGTGCAGTGTTTTAGTGCCGCACACCAATTGATGGAAGATCTGTTCTGAGTCCTCTTTGTCTCTCACATTGCATATATGCACAGAGGGAGGTAGCAAGTACAGTGCTGTCAAACAGCATCTAAAGTTCTGCTTTCCCAGGTCTCTTCTACATATTTCAGGGCCACATTGATCCCTGAATATTTCTTTCCTTCATTACCATGATTCCACCTCAATTCGTTCTAATTCTGCTTACCTGTCCACTATCCCAGCTGTCTCTCACCATTGACTTTCAACTCTTCCAACCTCCCCGAATTCTTATGACTTTGTTCCATTGAGTTCATAACCTTGGAGCTTGTGGAGTTAAGGCATTTGTATGTTGATTCATTGCTACCAAGCTTGGGGCGTTGTATAGTGAAGTGTGGCTGCAGTGGGATCATTATGGAAAATTGGCATAGCTTTCCCACACTAGCTGCATCCAAACCTACACAGTGCTGCTTTTAATTGCCTTTTGAAGTGTGGATGTATTTCTATGACTGTGTTAAGCTCTACAATAACATACTTGGAAAGTGTAACGGTTTAATAATTTATTTCATAAATTTTTGGTGTTTTGCATTGATTTTGCTGTATAAAAATGTATTTGACTTTCTATTGAAAAGGCATACCATGTCAGGTCTATATCTCTTTGGGGAAATAACTTTGCTAGTCTATATCTGAACACATGTTGTTTTACTCAGAACTGATTTCTCTCATTTTAAATGGTATTGCTTTAAAAATAAGACCATAAGATGATTGTTAACAAAAGTTCAAAGGTGGCTACCTCTCATTAGGCATTGGGTATCTGGTGTATGGAAAGCACTTAAACACATCATTTCTGAAGGACTAAAAACGAAGTGTTATGGAGGCTAAGTTTGCACAGCCTATGAAAAAAATACATTATAATTTAATATGCAGGCAATTCACATTCATTGCAGAGATGGAGGAGGGTGGAAAGAACAGACAAGATATTTGTGATAAGATTGAGACCAAAATTGTTGGTGTAATACACCCAAAAATGCTGGAGTATCTCAGCAAACCAGGTGGTATCTATGACTAGAGTAGGTGACTTCCCAATTTAGGATTGCCTTTATTCAGTAAAGTGTGGGCACGTAGCCAAGTGGTTAAGGCATTGGACTAGCGACCTGAACGTCGTGAGTTCGAGCCCCAGCCGAGGCAACGTGTGTTTTGTCCTTGAGCCAGGCACTTCATCACACATTGCTCTGCGACGACACTGGTGCCAAGCTGTATGGGTCCTAATGCCCTTCCCTTGGGCAACATTGGTGTCGTGGAGAGCGGAGACTTGCAGCATGGGTAACTGCTGGTCTTTCATACAACCTTGCCCAGGCCTGTGCCCTGGAGAGTGAAGACTTTCCAGGCGCAGATCCATGGTCTCGCAAGACTAATGGATGCCTTTCTTTCTATTCAGCAAGTGTTCACCATTTCATTATTGTTAATAGGCAGAGCAGAGCAGGAAAGTCTAGTAGCATCTTCACCTCAGTAACTGAAGCATTCAAAATCGTTATTTTACACTCAACAGACTATGGTATTCTACTTCTGCTGCACGATACTGCTGTCTAATAGTTTATGGTAGGGCACTCAAAAATATGGACCATTCCTCATATTTCAGGACCCACCTCTTGGCAAAGACAGAAAATGCTGGTGAAGTTCACAATCACATCAATGTGCCAGCAAGGCATTTCATTGATCGAGCAAAAGGACATTTGAACTCTCCACGCCGCAATGATGACCCCTTCACCCGTCTTCAACCCTCCTCCTCTTTCTGGACATGCTGCTCTCGGTCTTTTCACTGCCAACTGCTGATGAGACATCAACCGTCTCAACTTCACCGCCCCTCTCTCTAAGTCCAACCTCACTCCTTCTGAATGCACGGCTCTCCACTCCCAATGCATTAATCCTAACCTCACCATCAAACCTGCAGATAAGGGGGGGTGGGGTGCTGTAGTAGTCTGGCATACTGATCTTTGCCTTGCTGAGGCCCAGTGACAGGTATCGGACACCTGCTCTTATTTACCCCTTGAGCAGGATCCCACTAAGGAGCACCAACACATTGCCTCCCGCTCCATCACCGACCTTACTTGCTCTGGGGATCTCTCATCTACTGTCAGCAACCTCATAGTTCCCTCATTCCACACCTTCCATTTCTACCTCCTACTCTGCCTGTCCAGGTAGACCCATTGTTTCTGTTTGCTCCTGCCCCACAGAACTCATATCTGCATACTTCGACCCAGTTTTGTCCCCCCAGTTCAGTCCCTTCCCGCCTACATCAGTGACACTTCACACACTCTTGATCTTTTCCATGATTTCAAGTTCCCTGGCGCTGAGCATCTTATTTTCACTATGGATGTCCTATCCATATACCTTTATCCCCCACCAAAGCTCTCCATTTTTTTTCTGGACACCAGATCCAACCAGTTGCCCTCCACCACCACTCTCCCGTTTAGCGGAACTTGTCCTCACCCTCAATAATTTCTCCTTTGGCTCCTTTCCTTCCAACAAAAAGTGCAACCATTGGTAATTGAAAAGCTATGCCTGGCGTTATGGCGGATATGGGGAACAGTCCATGTTTCAAGCCTACACTGGTGTCACACCCCCACTCACTGATTTGATGCTGCTTCCTGCACCCATGCTGAGCTCGTTGACTTCATCAACTTTGCCTCCAACTTCCACCCTGCCTTCAAATATACCTGGTAA
This sequence comes from Mobula birostris, assembly GCF_030028105.1. Classification (NCBI taxonomy): domain Eukaryota; kingdom Metazoa; phylum Chordata; class Chondrichthyes; order Myliobatiformes; family Myliobatidae; genus Mobula; species Mobula birostris. Next base: position 34,965,488 of record NC_092377.1, read on the forward strand.
ATTTCCAACACCTCCCTCCCCTTTCTCACTCTCTCAGTCTCTATCTCTGGAGACAGCTTATCCACTGATGTCTATTAAGACCCCGCTGACTCTCACAGCTACCAGGACTATACCTCTTCCCACTCTGGTACTTGTAAAAATGCCATCCCCTTCTCTCAATTCCTCTGTCTCCGCCACATCTGCTCTCAGGATGAGGCTATTCATTCCAGAATGAAGGAGATGTCCTGCTACTTCAAAGAAAGTCGCTTCCTTTCCTCCACTATCCACATCCCTTCCACCTCATACATGTCTGCCCTCACCCCATCCTTCTGCCACCCCACTAGGGATAGGTTTCCCCATGTCCTCACCTACCACCCCACCAGTCTCCGTGTCCAGCACATTATTATCTGTAATGTCTGCCATGTCCAATGGGATCCCACCACAAGCACATCTTTCTCTCTCTCTCCCCCCTCCACTTTGTGCGTTCTTCAAGGATTGTTCCTTACAAGACTCCTTTGTCCATTCATCCCACCCCATTGATCTCCCTCCTGCCACCTACCCTTGCAAATGGAACAATGCTACACCATCCCCTGCACCTCCTCACTCACTATCATTCAGGGCCCCAAACAGTCCTTCCAGGTGAGACGATACTTCACCTGCAAGTCTGTTGGGGTCATCTATTGTATCTGGTGCTCCTGGTCTGGCCTCTTGTATATTGGTGAGACCCGATATAGATTCGGAGACCACTTCGCCAAGCACCTACGGTCTGTCTGCCAGAAAATGTGGAATCTCCCAGTGACAAAGCTTCTTCCCATTCCCATTCCAACATGTCCCTCTGCGGCCTCCTCTACTGTAACAATGAGGCCACACTCAGGTTGGAGGAGCAACACCTTATATTCTGTCTGGGTGGCCTCCAACCTGATGGCATGAACATCGATTTCTTGAACTTCTGGTAATGCCCCCCCACTTCACCATTCCCCATTCCCATTTCCCTCTCTCACCTAATCTCCTTATCTGCTTATCACCTCCCTCTGGAGCTCCCCTCCCTTTTCTTTCTTCCATGGCCTTCTGCCCTCTTCTATTACATTCCTCCTTCTCCTGCCCTGTACCTCTTTCAATAATCAACTTCCCAGCTCTTTACTTCACTCCTCCTCCCTTCCCGGTTTCACCTGTCACCTTGTGTTTCTTCTTCCCCTTGCCCCACCTTCTAACTATGACTCCATCTTTTTTTCTCCTCTCCTGCTGAAGAGTCTCGGCCTGAAATGTTGACTTTACTCTTCTCCATAGATGCCGCCTGGCCTGCTGAGTTCCTTCAGCATTTTGTGTGTGTTGCTTAGATTGCCAGCATCTGCAGATTTTTTTCTTAGAAACATAGAAACATAGAAAACCTATAGCACAATAGAGGCCCCTCAGTCCACAAAGCTGAGCTGAACATGTCCTTACCTCAGAAATTAACTAAGGTTACCCATATCCCTCTATTTTTCTAAGCTCCATGTACCTATCCAGGAGTCTCTTAAAAGACCCTATCGTATCCGCCTCCACCACCGTTGCCAGCAGCTCATTCCATGCACTCACCACTCTCTGAGAAAAAAACTTACCCCTGACATCTCCTTGTATGTATCGCCACACAGTGACTGAAATGCTGCTGCACACATAGCCTTTGTTGCTGTACAGCTGGAATTTTATTTTATATTATGCTAATATAATTTTGAAATTATGTTAATATAGTTTTGAAATCTATTTAATTATGAAATACTCTGTAATGAAGTAGTGGTCCTTGTAGGTACCAATGACATTGGGAGGATGAGTGACGCGTTTATGTTAGGTGCTAAGTTAAAAGGCAGGACCCCAGGATTGTGAGATCAGGATTGCTACTGTCCCATGTGCTAATGAGGCCAGAACCAGGAAGATTATACAGTTTTATACATGGCTAAGAAGTTGGTATAGGAGGGAGGAGGGACGGCATAAGATATTTGGATCATTGGGCTCTTTACCTGGGAAGGTGGGACCTGTACAGAAGGGACAGTTTGCACCTGCACTGGAGGAGGACTTAATATCCAAGTGGAAAGGTTTGTTAATGCTGCACAGTGGGGTTCAAACTAGAGTCACAAGGGGATGGGAACCAGAGTGCCAGAAGAATTAGTGGAGACCTTGGCCACAGATGTTGGTAAGACTGCAATCAAAGTTAGGAATCAAAAGGTTAAGCATGGTACGACTGTGTCCTGAGTGTGTGTGTATATAATTTATAATATTTCAATTAAATACATAGTGCAAAAGCAGAAATAGGAAAGTAGTGAGCAAATGTTCATGAGTTCAATGTCCATTCAGAAATTGCATGGCAAGGGGAAAGAAGCTGTTCCTGAATAGTTGAGTGTGTGCCTTCAGGCTTCTGTACCTCCTTCCTGATGGTAACATTGAGAAGAGGGCATGTCCTGGGTGGTGGACGCCGCCTTTTGAGGTCCTGCTCCTTGGCGATGTCTTAGATATTACGGAGGCTAGTACCCCCATGGAACTGACTAATTTTACAATCTCAGTCGTGTGCAGTAGCCCCCCCACTCCACCTCGATTCAATATGGTGATGCAGCCAGTATGTTGCAAGATGTATGTTCAGTCTACAAGTATCATTTCTGAGAATCTATGCAGTTAATTTATCAAATTCAGAATAGTTTTTGATAAAAAACATTTTCAAGGCTGTTTGGGAATATTGTGCAGGCTGCTGCTTCTAATAAATCTTCAGATTCATTGTTTGGGTGTGAAGTGGACAATTACAAATACTGAAGTTGGGAAAATAAACAATAAACTGTTGGTGGTATATAACATTGATTATTAAAGAGAATATTAACAGCTTGGTATCTAAACAGAAAGTGGGTGCTAATTGGTCTATTGTCTGGGAATAGTACAGAATATAGGGTCACTGGTACAGTGAATGACAAATTTTCACACTATAATTGCTGTATTGCGTATAAAAGGATTTTATGAAATCTGAGATACATTTCTCATTGTATGAATGTAACTCATTATTTGGCAAGGATTTTATTATCAATGTACACAAAATAGTAACTTCAGTGATTGTGCTATTCTTTTTATGGTAGACAAAATCGTATGTTCACCTATAATTGACACCATAAATGTGATGTTGCCATTCATTTCGAGAGGACTAGAATATAAAAGCAAGGGTGTAATGTTGAGACTTTATAAGGCACTGGTGAGGCCTCACTAGGAGTATTGTGAATGGTGTTGGACTCCTTATCTATGAAAGGATGTGCTGATCTTGGAAAGAGTTCAAAGGAGGTTCACAAAAATGATTCTGGAATTAAAAAGTTTGTCATATGAAGAGCATTTGATGTCTTTGGGCTTGTACTCACTGGAATTCAGAAGAATTAGGGTGACCTAATTGAGACCTATTGAATGTTAAAAGGCCTTGATAGAGTGGATGTGGAGAGGATGTTTTTTATGGTAGGGGAGCCTGAGTCTACAGGGCACAGCCTCAGAATAGAGGGGTGTCCTTTTAGAACGGAGATGAGAAGGAATTCCTTCAGCCAGAGAGTGGTCAATCTGTGGAATTCATTGCCACAGGCATCAGCGGAGGCCAAGTCATTGGGTATGAAGGATACGGGGAGAAGGCAGGAGGTTGGGGCTGAGAGGTAAAATCGATCAGCCATGGTGAAATGGCAGGGCAGACTCGATGGCCAAATGGCTGAATTCTGCTCCAATATCTTAAGGTCTTATGGTCCAATGTCTGAAGTTCTCCCTGAGTTAACATGATAATGTTATACAAGTATGTGAAGAAATTTTGGAGATTGATGAAATAGTGATTTTATTATTTATGTAACTTTAGCGATGGTCCTATTTACCACATGGTAGAAAAAAATCATTTGTTCACTTACCTTGACATCAGAGATTTGTAATTTCCTTTAATGTTACTGGGTAGGCTTTTGCTGGCTTCTGGTTGACTACATGGGATGAGCTTGGCATGTATTGCCCTAAGGTCCTTGACCCACCACATGAAGGGTCGCCTGGTCCAATTTCTCTGATGAACAATGCATGTTTAGGTTTTCTCAGGCAGCTCTTACTGAGGTATTCCATATTCCACAGGAAGACATTGAGTCATACTTTCACATTTTTACTTTTGTTTTGTGAAAATCAAGGGAAACAATGTCTCTGAAATTCCTTGCAATGGGATCTTCCCAAGCAGCTGAAGCAGCTCACTGCTGTACCTCCCATGTGTCGTATACATTGCAACATCAGAGAAGTCACTGCATTCATGAAGGAATAATTTAGGCAGCAGTTAGCAAAAGGCTATTACAGCCCTAGCGATCCAGGCTCAATTCCACTGCTGGCTGTTGAGAGTTAGCATGTTCTTCCTGTGACCATATATGTTTTCTCCAGGTGTTTCAGTTTCCTCCCAAGTTACAACGTTCTGGTTTGTAGATTAATTGGTCACATAGGTGTAATTGAGCAGTGCAGGCTTGTTGGGCCAGAGGGGCCGGTTACTACCCCATATTTCTTTCTTTCTTTTTATTTTTAGGCGTGTGTCTGCGTGCGTCCATGTGTGCATCCATGATGATGTCTTTTTCATGGCTTTTTACAAGGCGCGGAGCGAGAGAGAGAGAGACTGTATGGCTCACCACTCCTCACACAGACATTTTCGCAGTATTTTTTCCCTTTATTTTATGAGGTCGAGTTGTGATCTCGACACTCAACCTGGTATGGATGGAAAGTGTACTCGGGAGTGGACCCGACTGGTTTCGAAACCGGGAACCTCCACTCCCGGGTCCGGCACCAATGTCATTGCACCACTAGCCGGCCTTCCACCCCATATTTCTGAATAAATAAATACATTTCATCTAGTCTGATTTCAGCAAAGGATACAAAGCTCTTTGGGCTTTGTCTCTGGCCAACATTGCTGGGACATAACAGAGTCTATGGCAATTGAGTGCTATGGTAATTGTTACCTTGAGGCACACATGAAATGAACATTTCACCAGATAAATGCTATTCTTCAAAAAATTAAGTATACTTGGTGGATTTTGGGAGTTGTTTGATCAGCCCTTTGTGAATTCTAAAGGTGCTTAGTCAGGTCTCCTGATGCCGGCAAAGTTCCTTCAGAAAGTAAAGCAAAACACTCCCAGGGAGTACTTCGTGTTCCCTGAATGAGTGCATTCAACAGCAGTTGTAATTTGGATTTGTAGTCCACAGGTTAAACAAGTATAGGCAGAAATGGCTGCTGCATGAACAATAACGTTATGAGATACATGCCAGGAACCAAGTCACTTGGGCCAATATCGGTGATGTCTGGTGCATTTTTGTAATCATTGTGATTTCACACCTAACATTTCCAAGAATACAGCCCTCAAGGTACAAAGTTCAAAGTAAATTTATTATCAAAGTACAGATATGTCACGATATACAACCCTGGAGATTCAAGATTCACTTCTTGCAGGCATACTCAATAAATCCTCTTAGCATAATAGAATTAATGAAAGTCCACCTAACGGGACAAACAACTAGTGTGCAAAAGACAACAAACTGCAAATACAAAAGTGAAAAAGGAAATAATAATATTTCATAAATAAGCAATAACTCTCGAGAACATGAGATGAAGATTTTGTGAAAGTGAATCCATAAGTTCTGGGAACATTTCAGTAATGGAGCGAGTGAAGTTACCTCCTCTTGTTCAAGAACATGATGGTTGAAGGGATAATAATTGTTTCTTTACCTGGTTGTGTAGTTCCTGAGGATCCTGTACTTTTTTCCTGAGGGCAGCGGTGAGAAGAGAGCATGACTTGGGCGGTGGGGGTCCTTGATGATGAATGCTGCTTTCCTATGACCATACTCCGTGAGATGTGCTCATTGTTGGGGAGGACTTACCCCATGAAGGAATGGGCCATATCCACTACTTTTGTAGGATTTTCCATTCAATGCTATTGGTGTTTTCATACCAGGTTGTGATGCAGTCGGTCAGTACAATCTACACCACACGTCTATGGAAGTTTGCCAATTCTTAGATGTCATGCTGAATCTTCGCAAACTTCTAATAAAAATAGAAGCACTGCTGTGTTTTCTTCATAATTGCACTTATATCCTGGGCCCAGGACAGGTCCTCTGAAATGGTAACACAATGCTGACCCTCTCCACCATTGATCCCCCAATGAAGACTAGCTCATAATGATCATGGACCTCCAGTTTCCTCGTCCTGAAATGAATAATCAGCACCTTGGTTTTCTGACACTGAGTAAGAGGCTGTTGTTGTGGCACCACTCCGCCAGATCTTCAGTCTCCCTCCTATATGCTGATTTGCTACTACCTTTAATTCAGCCAACGACAGTGGAAAACTCAAATATGACATTGGAGCTATGCTTGGCCATGCAGTCATAAGTGTAAAGAAAGTAGAGCAAGGGCTAAGCACACAACCTTGTGGAGCACCTGTACCGATGGAGATTGTGGAGGAGATGTTGTTGCCAACCTAAACTGACTGGGTCCTGCATGTGAGGTAATCGAGGATCCAATTGCACAAGGGGGCATTGAGATAAAGGCCTTGAAGCTTATTAATTAGTTTTGAGGGGATGATAGTATTGGATGCTGAGCTGTAGTTGATAAAGAGCGTCCTGATGATTGCATCTTCACTGTCCAGATGTTCCAAGGTTGAATGAAAAGCCAATGAAATGGCATCTGCTATGGTCTGTTGTGGCAGCAGACATATTGAAGTGGATCCGTGGAGTTAATATGTTTTATCACCATTCTCTCAAAGCGGATGTAAGTGCTACTGGATGATAATTATCGAGCCATGTTAGGTACAGGTGTAATTGAAGCCTGCTTGAAGCGATTGGGTACCTCAGACAGGTCTAAGATCTGAGTGACCACTCCGGCCAGTTGGTTAGCAGAGTTCACCTTCCTGAAACTTTGTAGCTTTCTGTGAGTTCACCTTCCTGAAGGATGTTGTCACATCGACCTCAGAAACTGAAATCACAGTATCATTGGGGGCTGTGGGAGTTTGTGTTGGTTCCTGCATGCTTTAACAGTCAAAGCAAAGCATAGTTGGCATTGAACTCCTCGGGAAGTGAAGCACTGCTGTCACCTTTGTCACTTGATTTCATTTTGTATGAGGTGATAGCATTCAAGCTCTCCCAAAGCTGTCAAGCATCCTTCATCGATTCAAGCTTAGTCTGAAATTGGCACCACCAGTGAGGCAGCTTTCCAGAAATTGTACCTGGACCTCCAAGTAACTTTCTTAGTTGCCAGACTTGAATGCCTCTGATCTGGCCCTCAAAGAGATTGTGGATCTCTATGGTTCATCTAGGGCTTCTGGTTGGGGAAGACACTGAATGAACTGGGGGGACACACTCATCTACGACTGCTTTTATAAAGTGCACGACAACAGTGGTGTAATCATTCAGATCTATATATGAGTCCTTGAACATGGCCCAGTCCATTGACCTGAAACTCTGTGTCAAGCCCAATCATGTGAAATTAATGCCTGAAAACAGATGCACACAAATACAGTTTTGAGGCTATTGACTCAATTTTATTTATGTTAAGAATTTCAATTTTTGCCATTGATGTCACTTGCCTTGCAAAACTATAATTAATAGATATAGCTCATAATTTAAACTTAAGAAGCTGGACACATCAGTACATTAGTAAATCAGCTGATACACTTTTAGACAAGTGGTGTGTCTGCCCAAATGTTCAGTTTTCCACGTGACCAGGAAATGATATTTACTTAAACTCTCTGAATTCTGACTGACGTAAGTATCAATACTTTTTCAAACTGAGGATGAATTACCTTCATGCTGCTTTCATTTCAAAAAGAAATTAATGACCATCTACCAACTCTCAAAATATTTAACTTTTATTTTTGATTGTATTGGATGAAGTTAGAAAAATAGTGCTTTTAAAGTTAAGATTTTATAACTGAGACCCTTACTGGTAAAATATATAGACTTCTCAAAATCAAGAAGCAAATACGTGCCACACACAACATGCAGCAGGCCAGGTAGCATCTATAGGAAGAGGTACTGTCGATGTTTTGGGCTGAGACCCTTCGTCAGGACTAACTGAAAGAAGAGATTTGAAAGTGGGAGGGGGAGATCTGAAATGATAGGAGAAGGCAGGAGGGGGAGGGATGGAGCTAAGAGCTGGAAAGTTGATTGGCAAAGGGGATACAAGGCTGGAGAAGGGAGAGGATCATGGAACGGGAGGCCTAGGGAGAGAGAAAGGGGCAGGGGAGCACCAGAGGAAGATATAGTGAGCGGGACAGAGGGAGAAAAAAGAGAGAGAAAGAAAGGGGGGAAAACAAATAAACAAATAAATAAATAAAGGATGGGGTAAGAAGGGGAGGAGGGACATTAACGGAAGTTAGAGAAGTCAGTGTTCATGCTATCAGGTTGGAGGCTACCCAGACGGAATATAAGGTGTTGTTCCTCCAACCTGAGTGTGGCTTCATCTTGACAGTAGAGGAAGCTGTGGATAGACATATCAGAATGGGAATGGGATGTGGAATTAAAATATGTGGCCACCGGGAGATCCTGCTTTCTCTGGCGAAAAGAGCATAGGTGTTCAGCGAAATGGTCTCCCAGTCTGTGTCGGGTCTAGAAGGCCGCACTGGCTCCCAGTTAAGTACTTTTAAAGTACTCTCACTGCTGTACTGTAGGAAACTGAGGAAAAAATTCTCTCCCACAGATGAATTTAAAGAGCACCTTATCTTTATTAATGTCATTCAATGAGTTAATGCTGGCCAGAACAACAGGGCCAACTCCCCTGCTCTTCGTCATTCTGGTTCCATGGGGTCAGTCGCACTCAACTGACTGGATAGATAAGGCCTTATTTTAATGACTCATTTAATACATGGTACCTCCAGCAGTGTTTCACTCTTTCAGTTCTACACCAGTGCAATAGCCTACATTTTAAATGTAGTTTTTTTTTCTGGAATACATATAAATATGTATAATTTTGGACTCCAGTGACAATATCGATCACAAGAAATGCTGTAGTGCCCTGAAGGAAAATGCCTGAGTTCAAAATTTGAATTTTGTTGTCGCTAAAATCCAAAATTGCAAAATATTTCTACATTTGTCTGTTTTATATTCTTTTTAGGCACTCTCACTTTATAGCTTTGTCCTTATCACCTCATCAAATGTACCTTAACAGGGCGATTCTGTTTGTCTTGTATATCATGCCCCCCCCCATCTGCCCTGCTGTGCAACTTAAAACTAAATATGTGTTCATTCATTAATAGTTTCTGATCAAGGGTGCCCAATCTAAAATACAGACTCTTTTTTTTTTGCACAGCTGTTAGATGACCTGCTAAGTGTTTCCAGCATTTTCTGTTTTCTAGAAACTGTAGTTTTATTTTTATTGCTCATATAATTATCATAAAACTATCAGTAATCTGACCATTACACCCAATCCATTCTCTCCTCTCACTGCTGCCATGACGAAGAAGGTACAGGAGCCTCTGGGCTCACACCAGCAGATTCAGATGCAATTATTGCCCCTCAACTATCTGGCACTTAAACCAGAAGGGAGAACTTCACTCAGCTTCACTTGCCTATTGCTGAACTGTTCCCATAACCCATAGGCTCACTTTCAGGGACATTTCATCTTATGTTCTTGATATTTATTGCATATTTATTATTATTAATTTAATTTTGTTTTTACACAGTTTGTTGTCTTTTGCACACTGGTTGTCCACCTTGTTGGTTCAGTCTTTCATGGACTCAATTATAGTTATTGGACTTATTGCATATTCCTGCAAGAAAATGAATCTCAAGGTTTTATATGGTGACATATATGTATGTTGATAATAAATGTACTTTGAACATTGAACATTACATTTTTTCCATTTTCAGTTGGGTCTTAGCGTTGTCATTGTGAGAACACAATTGCATATCACTTCAAAATTATACTTCTTTGTTCTTTTGTTCTTCGCCTGAATTGAACAATATTGTCAGGAGGACAAGGAGTATAGTTTTGAAGAAGAGGCTTTTAAAATCTTTCAGTATAACACAGTCTATAAATTGAACTGAAAAATAAACAATGTTAACCTGTTTCAGGTTTATGGACGGCAATTCCCAGGATACATCTGAACCCTGATCTTGTGTGGTACTGCCATTAACTCAGAGTTAAGTGAGTGCCATGCATTTTGTTGCAGCTGTACACTCTGAAGTTCAGAATGATCCACTCATCAACTGCAAGGCTCGGGGTTTTGTAGGGATTTTATGTTTCATGTTAACTGCATTACTTATTTGCCTTTAAAGGCCACTGCAGGATTATCGTCCTGTCAGCAATAAATTGACGTTAAATTGGGCATTTT